>NC_088717.1:45762266-46080279 GCF_963576615.1 Watersipora subatra
GTATTGAAATGATGGTGCTCACTCGTTCACTTAATTATGTATAGACGTTGCCTATGTTAAAAATTCATAAAAGAAATTGGAGAAAACTTTTTGATCTTTTCTGAGTGAGGGCTATTTTAGGTCAGTAAACAGAACATGTGTTTGTTACGGGAAGACCTCTTGAGATCATTAAAAACATCTCTTATTCAGCGGATGTTCAGTATTCAAAATATTTTGCGGAAACACTATAAATATAATCATTCAAATGTAAAAACTTCTTAAAATCTCCACCTGTTAGTACAGATGGTAATACCACTTTCGATGTGTTATATGCTAGGATTTTCTATAAATAAAACTTATGTGTAATATATCAATTTTACAAAGTATGCACGGATGCCCAACTAAAATATTTTTTTGCCAATATGGTAATTATAAATTTCAGCAATCAGCTTGCCAAAATAATATGAGATATTACGCAAATTGTTTTCTGCAGTTTTGACTGTTAACAACGTTCACCAAAGTGGTCGATTACTATTAGTTTGATATAACAGTAATAAGACTGGGAATGTCAGGTTTTGTCCACATATTTTCGCTTTCACTTGTTTGACTTCTCAATCAAGATTACAGCTGAAAATATCAATTTGTCAACATGTCTACAGTATAATGTAAGGATCATTTGATTGTGGCTTTTTGCACTCAAGGCCATTAGCCAGCTAGCAACCCACTAGTGTTACTAAAGTAACCGGTCCTATTTCACCATGTTTCCATGATACGCGAGCTGAGTAAATTTGAGCCAATCCGCAAATTGACTGCATCATGGAAACGACATAAATCCACAAACGGAGTTTTGCAATTTCAAAATCTTAATAGAATCCATTATGCTGGTGATTGATGAAAATGGCACTTGTGAATGATGCCCATTAAACTACCACCCAGGCTATCCAGTTTAAACATTCCTCCCTCCCCCTTTGGTCATTTTTGTTTCAAATTAAACACTCTAGATGTGCCAATGTTTCTGAACGATGCTGCTAAGCTTATCTCAGCGTGGCAAGACTTCAAAATGGTCTATAGTTATTAATTAGGGTAATACTTGATGTATTGGGTTTAGCGCTAGCGATAAATACGCAGCTCGTGATAAATAATCATCGCAGCTGTGTCCATTGAAACATTCAATTGCAAAGTAAGCCAACTTTGGCGCAGCCCCAAAAGCCATCACTAGAGTCATGGAAACACAGTGTATATATATCACCCAGCGTTTACAGTCAATCTTTCTTATTCCTCATTCCCTCTCAGTAAAGGCATACCGAGAAAACACTATACAACAGTGTATACCTTTTTGACACCTTAGCCTAAGTTCAGCCAGATTATTTACATAGCCGAAATTCTGTAAGTTACTTGGTAAATTCTGTAAGTGTGACTAATCACATGTGCAATCAGTACAGAATCATTTGAGACCAAAATCTGTCTAGTATTAAGTTCTTTGTGTCTTTATCTATCACCTAATTTGGTTCCTAAAAATGGCAAACTACCTAATTGCTGTTTGTAATATTGTGGGATTGACACTAAACCAGGTAAATATTTTGAGCTGGCCACTAGCATAATGGGCCGACTATTAGTTTGACAGCAAAATACTTGAGGTTTTCATAAGCTTTGTAAGCAATTAGTAGTTAGGGCAAGTTTTTAATGTAAACTACTTAGCAATTCTTATGGCATTGCTATCAGGCTGCAGGCATATTGAACTTCTGTGATGAAATTTCAACCAATGCTTTTTTTACCCTTATTGGCTGCTGGAAATGATCACAAGTGAACATCGCAGTTTTTATTTGGTAGCTCTATACAAAATCTCAGCACACATTAGTTGGGTCAAATTTAGCTCCGGAATAAAAGTCACACTTTCAAGCCTTAATTCCCAGCAATTTAAAAATCTATGAGCTGTTTCAAGCTAACGCACAGGCCTGTGTCTAGTGGACTAACTGAATCGTTTCAATTGGCTAATATATTTGGCTAGTAGATCAATCGTCAAGTGATTTTATGGCAAACTCTGATCAGGGCTATCCGTTATTTTATCATAAAAAATATCTTTTAGGCTTTTTGTCTAAAGTCTGGTTTACTAGCATTGCAGCAACTCAGGTTGCACCATTAGACAAAAGAGAAATGTTTGTAACAAATGATTGACCCTCCAAGAAAATCACTTATTTTACCAGGTAATAGTTTACTTCATAAAATTATTTTTAAAAATGAGCCTCCAACAGGACCTGACAAACTAAAATCTATGCCATCTTTCTTTTTGCAGCCCAGATATGCAATGCCCAAAAACGTGGTAAACCATAATAATTTCTTAATGCACCCAACCTGAAGCATTGTAACAAATTGAAACTAGTATGCCCCTCTTTTTGTTAATGTACACCTTTCGTCTCGTTAGAGATCACTGCTTAAACTGTTCCATCACCTTTAAGTAAATCTATCTACGCTATAGAAGATGACCTAAGATATTTACAGTAGTAGCCTACTACTCAACATTTTTACCGGTGATATAAATAAGACTTAAACTATAATAATTTAAACGATAAAGTTAACTATGAAATATAATTAGCAATCACCAGAGACTTGCTGAATTTACATTAAATGCCACTATGTTTTGAGGTTTTAGTGGTCAAAAAACATACTTGAACTTTTTGAAAAGGTTTTGGCCTAACACCCTGTACACAAACCAACTTGGATTGGTTAGCGCTGCTGCTTAGCAAACAGCAATTGCAAACAGTCATGCGGGTACAGGTATACCGATCATTAGGGTTTCTGACTGTTTCTCAGCAATGCCAGAATACTGTCCACCAGGGTTCAAAGGGTTAATATAAAATGAACTAAAATTGATCTACAGTTTTTCTAATTTCAGATCAATTTTAGTCCATTGATCTAAAATTAGTGAAGATTTGTAATTGTAATGCATATTATAGGACTGGTCATTGCTAAAAACACATTGCAATACAAATTGAGTTTTTGCAAAGTGAAACTAACCTCATGGTGGGTTGTAAAGCAAAACTACTCTCAGGGTGGGTTGCAAACATATTGTAACAGCAGAGTGCCAGAACTAGGGCCATAGAGACTGACTTATTAATTACCGTGGTTATCCGACTATAACCTTTCCTGCCAGCGGAGAAGGCTTGATCACTGATGAAAACAATTGGACAACCAAGTAGCGCAGACAGAAGGTCGAGCATTAATAAATAGAAATTTAGGCTCAGCCTAATAAAGGAAGAAGCCCATAAAAAATGAGATGCCATCATTTTAGCAGAATCGTAATTTCTGCATGTATGTTTAAGGTTTATGGCATGACATTTATA
This sequence comes from Watersipora subatra, assembly GCF_963576615.1. Lineage (NCBI taxonomy): Eukaryota > Metazoa > Bryozoa > Gymnolaemata > Cheilostomatida > Watersiporidae > Watersipora > Watersipora subatra. The sequence continues at coordinate 45,765,587 of NC_088717.1, forward strand.
TATATTTATATACATGTGCACTACTTGTGGAGAGTAAAGAAAACATGTGTTTTCCTTTACAATATTTTCTATTGATATAATGCACCCAAATATTAGTTAAAATTTGTTTATTTACAGATAATATAGGGTAACTAATTACCTACTCACTAATCAGAAATGATTTGTAGGGAACATATTAAAGCCAAGCAGCTGTTGGCCACAAACAGAAGCTTTGATGAGCCATTCTATGCAGTTCATTTCAGCAAAAGAGTTAAACAAATTTTTCAACATTTAGCTTGGTTTTTTTCCCAAAGCTGTAAAAATCATACTTTTCGTTTTATACTTGCGACAACTGTGAAACCAGCGTGTTTGCTTGCTTTCAAAATGTAAACTTGAATAACTAGCTTAATGAAACACTAGAGCATTATAATCTACAGAATATGATTAATGATGTTTTAGTACAGATTATTATTCAATTTGGTACTATATTTTATGACAGGCTAACATCGTAGAAGAGCCAACAAAAATTAATAAGTTTTGAGTATTCAAGTTACAAAATTAACAACAAAGATTAATAATTGGCAGTATTCAGGTTACACTAGAAAACTTTTACAACAGTTTAAGTGTAAAATTGTTTTTGCATTGGGTGACCACAAATTACAACAAAGTAGTACTTTTTTCGATTCTTACTGCAACAGCATTAATTTTCAACCATTGTGTCGCGACACACTAGTGTGCCGTTAGAGATCGTCAGGTATGCCATGAGAAATTAACCAATGTCACTTTTTAATGTAAAATTTTATAAAACGTTTATTAAACATTTTCTGTAAATATTATGTCATTGTTCGGTGTCCATGCTGTAAAGAACCGGAAAGTAATTTATTGTAAAACCTTTATTTGAATTCCATAGTGTTCTGTTTTTCAACCCTTATTTTATGTTGACGTTTAATTAGAGGTGACCTTCAATAAAAGGGTGGCAATCAATTTTTCAACTGGCTGCTCAAGATTTTGGTAAACAAAACTTCATTTAGCACATAACTAACAATAACATAATATTCAACAGGATATTACAATATAATTTAACTAATAACAAACAAGAACGATAAAATATTAACCAACATAAAATTATAAGACAAAAAATATAATACAAGACATATATAATACAAAATAACATGGTGATTACGGGTATGTTACAAGATGTTTATTGTTGAAGTCATATGATACATCGCTATTGCAACCCTGCTTGTCAGAGCCATCGAATAGTTCTAAAATCACTCTAGAATCAGTGCGGATTAGTTGAATGCCATTTTTATTGGTAATAAACGCATTAAGGCTAGTTCACACTATATCGCAGTATTTTAGCGTTGATGCCACAATACTTCAGCCATCATCGACACTATCACAAACCCATTCGCGCTTGCATCAGGAAATACTCCGTTACATTTGTCTTTTGAAATTTTCATGAAGAAACCTCTTTGCATGCGGGATTCAACAACTAGCCTTGCAGCGACTGTCATAAACAAATATGAATAGATCGTGCTCTCCCCGACCGTAAATTACTATTGCCAAAATGGTTCACATTTGGATGGATCTTGTTAAGGGGGATCACGGGCGAGCCGAAACAAACTAAATGACGGAAAACGACGTCGGTGTCATTTGTAAACTGTTAGGCCAAAGACAATTCTGACCAAAACGAATCATTTTGGTTTTGCTCAAAATTTTGTGGCCGAACCAATGCTCTTATTGGCTGGTTAAGATTCTAGGAAGCATGCGTCACATTTTCGCTTACATGTGTGAGCAAAGTTAAAAAAGAAATGGGACAATCGTTTTATTTTGTTGTTTAAACAACATGAAGCAATTTATGACAAGGCTCACCTGGACTACATAAAAAAAGATGGCGCCATTTATAATATTTGGTTCTTAATTTCGAATGAAATAAGAGCACAAAACTATATGGATTTCGTTGGTGAATAATTAAAATAGTTAAAAGACGTCGTCCATTGCCATATGATGATGTATCGTAAAAGAATTTTACCTGGCTTTACTCAGGCACAATGTAGCTTGTGATTGTGTAGCATAAATTTAAGAGAATGGGTGTAGTTTTCTTTAGTGTAGAATAGAAGTAGATATGTAGAAGTAATATGTCATACTCATCCTGCTGAAGAATCGTTGACTGATTTATTTATGTAAAATTACAGTACTATGATAAACACTGTTTTTGTTTGTTATGTACTCAGTATAAAAAAACATTCATGTGTTAACAAAAAATATAATTTTGGTGATGGAAAGGGTTGGAAAATTTTTTGCAACGAGTGATTTGTTTTGAGCAGCTGAACGATCTTTTGATAAATCTGCTGCGCAATTATAATTAATAAGTAATCCTCAAGAGTTTTTTGGTTACAATAGAAAACTTTAGCTCAAATACATAACAACTACCAATGAAACAGTGTCATGTCTCCATGCGTATGGTATCTAGGAAGTGAAACTTGTGACTTTGGATGTCGTGTGACATGTGGCTTAGCCAAACCAAACCAACCGTCGAACCAAACCAAAACAACCTCCGAACCAATCCAAACTTAAGTTGATTCCACCATCGTGTGACCACGACTTTATTCTCCGAGCCTTTTAGAGCGTCATTCAGTCCATATCACGTGAACGACTTGCCAATTAGCAATAATGCCTGCTCGACGTGTCTGCCAAAGTCCATAGTTCTTGTAGTGCTCTGAGGAAGCTAAACACACAACTCATGCAATAGGAGCATTTTAGTTCAATGCCCAGCAGGCCTTGATGTAGTAGGTCCAATCTCAAATCACTATAATCTGTGCTCAGTAGAAGTGTTTGAGGCATAGTCTATGCAATTAATAATGGCCTACAAAACTCAAAATCCATCGAAATTGACTGGTCGTTTAGTACAACAAGCCTAGTTAGGTTCTTTTGGTTACTAATTAATGTGACGAATGTCAAAGTGTCGCTCAAATATAAATATCCTTCAAATAAAGATGGCCTTCAAATAAAGGATATTGGCTTTTTGTTCAGCTGAACAGGCCCAGGTTTCCCAATGACTGAGTATAAACGAATTGAGAAACTATATTGTGATTAAATACACTGTTGAGAGTGTCATATTATAACGTTTTTTGGATAGTGGTGTGCCACAAAAATTTTTCAAATGTAAAAAACGTGCCTTGTCTTCAAAAGGTTAAAAAAATGTCATGCAGCAACGTTCCTATAGTATGGGTTGCAAGTACTTAGCAACCAACGTTGTATAGCATCTAAAGAAAAATGTTGGTCTAGATTGTAAAATTTAAACCTGCCTAACTACTACTAACTATATTTAGTAACAGTTTGGGTGCCTACTGCTCATTTGTCATCTTAACCAAATCATAGCCACAGTGTCTATGCATGTTTTTGAGGTACTTTGTCATAGGTACAGTCCACCTGTATAAAGTCATAAGTCGTACTTACATTGCCTTATGCCTATTTCTGGTTAACTAAAATGCCACCAACAGCTCCGACAACTGAATAGATTAATGTCATCTAAGCAATGACAGACAATGTCGCTAGACATGAACCATTTATTTTAATTTGACACTATCAACAACATGACATACCTTTAATGCTTGTTACAAAACTGACAATTATTTGCAAAATATCCAAGTTTGAAATATGAATTTCTAGGAAAGCTAAACTAGAAGACAAGCTTCCTTAAGATTTTTTTGCCCGGCTATTATAAGAGATATGCTAAGATTGATCAATAGCAGTTTATGTTTATGCAACTTTTTAGTTGTACTGAATATTGTTTTGATAAATACCATATATTATGCATTTGCACACAGGCGCACTCGTTGCGGGATGCTTCGCAAGGTCATGCTACAACTGCGTAGACTGTGAGAGAGATGAAAATATGAAGATTGACTGCACAATCATATCAAGTTCAGACTCTTGCTATGCCACCTATGACAAGTCTAACGACAGAGGTAGTATAACAGAGTCCATAACAATCACTGATATTGTTTAGACTATAGAATTTTTGTAAAGCCGGAACTATAAAAAACAATAAACTATGCTTGTTGACATTTTTCACTCGTTGAGAGTTGCTTTCAAAACTTTACCAATCATCAACATTTGTATTTATTTATGTTGCGTAATAGCACAAACATTCATGTGGAATAACTGTTCAACATATAAGTCACAATTTGGTAGAGCATAAACTCAATTTTATAATTAACTTGTAAACTTTAAAGTTCAAAATAGAAAAGAAGTTCAATTTTTTAAATATGCAAATTGCAATGCTATATAAATCACTTAAGAATCACAGATGAGTATCGCTTTTAATTTCACTTTCTACAAAATTGAAACACTGGTTTCCAATTCATCAAAGTATTTTTAATAATTTTTTTTGTGCTTATAATTTTTTATAATTCTTTAGCTCAGACCACTGAAATCACTAATCTCTTAAAAATACTATAAATAAGACTAATTTATAATAGAAATGAATGTTTAGTTTGTCAAATAAAGCTGCTCAAAGTGTTTGATTGTAACCAACTTCAGTAGAAAAACTTAAGAATAAAAATAATAATCTTAGTAACAGTCTTTAAATATTAATAATAAAATGATATTCTTATAATTTAAAGCATATACTGTTATCAATTTTTTTTACATTTACAGAATATAATTATGTATACTGTTGCCTTTTAAATATTCGCTACACTGTTTTTCAGTGAGCAAGTCTTGCGGAGCCGATGAGCTAGACCAGTACAACTTCAAAAACGGCTGCACTAAAAGAAATGGTGCAACAATTTGCCGATGCAGATCTGACTACTGCAACACTGATTCCCTAATATCCAGCTCTCCAAATTTCGCTGCCAGCTTTGCCCTTGTTCTTTTTGGGCTACTCGTAGCAAATTTGTTCTAAGCAGCACCGAGGCTTTGCATATTACAACTTATGACATGTTTCACTCTCAATTTTACTGTTTCATCATTATTTTAAGGCGTATATAAGCATATAATTTGTTAGTTTGATTGCATCTTTCTTTTGTATTACAGCTTTTCACATAATTAAGTATGTGACTGCCAAATAAATTTGTTTAAATATTGTATTACTAGCTTAATTTTTAATTCTTTGTAGTAACACACAAATTAATGCTGCTTGTACTGTTGATGACCACAGAGTGATGAAATCAGTATGCTATTTCACTAATAAAATTTTGAATCCCATAATTCAAAAAACCACCATTTTTTTAGCATAGAAAATGCAAGTGTCATAAATATCGATACCATGCAAATCACTTTTTCAAGATAAAACGTTCAGTCACCAATGCGGTTTTAACAAGCTGCGGAAATTTTTATAAGGACCTGCAATAAAAAAGTAAATTAGTGTTGCCTTGCCAAATCAAATATAAAATTAACTTTAAATTAAAAAATTGTTGCATAATGTAAAATGCTCTTTATGGCCTAGCGTTTGATCAAGTGCAAGCTTACAATCACCACAACTTTGTTAATCTTATCACTTTGATGGTTTAAAAAAATTCCTAATCATTAGACATGTCTTTGTTATAGTATGGTCTGGTAATGGCTTTATAATTGGTGTAATGTGGTTTTATAAATGGCCTTCATTTTACTTCTTAGTGTTGATGTTTGCTGGAATCAGAATATATATAAATAAGGATCTAGTTGTACATCAAGCAGCGAAGGAATCATTTGATGATTTTAGCAAAGCTCTTTTAACTAATCTGTTATTGACACCCTAGCAGAAATGACCTGCTGAAGCAAACAATTTTGCCTTGAGTATAGCAACTTTAGTTATAACTAACCATTTGTTGAAATATGGCCACACTAGACAATAATTGCTATTGGCTATATGGCTCAGTAAGCAAAGGCCTCCTAATCAACCAATTATTAAATTATAGCTAGCTGGTTGTTAATGGCCAGCATGAATCAATAGTAAACTTTAATCAGACCGCTAGCAATGTGTAGGCACTAGGCAGTGAGCTTCTGCTATGTGTCTGAAATTTGGCTCACCACATTGACTGTTAAGGATGAACTGAAACAAAGTTTTTTGTAGATTTATAGTATTAATTATTTTCTATCGTATGCAATTCTCTTGATGTTTGAGTGGATCTGGTTGTCCGGATGTTTCAAGATTACAATTAATGAATTTTCTCACAATAAAATGATCAGATCGATCAAAAGTGTGATTACGATGTCTATCATTGCAAAGAGATGGACAGAATAAAACGGTGTAAGGCTTAAACTTGAACGCAATAGCCGATATAAACTATTGCAATGAAAACAACGAATTATGTCATTTTGTGCGTATTCATCTTCTGAGCATTTTAGTCATGATCGAGTTTTATTGATTTTAATCTAGAAACAGTCTGGCATTTAAACCACTTTAGACATGAAAGGAATCTGCAAATAATAGAGAAATATCAGTAATTTCTAATAAAATCAACAAATATTTTGTAAGCTCATTTTTAATAGGGCATACGCAAGGTGATCTACAAGGCCATAGGGATAGACCTTCTGGCCACCATGGTTGAAGGATCAATTCTTCGAGATACCGAGGAAGGTCCGGCCATAGGTAAAAACTTAGACTAGCGAGAGGAAAGCCAAGGGACGGAGAAGAAAGCCCAAAAACTGAGAAGAAAGCTAAGGGGCCAAAGAAAATGCTAGAGGACTGAGAAGAAAGTAGTGGAACCAAGGAAACTATCGAAAAGAAAACATGCGTGCATAAAACAAAGAAAATGGGCAGAGTCTAGACTGCAAACAAAAATATGAAAGGTTGAGGTGTAATTAATTGAAGTTGAGTCATACTGCGCACGCACTCTCCGCATGTATGGTCTTGGTTGATTGTCTGCCACACATGAATGTTTGTACACGTATATTTATTCAGCAAACATAAATTTCAGTGATAGTTAACACTCGGTGTTGTTTGCCTTGGGAAGAGCAAAGGAAATTTGCAGTTTCCTTTACACAAAGAAGGGGTTATATCACATCTTCAGAATACAGATTTTAGCTGAGCTCTCACTGGAGATGCGTAAATAATTTTCAATGAAAACAAACTTAACAGTCATATTTTATAAGTTCAGAAGCCTGCAAGCAATTAGATTAAAGTTTTCTGTGAAGTCTGCCACAAAAAAATTAATCTTTAGATAATATTTCTGCAAGTAATCCGTCTTACCTTCAAACAATTTTTTTAATTAGTTTCAATTTGTGGCTACTTAACTGTAGCTCATCCGTGCAATAATGTGCTGCGCTAAATTCTGCAAGTCTGCCATGACCAAGTCCGAAAAACCAGCTTCTTCTTGTAAGTAAATACTCGTTGTTTTTTTTTATAGTAGAGAACCATTTTTATGCATAACTCAAATGATCATTATTTAAGATGGAATAAGAGATAAAAATCATAAATGGTCGCAATTTGTTATGAAATAGAAAAAAGGTAGCAAAGTTTCTTGATCATGAGGTAAAAGCATTTATTGTTTTATACATTTTAAACCTTCTAAAGTAAGCTATCTAATTTGGTTAATACTACGGATTTAGGTTTTCACTAAAAAAGTTATAATAATGTCTGTGAAACATTCCTGAAAGTATTTCAGAATTTCTTAAGGGATAAAGTCAGCTGACAATCGTCAGTGTTACTAAAATGGGTCAACATATATAAATCTCACTCTTTGTTTTTGTGGAATTAGCTTGGACAACCTTTTGGAAATCATTATTGTCACAGTGAGCGTGTCCGAGATCGACATGTTATCAATACTATCACGGCTTACAGTGTTATTATTATCGCTAAAACTTAACTAAAAACTTCGAGGAGTACTAATGCTTTATCTAAAATTACAGGAACTCCATTTATTCACCATTAGGAAAACCTGTGTAGCCGTAATTTGTTTGACACAATTGCTTATTCTTAAGAAAAGTTTACAACAAAATTAGAGTTTTTGCAAAGCGAAACTACACTTAAGATATGTTGTAAACATTTTTTCTATTGGCTCAACGCATGCAGACTATTTTTTCTTTTCTCAAGTGCAGATACAACAGGCTGATTAAGTAACTACCTACTAATCAGAAATTTTCTGTACAAAGCCTGCTAAAGCCATACCAAGCGACTTTTCACCATTGGCAAAAGCTTTGCCAGGTTGTGCTACACAGTTCAGGGTAGTGAAAGAATAAAAATCTTTCAAAAAAGTTCAGTGGCAAACCAAGGCAAAACTTGTAAATGTTTACTGTTATAAAAAAGGTTCTAATATTCATACTTTTGTGCTTTGTTTTATGGTAAAACTTTCAACAACCATAGAACTGTCAATACCGTGGAAACAGCTTATATTATATTTGGAAAAGTTATTTTAAAATTTCACAACGTAGATCCATGGAGAAGCTGAGGTGTTACCATTCTTAGACACGTAAACATGTATTGCTCACAGGTGGATTTCAATTCCATTGATAAGTTTACCACTTAACTCTGAATGCATATCAGAGACCTATTAATTATAATTAGGTCATAGTCTGCTTAGTTAATGACTAGTATCGTTAATAGGTCTATGATGCAGAACAAGTTAGTAGTTATGTTATTATGCGACAGACTTACTTTATGTTATCACAACACTTGTGTTCATAATCAGTTATCTTGCTCTTCTTGTGTCAATAAAAACTCTGATATGAAAAAAGACGGTTTGACGAATGCATAAGGCGGATCGCAGGACAATAATTTGGTCATTTTTTAACCTTGACCAATTTTAGACTTTACTCAAAAGGACATTATTGCTACACTCATAAAAGGCTTTTCTTTTTTTATGATCCTCTAGTCTAAATTCTGCAGTGTCATTTTCTTTTTCATGATACTCTACTTTAAATCCTGCTGTGGCATTTGCTTGCTGTATGTTAGTAACCATAATTGATGAAACTGAAATACATGTATATGGATTATACAGATGATATGAGACCCATGTCGCCATCAATGATGCCAGTGTTTTCATTCAGTTAAAGTGATGTGGCTTTGCATGATGCTAAAGCTGACACTTCAAAATGACCGCGTTCTCAACGAGGTCTTTGACATTTTTCCATCAGTGCTGTTTTGCGGTTGTGCTGTTTAAGTTTATTCTCAGCTTAATTTAAACACATCACTTTTTTTTAAAAGAAATGTCTTTAATGTGACTGAATTTCTAGTTATCACTCAAATAAAACATGCATTATGTTTAGTTACTGTAAACTAATGTCTGTTTCAAACACAGAACATGTTTGTCTGAGCTCAGAGCTATTAAGAAAATGTTAGAATTTTTAGTTATTAAAGGCTTCAAAGTTTGAAGCTAGTGTATTACACTTGTATGAGCAGTCTTTAAAGAATCTAATTGAACTGAAATACTGTGGAATAATTGACATACAGTCTGGCCTGCAGTCTATGTATTTATAGTAACCTATGTGTGCATGTATTATTTTATAAGCCTATATAATTTCCTCTTGTGTACTGCATGTAATACTATTACTCATTTCTGTGTACAAGTATTGCTGTCTCATGGATCGCTGTCTCTGTGTTTATTAACTAGTGGTTATGTCATTTGTTACATCATTTGTTATGTCCTGCCTATTATTGTGTCATTCGGATACAACCGGTATTGATGTCAAGTTAGCTGGTGGACTATACCAGGATAACAGTACATATTGCAAGCTAGTTCGGTTATAAAACACAATGGCAGTAAAACTATGTGATTTAATCAAATCTTACGAGGACAATAATATCAATGGAGAGTTTGGCACTTGGATCAGAGAACTAGAACTGGTGATTAAACTACAAAAAATAGAGGATATAAAAACATTTGTACCGCTATTCTTAAATGGCTCAGCATTTGCTTTGTATGAGCAGCTGTCTGAGGATGTGAAGAGTGACTATGTTAAGCATAAGAAAAAACTACAGACAGCATTCAGCATAAATATATACAATACCTACAGTCAACTACGTGAGTGAGCCTTGCAAGATAGCAAAACAGTAGACATTTACCTAGCAGATTTGAGAAGGCTAGTAAAATCTGTGAGACAGACTAATCCAGAAACGCTTCTCAAATGCACTTTTGTGTCAGGGCTGCCATCGGCGGTAGCATGCCAGCTTAAAGCTACGCTGCCATAGAGGAGATGGGGTTAAGGGAAATTGTAACTAGAGCTCGAGCAATTCTTTCTTCAAATTCAGGTGTGTCATCTTATGTATGCGGTGCTACACATGACGCACGTAGTCAACCAGCAAAGGCTGTTCAGTGCTATGCTTGCTGAGGTTTTAGACATATATGAACAGATTGTCCTCCAGGAAGGAAAACGAAAAGTTTTTTTAGTAAGCCAGCTCGTGGTTACATGTGCAATAACATTGGTAATATAAGCAGAAACTGGACAGCTAAGCAGTAGGGAGACCAAATTGGGGAAGCCTCAGCATTGCATGCTCTTCCCAACAACTAACACTAGAGACGGCGCTGCCAATTATATATGTGAGGTTTCATAAACTATCCATAAAAACTCTAATTGATAATGGATGTGAGCAGTATGTAATTTCAGTAAGTGTTGTTCGTAAATTAGGTATTGTCATTGTCATGCAAGTGACAAGTATTACTGGTACTTTGCCAACAAACATTATGCTTTTTTAGCTAAAGCTTTATACAAGCTAATATTATATAGTACTGTCTCATTATAGCTATTAATAATGCTTGTAGCTTTTTACAAAGCTTTTCTATGACCAAACATATAAATACTTGGGTTTTCTGTTATCAAATCAGTTGTCTCTGGAGTGTGCAATAAACCATTCCTCTAATTTAATACTCTATTTAATTGCTTCTGTGCAGAAACATAACAGAAGCTAATTGGCGACAAGGATTTCTCTTTTGAACAGTTACAAAGAGTTTTGTTCAGATTTTATCATTGATAAAATCGATACAAAGAGTTCTAGTTTATTACAAGAGTAACTGTTCAAAATTGCACCACTACAATGGCAGAAGTAACAGACCTGACCAAGCTAATGCAGAAGCAGCAGGAGGACCAGAGACAGCAGCAAGAGGAGCAGAGAAAGCAGCAAGAAGAGCATAGACAACAGCAGCATGAGGAGTTCAAGCAGCAACAAGAGGAATACAGACGTCAGCAAGATGAAAGAATGGAGGAGAATAAGAAACTGATGGAGCTACTACTACAAAACCTACAACGGAAACAAGAAACAGCTGCAACCGCTGTTCCAGCCTTCCCAGGTTTTGACCCAACAGCAGAGCTACTAACAGATTACATAGACAGATTCAACACATTCATTGCAGCAAATTCTATTCATCAAGACAAGATTGCTGGCACTTTTCTCACCAACCAACAGCCTACACTCTACAAGCAGCTTAGTAATATGGCAGCTCAGCTTTCAACACCCAAGCAGATCAACGACCTCAACATGGATGAAATACTGGAATTTCTCAAAGACAAGTATGAGCCTAAGCGCTACATTGTTAGAGAGCGTTACAAGTATTGGAGTGACATGCAGAGGAAACCTGGAGAAACTATTCAAGAGTTAGCTGCCAGAATTCGTCAAGATGCAACTACATGTGCCTTCATAGACATTACAGATCCATTAGATGAGGCTCTCAGAACAAGATTTATCTGCTCTGTAAACAATGAAGCAGTTCTCAAATCTCTCTTCAAGGTCAAGGACAATGAACTCAACTTCAACAAAGCTATACAGGTAGCACAGGAAACAGAAGAAGCAGCTAAAGTTGCCAAAGAGACAGTTTATGGAAACTCGTCTAAAGTCAACAAGGTTGCTCAACAGAAATCAAGATACAAACCAATCCAGAAAAGCAACTCTACACCTGACAAGCAGAAGGAAGGAAAGCTATGCTACAGATGTGACCGAACTAACCATACAGCGGATGACTGCAGATTCAAAGCAGCCACCTGCAACTTTTGTTCTAAACAAGGTCACATAGAAAGAGCATGCAAGAAAAAGAAATTATCTGCAGCAGAAAAACCAGTAAAGATGATAGAATGCACATCAACCAAGATGGTGAAACTTGCTGAAAACATCAAACTGGAGGGAGACAACTTCACACTTGAACTGGACACTGGAGCATGTGACAACTTCATCTGTAAATCAATATGGGAGAAGCTAGGAAAGCCAAACCTAAAACCTACTACAGTTAACTACAAATCAGCCTCAGGACATCTCATAGAGACGCTTGGCAGATGTGAGCTAACTGCCCAATTGGATGCACAGAAAGAAGTCAGACTACCATTTGTGATTAGTGCTGTACAAGATCTCAACCTACTAGGAAGAACTGCTATACAGCAACTAGGCATCTCTATTGATGACAAGCTACAACAGAACCTTGTATCAACAATCACAGAGAACCAGCCAGATTGGAGGTTACAAATCAAGTGTAAGGAGATGTGCAAAGAATTTCCAGAAATATTCAAAGACGAGCTAGGATGTCTCAAGAACTTTGAACTAGAGATAAACTTCAAACCTTCAACAAAGCCAGTCTTCTGCCGACCCATACCAGTTCCTATTGCCTTGACAGAAGAGCTCAACCAAGCATACGAATCAGGTGTAGCTAAAGGCATATGGGAACCAACTCAATTCAACCAGTATGGAACACCAGTTGTACCTGTACGCAAATCTACAACAGGTCAAGCTGCAGGGAAGATCAGAGTATGTGGAGACTACTCCAAGACTATCAATCATCAGCTAGAAACACATAGGAAACCTATCCCACTACCAGAAGATCTAATCAGAAAACTAGATGGAGGCTATTGCTACACAAAGATTGATTTAGCAGATGCCTACAATCAAATATTGTTGGCACCAGAAAGTCAACGACGACTAGCACTATCAACACCCCAAGGAGTACTACTACAGAAGAGGTTGCCCTTTGGCATAAGCTCAGCACCAGGGTATTTTCAAGAAATCATGGAGCAACTGACACAAGACCTCTCAGGAGTAGCAGTATACCTAGATGATATACTAGTGAGTGGAGCCAATGCAGAGAGCCATCTACAAAACTTACGTCAACTTCTTCAAAGATTAGAAGAAAGAGGGCTCAGATGTAGAAAAGACAAGTGCTGTTTTGCTCAACCTACAGTAGAGTATCTGGAACACAAACTCACTTCAAAGGGAATCACTAAAGGAAAGAAGGCAGATGCAGTACAACAGATGCCAGTCCCAACAGACCTAACTCAGCTAAGATCTTTCATAGGAGCTACACAATTCTACAGCAAGTTCATACCCAATCTGTCACAACAGGTATGCTCTATCAACACACCGAGGAGTACTACTACAGAAGAGGTTGCCCTTTGGCATAAGCTCAGCACCAGGGTATTTTCAAGAAATCATGGAGCAACTGACACAAGACACTCTTATATACGTAGTACTGTCTCATTATAGCTATTAATAATGCTTGTAGCTTTTTACAAAGCTTTTCTATGACCAAACATATAAATACTTGGGTTTTCTGTTATCAAATCAGTTGTCTCTGGAGTGTGCAATAAACCATTCCTCTAATTTAATACTCTATTTAATTGCTTCTGTGCATAAACATAACAGAAGCTAATTAGGGCGACAAAGGACAGTAAAGATGTTAAATGGAAATAGCACGCAATGCTGGGGAAAAGCTGACGTCAATGTAGCTATAGACCATTGTGACACTATTTAGTTACGTTGCTTGGTAGTACCTGAGTTAGTATGTGGGTTTGGGTTGATTCTTGGTGTAGACAGAATCTACAAACTTAAAGATGTGACAATACATGCAGGAGACAGGATAAAATTTGAATGTGCATCACAACATGTGGATGCAACATGCTATGTTGCATGAAGATAACTCCAAATTAAAAAAGCCTGAGCCAGACTGTTTGACTATCGAAGATACTGACTTTAAAGCTGTATTTGATGGAACTAAGTGGACGGTAGTATGGAGATGGAAAAACCACAAACCAGAGTTGAATAATCAGTTTGCTGAGTATGCTGTAATCACAGACTATAAAGAATAATACAGCTGTGAGATCGAGCAATTGATTTCTAATGGCTGGCTGGAGCCACATGATGTAAAGATTCATGGCGACGTGAGTGGCATAATTCTACTGATGGTAGTCTTTCGCTCAAACAAAGGTAATAAGGTAAGACCAGTTATGGACCATAGCAGGGAGTTAAACAAGCATGTGAACAGCAATCCTGAGAATGATGTAGCTATATTTCAAGAAAAGCTGAGGCAGTGGAGAAAATTAGAGGACAATTAATGTATGTTAGATCTGCAAAAGACATACCTACAACTTCATGTAGACAGTTCACTACAACGATTTCAGGCTGTTTGATTCCATCGTCAGATGTATGTGATGACAAAGTTAAGGTTGGGCTTGAATGTGACACCCAAAATAATGTCTCGTATTTTAGCAAAGGTTCTGTAAATGAACGAGGAGATAGCCAAAGGCACAGATCATTACATAGATGATGTTATGGTAAATGAAGATGTTGTGTCAGTGTTGAAAGTGAAGGATCATCTGCAGAAGTACGGCTTACTGTCAAAATAACCAGAAAGTCTGTCTAGCACATGGGTACTGGGTTTGAGAGTAGAGGCTTTTAATAGCAGTACTCTCAAGTGGAGTAGAGACTCTGAGCTGCCAGAAGTGCATTCTACTGTGACCAAACGAGAACTGTACTCGATATGTGGAATTATAATGGTCACTATCCAGTAGCAAAGTGGTTGCAAGTAGCATGTAGCTATCCCAAAAGACAAAGTAACTCCTATGGGTGGAACTATGAGGTACCCAGTAGTGCCAAAAAGAAATTAGATGAGATTGATTACGGCATACACCACCATGACCCTGTAACTGGCCAATGGAAAGTACCTGCGTCTGAGAATAGTAAAGTATGGGGTGATGCTAGCAGCTTGGCAATATGAGCATATGTCGAGATTGATAATCAGTTAGTAGAGAATGCAAATTGGTTGAGAGGTGTCAAAGATGAGGCCCATATCAATATGGCTGAGTTGGAAGGAGTTATCAAAGCAATCAATATGGCTATGAAATGAAATCTCAAAACGCGACAATTTTGAAAGACTCTGCCACAGTATTTAAATGGGTGAAATCTGTATTACAGGACCCTAAAAGACCAAAGGTGAGCAGCCTCAGTGAAATCTTAGTGAAATGATGTCTTAATCTACTAAATGATTTAGTCAGTGAGTATCAGTCGGTCTTACAAATAACTCTCGTAAAGTCTGAAGACAATAAAGCTGATGAACTGACTAGAGTTCTCTGCAAATGGTTGAAGAAACGAGTATGTGCCATCAATGTAACAACTTCTGGCAGTATTGAAGGGAAACTGCGTGATTTACATGAAGCTAATCACATAGGTGTTTATCAAACATGATATCTAGCCACAGAAAGGTGAGGACCTACTGTAAAAAAGAAAGACATTGAAGAAATAGTGAAGCAATGTCATGCGTGCAAACGAGTCAATCCTGCACCAGCTCATTGGGAAACTGGTCAAGTAGACATAGAAAGTGATTGGTATCGTTTAGCAACTGACAAAACGCACTACCAAAGAATCCCGTACTTGACTGTTGTTGACTGTGGACCGAGTAGGCTTGCGATTTGGATAAAGTTAAGAAACGAAACCTCTCCCGCTGTCATGAACAGTTAGACCACATATTTTGTGAGCACGGGTCTCCAGTGGAAATATTGTCAGACAAGGAACCTTGCTATAGATCATTCAAGCCTCTTCCTGACCAATGGAGTGTAAATCATATCTACAGCTGTGGTTATAGAGCTTCTGGCAATGGAGTGATAGAATGCAATCTTCGTACTATTGAGCACACGCTTGCCTGCTCCAGTGGCACTGTCAATGACATGCTATATTGGTACAACAATTCTCCTAATGCCGATGGTGTTGTGCCATTTAAGAGATTGAGAAACGAGAAACTACTAGAATATTGGCTAAATGAGACATTAGCTTAAACCCTTACAAAGTGGGCGACCAGGTATATGTAAAACCAGGTAACGCCACGCGCACATCAGTGTGGAAAACTGGCAAGGTAACTTCCTTGGTCTCGAACACAGCAGTTAAAGTGGATGACCTGACTCGTCATATAGGAGACATAAGATTTTGTTGGAGAGTTGATAAACAGCCAGCTACTGTAGACTATGGGTTAGACATACATGTAGCTAATACTAATACTGTAGCATTAATCCGTTACAAGGAATAGTGGTTATGACTGATGGAACTTTATTTCATCTCACACAGTTCTCACCGTAAAAACTGCAACATTTATGAAACAGTTTAAACAATAATTCTATGGCTAAACTTTACAAACAACAGTCTTTTTTGCAGCTCGACTAATCCTACTACAACCACTAATAATAGAATAAAAGCACACACAGACCAGATGTATAATCCAGAAAGCAATACTAATTCATAATATTTGTTTGAAAGGTTAACATTTTTGTTAATAACATGTTATCCCACTTAACGAAACATACATTGGCTAATACAAAAATAATATGAAATCCATATACTAGTGTGAACATTCATGTTGTGTAATTCATGAATTGAAGGTTAAAGTCTAACATAGATATTCTACTGACACAAAATATACGTAATATAAGTGAAACAAAGCCTTACAAATGATTAAGGCTTTATAAAAATCGACATACGGTCATAAAAGGCTATAATATAATGATGCAAAAGAAAACATACCTTGTGCTCTCTGTAACAGATCAACTGAGATGTAACAGATGACTGAGATAACTGAGATCAACAGATGTAACTGAACTTCGAACATGTTCTTTTGTTAATGATGACCAAAATATAATAAAACTATGTATACTGCATACAGTTAGTATTTAAATGTTGAAGTAGAATATTAGTTGTTCTTCTGGCAAAGTTTGTGTTATACTAACTGTTGAGTCTTGAAGTGCTGCCTCTTATATACCTTTGGCAATCTTTTAGACAACCAAAAATAAACAAAGACAGCTTACTAAAAAATTTTTGCAACTAGTACGCAATTGAAAGCGTGATTCAGGTTTACCTTTTCCTTTGGTACAAAAATAACTCTTTTAACCTATTTTTAATTATTGTTTTCAACTTTGAATGATGACTTATTAATAGGTGAATCACTAGAGTGGAACAACAAAACAAGATGAGTAAAGAAAGCCCTGTAGTTACAAATACTGACAAGTCAACTGAGTCTTTAGTAAACGTTGAAACTCCAGCTGTAACTAAATGCAGTCACGACAACCATTCAACTGCAGCTAACAATGCCACTAGACCAGTTAGGGCTAGGAAACCTCCAGATTTATATGTAGCCGGTTTTAATTGATCTTGGAGATTAGGGGGAGGTTTAGTCTATGTAGATATACATAGTAACATATGTGTGCATGTATTATTTTATAAGCCTATATAATTTACTTTTGTGTACTGCATGTATTACTATTACTCATTTCTGTGTACAAGTGTTGCTGTCTCATGGATTGCTGTCTTTGTGTTTCTTACCTAGTGGTTACACAATTCTTTACGTCATTCGTTATGTTATACCTATTATGGTATCATTCGAATACAACCGGTCTTGCTGTCAAGTTAGCTGGTGGACTATACGAGGATAAAAGTACTTATTACGTGGCCTACATGTAGAAAGCCAGAGCATTTAACCATTGATAACATCCTGTTGCATGACTGCATTCTCACCTGGAGAGTATTTGCCACATACCATCTGGCAATCCGGTCAACAGATAACTAGCTTGTCCGAAGTTAGCATAGTAAGCAAATACTAGTAGTACTAGCACTTATCCATTTATAATCGATTATATGCAGCTAATTTTATAACCCAGCTGCCCAATAATCCTACTCTAAGGAGATATTAGTAGCTTTAAATCAATACTATGTCTTTTAGATATTATCCTATTTCCTGTAAGATAACTATGATAATTTAAGAATTTTTACATTAATCTCTGGTTTATTAGTGGCGCTTCGAGTAATTTTACAGCTATTTTGATTGAGTAACCTTTTTCACAAAACTCTAAAAGGCAAAATAGAAAATTGCTACTCCCATGCCAATGAGACACTTCATACTAGCAAATAGGTTTATCATTGGACATAGTCAGGTGATCTAATTATTGACTCTGAAATTTGCCTTTTTATATAATATATATATACATGTTTGAGAAACAAACCTGGAAGACCAAGGCTGGTTCACTGATGGGTTCGCTCAAAGGATGGGCATGCATAAAAATGACATTGACTTGGTTACTCTGACTTTCAAAAGAACGCATACTTCACAAAAGCTTTAAGGTTCACCCAAAAAAACCATAACACTTTGTTGTGAAGATTTTTTTTATACATGCTAGGCAACAATTAAACTGAGAAAACTTTGGCAAAATTGACCTGTTATTCTGTTATTCAAGATAATATTTTATACTAAAATTGAAGAAACTCATCAAACGCAAAATGAGACTACACTGTTTTTATTTCATTTACACTTTAAACACTGTAGCAGGTGCCTTGTCGACCACTGTGAATACAACTATTCGAGGGTGTGGTGATAGACGCGTAGCCCTTTGCTGCAAGCTTCCTTTCAGTCTAACTTTGCTATCTTATTATTTCAAATATTTTAATAGTTATACTTTTCGAAAGAAAGTCTGAAAGATCTACTGCAAGTGAGTGAGTATTGGTGTGCCTAGCTATCTCATTCGAGGTATGCTTAAGATAAAAGCATGCATTTGTTAGCAGTTTCTGTTTGAGGATGCTTGAGATACAAGCATGCTTTTGTTAGCAGTTTCTGTTTGAGGATGCTTGAGATACAAGCATGCATTTGCTAGCAGTTTCTGTTTGAGGTATGCTTAAGATACAAGCATGCATTTGTTAGCAGCTTCTGTTTGAGGATGCTTGAGATACAAGCATGCATTTGTTAGCAGTTTCTGTTAGAGGATGCTTGAGATACAAGCATGCTTTTGTTAGCAGTCTCTGTTTGAGGATGCTTGAGATACAAGCATGCATTTGTTTGCAGTTTTTGTTTGAGGTATGCTTGAGATACAAGCATGCATTTGCTAGCAGTTTCTGTTTGAGGTATGCTTGAGATACAAAAATGCATTTGTTAGCAGTTTCTGTTTGAGGTATGGTCAAAATACAAGCATGCATTTGTTAGCAGTTTCTGTTTGAGGATGCTTGAGATACAAGCATGCTTTTGTTAGCAGTCTCTGTTTGAGGATGCTTGAGATACAAGCATGCATTTGTTAGCAGTTTCTGTTTGAGGTATGCTTGAGATACAAGCATGCATTTGCTAGCAGTTTCTGTTTGAGGTATGCTTGAGATACAAGCATGCATTTGTTAGCAGTTTCTGTTTGCAAGCTTGTGGAGACTATGACAGTGTTTCAACATGAATAATGTGCAAAGCCTCATTTTATTTCTTACAAGGAATAATTTATAGAAATTGACTCTTTTTTAGAAAACCAAATAAAATCTTTACCTCAAAGCTTTTATCTGACTAAGTGAGAAATATTAAAATTTTTTCATACAAACATTATTTTCAGCTGTTAAAGATGTAGTTGCGTCAAAAATGAAATTAGGACCCATAAAAGGCTAAAACATCAGCTACAATTTGATGCCATTTTTGTCTTTGTAGACCAAACCTGTCCAGAGATATATGCGTTTGAATGAGGCCCTCTTTTAAAAAGCTCACGTTCCAGCGAGTGCCTATTTCGTGACGTCACAAGCAAGGTATCTGAAACGAAACCACGAGCAATAAATATGAGGTCGATTCGTTAGCCAATCATGCGTGCGAAATTTTTATATAGGCCGTAATAAATGTTATCACTCGTAAAACGCGTTGTCTGTGATCTCGAAGATTCTCCTAATTAGATCTCATTACTTGTTACTGATTCAACGCGTTTCAACAATTACTATGTTATACATAGTTTTAAAATGGCTTCAAGTTCGAGCGACCGCTACTCAGAGTTATCTGAGCAACTTTTAGTAAAAGATTAGAGTAGACAGCCTATGGCCAAAGCTGACAGGCGTCAGCAGCGTTTTGCTGCAGATGAAGACAGAATGGAGGTAAATTAACTTAGAGTCTTCTATACTTTAGTAAATGTAATATTTTTTATAGTCATAAATACATATGCTAATTAATAAAATGATAATTCCTTGCTATCTCCCAATCATCGTTTCATAGCTTATCTGCCGTTTTACCTAGCTGTAATATTTTTTTCGAATTTTCTTTGGTAGATTAGAGTCATGATTACAAATTATTTTCACTCGTAGCAAGTGGGTAAAATCGATTGATCATTGCAAATCTTTAATTTCCAGAACCAAAGCTTCGAATCGTTGGCTTGGCGTACTTGTGCCTTTATTAAATGTTTATTCGTTTTTAAAATTACACTCGCAATCTATTTAACTCCCAATTTGGAAGCTGTCAATAGATACGCTTTAGAATGACATATATTTATTGAATTTTTTTACTGATTACAGAATGTTTATGTCGTCCCACCAGCCGAAGAAGCTTTGTCAGTGTGGAAACTGCCATAAAGTGGAAAGAGAGACTTGAATGAGTGCTGCATAAGCCATGATGTTTTGTTTGAGTTTGTTGCAGTAGATGAATTTGTCTTATTGTATCAGCTAATACTATCTGAGTGGCCACGACTTGATGAATATTTTTAATAAAAGTTTTATGCCGAGATGAAAATATTTTTGCTTGTAAAAATTATATAATAAAATAATATTGTTGAAGATAATGCAAAACATGATTTGTAGAATATTGTAGTGAATCGGATATGGTATATGGGTGTCCGCAGAACTGGAGAATGTGAGTTCAAATCCAGTTTGCAGCAGACTTCTCATTCTTAAAACTCTATCCCTGTCTATATTCTTTTCAAAGAGGTGGCTTGCTTATTTCACTTATCTAGTATTCGGTAAGAATACTACTAGCAAGAAACGAGTACGTAGGCAATAGGTAATAGGCGACATAATGTGGGCGGGGCTTATGGGAGGCTGTATATCGTTTGTATGGGTAGATGCAGAACTGTGCTGATACAAAGACCGCGTTCTACAAAAGTGACTTGACAGAATTACCGTAGACCGGTAGAATTGGTAGTTGGTACCCAAATGTTTACACAACATTTGGAGAAAGTGAGTAGAACAAATTTTCAATTTTCGTTATTTGAGGCCTTTTAAACATTCATAATAATGCATCTGTAGCAGGATTTAAAATTTTATTCTAGCCAACATGAGCAAATACAAAATAAAATATATGCCAATAGAGCCGCGTAAGACTAGACTTTTATCGCAAATAGCCGATGTGAATACGAGAGATAGAGACAGGTTGCCAAATGCGTGACATCATCTTTGGCGAGGCTGGGCACATTTTTGTGGCCTGAGCGTTTTTACGGCGATCAGATTTTTTCGGTTTTAATCTTCAAATATCTTGGCAATGCGATCGCGTAACACAACAAACAACATATCAACTGATAGAGAAAAAATAATGCTTTCTTTTAAGATCAACTTAAAATTTGACGCAAATACATCTTTAATGCAATGACTTGCTTTAGTAATATATTTTGATAGCATTGACATTGATAAGCAAAAATAATTTGCCGAGGTTTTGTAGCACACATTCTGGGAATTAGCCTTCTGATTTTGGTTAGATGAAAAGCAGAGTACTCCAAGTTGATCAATTTATGGGATGGTTAAAAATCTCTTTGCTTGAAAAAATCATCTAAAAGTTCATAAACTATTTGTTCTTTAGCATTAAAACATCCTTAATTTGCTTGAACACAAATTGTGTTTTCTGCCAGGCTCGCTGAAATGGTCATAATGAATGGATGCTGAGGCAAATTGGTACCAATTCAAAGGTACCATTTACATCTACTTATGAGTAGGCTAATTTAGGACCAACCTGTTGCCTCACAGTTTACTATTATGAAATGGTTCAGACTACTAAAAAAGCTAGCTAAAATTTTGTCTTGCCTTTTGGTAGAACCCATAAAGATGCAGAGCAATTGTTATGATATGTTTTACATGAAGACATCTCTTCAGCTTGTTATTGAAGTAGACTATCCACATGAGGCTCTATCTCAAAGCGGCTAGTGCATTGGTCTCAAAAGTTCAAAATATTATGCAATTCTGTGAGCTCAGCATACTTTACTCAAACTTGTTTGCACAAGAGTGCAAGTATTATGAAATTTTATGGTCAAGGCTTTAAACATAGTTGAGGACGTAATTTCTAGCTACAGTTTTGTATTGACTGGTTTGTCGGTCAAGTGCCATAAAGCTTAACAATATCCCAAGTAGTAAATTACTAAAATCCAGCTTTCGCACTCGGTCTAGGAGCAAACGTATCTTTGTCAGGTCACAAGCTTAGACGTCTGTCTACTCAATGCGATGGTACAACACTAAAAGATTGCGGCGAAGCAGCAAATACAAGTTTTATTGGTTTCGCTATAAAAGTCTACCTAATCATTGGTCTTCAGGTCTTGACTGCATGATTACAACTAAAAATTGACTGGTTTTATCAGTGCAGTTGTGGGCTACTTTATGTAGGTTACTCTTTCTCTATGTGTTCAACTTTTAGCCTGGATGTTAATTAGTACCAAGAAAGGCTATTCAAGCAGCTGTTTATGAAATAGTGATAAACTTTCTTACTACTTGTTCCCTCTTAATTGTCATAACTACCAGTAGTTGATTTTTTTATTCATATAAGCTTCCTATCAGCGCTTTGGCTCTTACAGTAAATAGTTAGTTTTCAGCTGTCAGCACAGCGCAGGTAGCACAGCGCAAGCAGCTTATTTAATTTTCACATGTTAGTTGGCAGATGAGTTTCTGAGATTTAGTGTTCAACTTGTTGGTGTAAATCAAAACAGCCAATTTATTGATCTTCTGTTCACAAATGGTTGAATACATAAATAAATTTGCCGCTAAATAATTCAATTATTCTCAGATCAAAAAAACCATCTATCAGAGAGGTTTTCAAATAAAATTGTGTATGTGTCCTTGATTTGGAAAGTGTTGTATTTTGACATGACTGTTTCAGTTTTAAATTGGCGTTGTATTACTTCAAGTCAGCCAGCATAATCTAAGTTTACTTTAAATTAGGCAATAAAAATAAAATATAACGCATATAAATCTTGGGTAAAGTTCAAAGGATATGTATAAAGGGTTCTGCAAGCTCTGTTCTAGCTTTGTTAATTTAGCAGGTTTTTAAATTTGAATCACTAGTTGCAATTTGCTAGTAATCACTGAAACAACACTTGATTATTACAGAAGCCGAGCACTTTACACAAAAGCTTGCAGTAAATGTTCAATTACAATATAAAATTAAATTTCCATATTCTTGGTTGGTAGCAAGTCTTCTAAGGATGGTATAGTACAAGCAAAATCATTGCCGCACTGTGTGTTACTGCTCAAAGCAGTCCTTCTAGTGTGGCAGCAGTTGCAGTGTTTTCAGAGGAACTGGTTCGAAATCACGTATCAGGGGTGCCGCACACCTTTCAGTTTCTGTCCTCTGCAGAGTAGACAATCAAGTCCTGCTGATTTGGAAAGTATTTAATAAGTGGGCTTAAATATGACCTTTCACTCATCATTTATGGCTTCTCAAGTCATAACTAGTGACTGCTTATAAAACAATTAATCTGTCACAATGCGTTTGGAGTTTAAAATAAGGCTCAGCACAAATAGGATAAATTTTTTCATTTGTATTTTTTTTTCCAAGCTCTACAAAATCACCATATTCCACCATTCACAGTTTTATACATATACTGGAGAAAGGTCGATCATGGCAGAGCATTCAACCATTAATAAAATCCTGTTGTGCAAATGAATTCTCACCCAGGGATTATTTGTAGCATACCACATGACAAGCTAGGCTTGTTTGATGTTAGCCTAGTAAGCAAGTATTATTAGTGGGATGATTAGCATTTATCAAAGTAAAATCAATAATACCCAGTGATTTTATGAGCCAGCTGCCTGGTAAACTTACTGTAAGAAGAAAGTGAAACTACTAAATCAATATGCTGCCTTTTAAGTTTCTCATCTTTTGCAAGGCTGCTATGTTTATGCAATCAGTTTGACAATGTTTGTCGCATAAGCGCAACTTCCTGTAGTTTTATGTTTATTTTCCTATATTGAAGAACTGTTTTCTATGTATCTGAAAAAAAAAAAAAATTCTGCTTCCATAGCCACTGAAGCACGTCACACTATTAAAACAGTTCATCATTGCATGTTGCCAGGTGATATAAGTATGTGAGTCTATAGGTCACTTGTTTATATAACATAGTATTATATAGTTTTGATAAAAAACTTAACATTGCAAGGCTAGTTCAGTAATGGCTCTTAAGTAACTTACCTAGTCTTGATCTTAATACAAGCAAGTTAAAACAATTCATGAGCAAAAAATATTCTAAACATACTTCATGTGCATAATCAACATAATAAAATAGATTCGTTTAAAGTCTATAATTCACAAAAGTCAAAGAAATTTTGTGATTTGTGTTTTATTGTCATCAAAAAAAATAGTTGAGCAAAAGAAAAAAGCTGGAAGAGTGATGGAAGCCCATAATAACCAATAGTATAGTCAGTTCTGGCGTTAGGCTTGGCGTCATCAGTTTTATTTACATGTTAAAACATACAACCTAAGTTCTCTCTTAAAACTGGCCATCTTATCCATGCCTTTAATAGACTTAAAGAGTTGGTTCCAAAAAATTGGCTTCTTGAAAATCAACCTTACGATTTGAAGATTGTAGAAGAAGAAGATTGTAGGAGATTTAGACAGAAATTAAAGAATCGGGTTTCATATATTGTGCCAGGGATGTACATGTAATTACAATGAAATTCTTTATGAGCTAAAAGTATAATGCAATATGAATATAGAGAACTGATAGGTAGTATGGATGATGATTTGAAAAGAGGTTTGGTGTGAGTGAGGCGAGGTTTTTTGTGAATGGTCCTTACGCGTTTTTTGAAGTGTTATCAATTTTGTAAGATGAGTGAAAGGTGCATTGCCCCATGCCTCAATGCAATATGAAAGTTTAGAATTAACCATGGAATGGTATAATAGAAGCAGAGATTTGCGGAGTAAATATTCAGACGTGTGATATAGTAAGCCTGATAAGGGTCTCAGTTTTTTAAAAACGAATTTAGAAATGCGGAAGTCTTTCCGTTAAAATAGTTATGCACTCTCAACTATTGTGTGAATTATGCTTAATGTACATGTAAACAACATAATGAGATTTATAAATATATTCTCTTTGTTTTAACCAACAGTAATAAATAAGTGTGTTTTGCAAAATCTAATTACAGCTGGACCAACTCATAAAACAATGGAATTCTAGAAGCCACAATACTGTGGCTTATAGATTGCATCTAATCTCTAAATGATTTCCACAAGGCATTCAAGGTAATCCATTCAAGGTAAAAAATAGCTGGTGCTAGATATATTTGTGTTAGTGCAGCCTTGACTTTGTTTCCTATTTGAGAGTTTATCTATTGATCTACTACTAGATATCTACTAAAATAAATAGACTGGAAAGGTATAGAGAGCAACTATCTACCATTTTTTCACTTAAACTGTCTAATTAGGTAAAATCTATAACTGTTGTGTGTATTTATTGCGTTGCTGCCAACAGCCTTGCATTATAATAGACATTGATAATTTGCTTTCACTAAGGTGCTTCCTGATTTTATTGGTTTTTGTGGTAAGCAGAAAAATTTATTGAGGTGTAAGGAAACAAGTTACCGTGATTGCTTTGCTCACAAAGGCATTAACTTTCTGTTTAGTGATGCACTACTCATTGAGGTACCCATGAAAACTCTTTAGCAATAAATCAAGTTTGTCCGAAAAACCTAAAAGCAGTATATTGAACATCAGTTCAACACTATAGCTTGACTATTCATGTTATGACTGTAGAATTGTCTGATAGAACTAATGCAAGACAATTCAGTAATCAACGTGTTTGAAACCGATAGCAACTAAAAAGAACTTTAGAAAAGTATATTGTTGGCAAAACTCCGACTGCTGCATTCATAGAAGTGCTGTACTCAAACATGCATGCTCCAGTGCGCGAGTTCATACATGCATGCCTGTCAATCGCTTTGTTGATTGCATTGAGGTAGAGTCATCTCCTTATGTCGAAGTATTATTACTCAAGTTATTTTGGAAGTCAGGAGACAATAACTTTTATATGGTTGTTATTTCAAATAGACAAAACCTATTTAACATTGTTATGTTGTAGATACATTATATGAAATAATATTGTTATTATTTAATAGAAAAATTCGATTCAATAGAAAAAACGATTGATTGAGTGGCATAGAATAAAAGTCAGTATTATTTATAAAGATTTAGAAGCTAACCATTGTATCAGATAAAACTCGAATGTGATATTTTGACTTTTTTCTAAGTTATTCCCTTTGGTCGACCTTTAACATTGAAGTATTGGGCTAGATGTTTACTAGACGATTGTACTAATTCTGACGAAATATTTTGAATTATATCCTAGCTGATTTGAAACGCAGGTAATAAATTTGATATAACTACAGCAATAAAATTATTATCTCAAAACGTGTCGGCACAAAAAAGACATTTGTAGCTGTGTACTCTTGTATGCTTATGTTCTATTAAGTGTTTGAGCAACTAACTCAGTAATGTGGTGAAATTTGATAATTTTGGCTGGAAATTTAAACATACAACGCAGTGACACCTACTTTACAAAAACAATTTTTATTTCTTTAATAAATTACAATACTATCAATGAACATTTTATTTACTATATAAAACAGGATATCAGATACAAAAAAGTTATATTAGCTTTAATATGTCCCCAGATTGTTTAGAAGTTGCTAATTACATAATTAAAAAATGTTAGTAGCACTGAAGATTTTTTATTTATGATGTTTTGACATGATATGTAGCTATGCATGGAGATGATTTAACAGCAAAGCTGCCATGAGCTCTTAATTTTTGTTAAAAGCTGTATGATCTATCAAACAGAGGTAAGGTTCTATAAGCTTTAATTCAGTTTAGAAATTTAAAGGCTGCCAATGGTGCAACAAGATTTTATTAACCCATGGGTCAATATCATTTGTTTAAATGTATAGGATTCTTGCCCATATCAAGTATTTCATGAGGAGACAACTGCTGATGGAATTTAATTGTTATTTTATCCCAAGAATTCTAAGAAATGCTTTGAATGTATTATTATAATTATATACCACACAACTAGCTGAATGCCAGACATTGTCCGGGCAACAGAAAAAGTTTTGCATAGAAAATTTATTTTTATTCAACATATAACAAGAGTTACCATTCTAACTTTTAAACTTCATATCATGAGAAAAGTGTTTTGAGCATTTTAAATAAATTAAGAAAAATAAAACAGCTGTAACAGTTTTTAATTGTGAATGTGAAATATTTATGAAGTAATGACTGCAATAAAGTCTGTTCTGCTATAATCACATTGAAAAATTGTTTGGTATACAATTACATGTATGTGATTTTAATTGGTTTCAGTTATGGCATCGTAAGGCAGATATGTTGTATAGGTATAAAAGCCCATAGTATATATTTAATACTAGAAATTCCACTGTCATACAGCCCACGACCAAAGTAATAATGGAAAAAAGAAAGGGTTCTGTTGGTTGTTGAAAAAATAGTTCTCAGCAGGAATTGACTGAGTATAATGTAAATGAGACTTAAACCTGTAGACTGTTAAGCTGTAGACCTAAACTACTGTACGTAATTTAAATAACAACAGCAATAATGAAATATGTTTATTATATCTCTGAAACGCAATATTAAAAGTAAAATATATTATAATATACAGTTTGAAAGTTGGTTGTGTTGAATGTAGAACGGTTTTGAGAGCGATTTGTAACAGAAATAAATGTTAATAAAATAAATATTTAACTATTTCAAACTTATGTTTTACAATAATAAAATAAATATTAAGTCAAGCTGTAGACCTAACCTACTGTATGTAATTTAATTAACAACAGCAATAATGAAGTATGTTTATTAAATCTGTTATTATACTGAAATGAAATATTAAAAGTAAAATGGCAAGATGCCGTGTAATATACAATTTGAAAGTTGTTTGTTGGTTAAAATAAATACGTATTAACTCAAGCTGTAGACCTAAACTACTGTACATAATTTAACTAACAACAGCAATAATGAAATATATTTATTATATCTCTGAAATGCAATATTAAAAGTAAAATATATTAGAATATACAGTTTGAAAGTTGGTTGCGTTGAGTGCAGAATGGTTTTGACAACGATATGTAACAGAAATAAATATTAACAAAATACATATTTAACTATCTCAAACTTATGTTTTACAATAATAAAATAAATATTAATTCAAGCTGTAGACCTAACCTACTGTACGTAATTTAACTAACAACAACAATGCTAACGATAAAGAAATATGTTTATTATATTTCTGAAATACAATATTAAAAGTTAAACGGCAAGCTGATGTGTAATATCCAGTTTGAAAGTTGGTTGTGTTGTGAATGTAGAATGGTTTTGACAGCGATATGTAACAGAAAGCAAGCGTTGGCATTTACGTGACTGGAAGTTTTATGCAAACTGGAGTGAAATCAAGTAATCTTCTTGTCATAAAAGGGCGTTGTAGTAACGCCCTACCTTACAGATAATATGTAAAGAAATCTGGCTGATGTTCTAGATAATTTGAAAAACCTTCGGTAATTGGACAAAAACGTAGGCTGATAAACTGTGTACCACATTTTCGTACCTGTAAATCGGTCTACGCCTCAAACAGTACACAAACCTTCTTTGCAATTAAACAATGCGATAGACTGGTGAAATGAGCACATTTTTTTCGTGCTGAATTGCGCACTGCTAAATAGTTCTATTATCTGTCGCACGGCTTTATTGGTGTTTCGTAGGTCGGTCGAAACTATTAATAAACCAAGCTGTTCAAGCGTTTTGTGGCGATTTTTGGCAGAATTAATCTGTTTATTTATGTATAATCTGATCAGATGGGTTAGTTTTAGGAATTTGCGGTAACCGTTCAAAGGCTTGGTAACATACTTAAATAGGCTTATATGCGTTTTGTATCATTATTATACTTTAACGACTTTACTGAAAAATAGTTAAATTTGTTGATAGGATTTCGTAACAAGGGTTTGGTGACGGCCCTTAACGGATAATCTTTCGGGAGTTGTGTGCACATGTGCATTTATCATAAATCTCCCAATCAATTGCTTCGCTCTTGTTTGGTGGTGACACAAGCAGCCTCTGGTAAAAATCATCAACGTTTTATATACTCACTGTACATACTGAAGATTTGTAACAAAACAATATGGTAACCTAAGCAACTATAGTTACCTACACTAACTTTTGGGTATTTAGGGGGTATTTGGACAAAAGTTTAACATTACATTGTAATACTTGCTGTACATACCGTGAAAAGTTCTTTGCAAAAATTGTATCCCTCAACTGCTTTTGTTTTCACTATTATTTATAACAAGTGTCACGAAACAGATACAGCCAGCTTTGTATCTCTTTTAGGAGTTGTGAGAGGAATTTTGATGAAAAGGATAATGACATTTTGTTATTTTGACAGAATAGGTGCACCAACTGCCAAATTTTGATTTCGAGAAAAAATTCTGGTGGTATTGTATGGCGGAAAATATTTTTGTCTTTTTAAGATGAAGACAAAATAACATCATACTTCATATACGTAGTAAGGCGACCACAATTTTATAACAACGGTTTGGTAGCCTGAGTGCATATTTTATTAGTTAATAATTTATTGTCTGAAACTGCAAAAAGGATATACAGTATATAGTGAGAGCGATGGGTGTGGTAAAAACTGCTTAGTTGTGTGGTTAAGCTGCTTGATAGTAGATTTTGGTTTTGAATGTTGCAAGTTCAAATCCAGTGAAAAGGTGACTTTTCATTGCTAAAATTTCATAGTTGTAACTAGACAGACCACTGACAGACAAATGACAGAAGACAGAAAGACAAACACTGAGATTTAGTTATAGAGATAAATTGTTTTTTCATTCAGATTATCTAAGTTGGCGTAATATTTACTCCTTCTCAGTCTTCTTATCAAATACTGAGAAGTTTGAGCCCTCGTTTTAAGATTTTAGCCATTCCCAATAAAGCACTTTTTTGCCGCTGACTAGTCTTGACCGTTGTTAGTATTTCATTGAGGCTCATTATATATGCAGGTTTTATTGCAACTAATGTTTTAATGACTGCCAAATACACTATTGCCCTTCCACGCCGGTACTTTTCAACCTCCTCTTTATGTTGAAGGTATTTCTCAATCTATTCTTTTTTTAGTTACATTGCAACTACATGTACAACTACAACCACATATACAACTACTGTATAATTTGGGTACCGTTATATTTATTAAAGCAACCATCATGTTCTCTTTTTCAACTAATACGATACAGTGCAACTTTGGGATACAGTTACTCTGATATACGATTTATTCACGTTACAAAATGGAACATGATAATTTTTTCTCCTTGTCGTATTAATCTTATTTCACCATAAGAATTCAACAACATTGTCAACCGAGGTCAAACTTGAAAATTGGTCTGCTTAATATGTATGTCAAAATAACAAAGACACCAAAAAGCTGTTCGCCAAAATTATTTCACACTGAATGCTACTGATTTTCTCTCTAAAATCAGTAATAAAGTTGAAGTTGTGATCCCTTCAATTAGGTCAGTGCTCAGACAACTTCTCTTAACTTGCTAACAAAAATACACTTTATTAGGAAAACAGCATTGATAAGGATATTCTGTCGAATTGGGCTAATAAAAGTTATAAACAGGGCCGCTGAAAGTTATAGTAAAAACGTAGACAGAAACTGATAAATATGTAGATAAACTGAAACTGAGCTTTAAGTGAGTGTGTTTAGTAAGATAAACTGATTTGAGGTGAATTCAAAGATTATGTTACCTGTAAATCTGTGTTGCAGGTAAGAACATCCTTTGGTATGTACTGAACATGGTTCATTATAATGTTACATTTTATTGCAGATCATAATCGCTAAATACACTAAATGCAATACAATTATTGCGGTGACTATAGTTATTAAAGATGCGGTTGCGTCAAATTTGAGTTGATCTTAAAAGAAAGCATTTTCTTCTCTATCAGTTGATATGTTGTTTGTTGTGTTAGGCAATCTCATTGCCAAGATGTTTGAAGAATAAAATCGAACAAATTTGATCGTCGTAAAAACCCTCAGGCCAAAAGAACATGCCCAGACTTGCCCTAAATGATGTCACACGGTATTTATCTGTCAATATATCTCGTATTCACATCGGCTATTTGCGATAAAAGTCTAGTCCTACGCGGCTCTATTGGCATATATCTTATTTTGTATTTGCTCATGTTGGCTAAAATAAAATTTTAAATATAGCTACAGATGCATTATTATGAATGTTTCAAAGGCCTCAAATAACGAAAATTGGAAATTTGTGTTACTCACTTTCTCCAAATGCTGTGTAAACATTTGAGTACCGACTACCAGTTCTAACGGTCTACGGTAATTCTGTCAAGCAAACTATGTAGAATAAGGTCTTTGTATCAGCACAGTTCCGCCGCTACCCACACTAAAGATATACAGCCTCCCAAAAGCCCCGCCCATATTATGTCCGTCGCCTATCCTTGGGATGTATATCATTGCCCACACCGAAAACTAGTTTCTCACTACTGTAAGTAAAATAAGCAGTACGTCTTTGAAAAGAATATACATAGGGATAGAGAAGTCTGGGATGAGAAGTTTGCTGCAAACTGGATTTGAACTCACATTCTCCAGTTCTGCAGACATCCATGTAACGTTTCCAATTCACTACAATATTCTGCAAATCATGTTTTGCATTATCTTCAACAATATAATTTTATTATATAATTTTTACAAGCAAAAAGACTTTCATTTCGGCATCAAGCTTTTATTAAAAATATTCATCAAGTCGTGGCCACTCACATAGTTTTAGCTGATACAATAAGACAAATTCATCTACTGCAACAACTCAAACAAAACATCATGGATTATGCAGCACACATTCAAGTGTCTCTTTCCCCTTTATGGCAGTTTCCACACTGACAAAGCTGCTTCGGCTGGTGGGACGACATAAACATCCTGTAATCAGTAAAACAAATGCAATAAATATGTCATTCATAGATATGTCATTCTACAGGGTATTTACTGAAAAACTTCAAATTGGGAGTTTGAATGATTGCGAGTGTAATTTTAAAAATGAAAAAATGTTTAACAAAGGCACAAGTACGCCAAGCCAACGATTCGAAGCTTTGGTTCTGGAATTTAAAGATTTGCATTGATCAATCGATTTTCTTTACTTTCTAAAAGTGAAAAGTGAAAAGTGAACATCTAAAGCCAAATCATAAATCTAACTTACTAGATAAAATTGCCACAGAAAATTTGAAGCAAATGTAGCTAGGTGACCCGATAAAAAAATATAAAACGATGATTGGTGATAGCAAAAGTTATAATTTTATTAATTAGTACATGTAATAATGAGTACTAAAATATTACCTTTAGTATATTCATCAATCTAAGCCATTGTATTGCTACATGTAGATGCTAAAGATTAAAAAGAAGCCGTTAAGAACTCACTGTACAAATGTATGTCGCACGCGCAGGAAATTAAATTTTAGCCTCAAACAGGGAAATATAATCTGAATGTAAACTCAACAGGAAACTCTATAGGAGACTCAAAGTAAAAGATAAATTTACCTCCATTAACTGATCTTTCTCCATAGAACTTTAACTACCTGATGCCAAGAAAACTCAGAGTCACCTTCGCAGCAATTTTTACAACTACATGTATGTTGTTCGCCAATAAAACGTGTCGATCGAGTAATTCATTAAAGTAACGATGTTAATTAATTTAGTAAATATCGATGTCCATGCGATTTAATAATAGAGTAAAATCCCTAAAAGTGAGATCACAGACAACGCGTTTTACGAGTGTTAACATTTATTACGGCCTATATAAAGGTTTCGCGCTGATGATTGGCTAAGGAAGCGACCTCATATTTATCGCTTGTGGTTTCTTTTCAGATATATTGCTTGTGACATCATGAAAGAAGCACCTGCTGGAACGTGAGCTTTTTAAAAGAGGGCCTCATTCAAACGCATATATCTCTGGACAGGGTTGGTCTACAAAAACAAAAATGGCATCAAATTGTAGCTGATGTTTTAGCCTTTTATGGGTTTTAATTTCATTAAATTTAATTTTTTGACGCAACTACATCTTTAATGCTACCATACTATTTTTTTAATAAATTTTTATATGTACAGAACTTATAAAATATTTTGACAGCTTTTACCAGGGGATGTTTGCATTATATAATTACTATGGTTTTTATATCTCTACATACGGTTTTTTCACCATATGTTGCCAACCCTGGACCTGATCAAGATTGTACACTGGGGTGTGTTGTATCTCATCGATTTGCCACTACAAGTTGTCAGCCTGGATATAGAAGTATATTAGGAGCTTAACTTAGTCAGTCTTAATGATTTTTTTTCTGGCTTCCTACCAGTGTTGTAGTTTATTGAGTCTATAGAACAGTCATTGGGTGGACTACTATACATTAAACATGTAATATGAGTATGCTCTCATTGGATGCATGTATGGCTAGCTAGTTGCATTCATCGGTGACATGCTGGATAATCTCTGATGCATACTGTTTCTGTCTCACATTATGCCTCTGTTTATGATCATTTCTTGTGTAATAGTTCTGTGTTTCGGTTTGCCTAGTTGGGAGCACCCACTTTTGTACTATCATGTTTCGAAACCCTTTTTGGCTGTTAGATCTCTTATGTTCAGCTACATATGCATCAGGTGAAAATTGAAAATTTTAGATAATTGACAGTAGTAAGCAACAAAATAAGGTTTGGTGCGCAAGCAACAACAAAATAAAGTTTGGTTCTTCTTATTTGGCGTGTAGTTCTATGGTCACAGCGACCAAATGAAATTGAGCCATTAACTTGTTTATGGTGGCCATAGAGGCTGCATAGAAGCTTTTTTACTCTTCTCTTTTTCTTTCAATGTCTGCTGTACACTTTGCAGCAACCTTTTTCAATATTTTGTACTAAGATATGACTGCTAGCAGAATCTGAGTTCAGGTGAAGGGATCTACAGATACTAGGTCAACAGATGGTGAGTTGCTATGTTTGTTACTTTGATGGTTTCTGTAGTCCACTTTTTATAGCAAATTCCTTATTACTGACGTATACTATCCCTTTTGAAGGAGTCGTGAATCTGGATATGCTTGGTTCAGCCAAGACTAGGTGTTTATTGTCACGGCTTAGTTTCCATGTAGTTCTTTGTATTCAGCGATACCCGTGCTATGCATTTTATTTTCGTGGCTTTAATTTCATAATCTCCAAGTTAATGTACCCTTTTTTTAATTTGTTGATGTACCATTTTTAGTTCATGTATGTGCAGAACATGGCCTTTCTTGAGGATTAGCCTTCTGCATTTCTGTTGTCAAATTATCTTTATATATGAATAAATATGTATGTAATATATGTAAATTTGTATAATAAACTATATAACATAGTATAATATACTATGATATTTTAATATATAAAATATAATATTATATATATATTTCATAAAATATATGTGCATATCATATTTAAATAATCATATATGTATATATGTGTATGCACATATATATATATATATATATATATATATATATATATATATATATATATATATATATATATATATATATATATATATATATGTGTGTGTGTGTGTGTGTGTGTGTGTATGCATGCGTGTGTGCGTGCGTTTGTGCGTGCGCGCATGTGTGTCTGTAAAGGGCAACTGATCCCTTTCTCTGCACATGAATTTATATGAAATACACCACTTCCAGACAGTTAGTGTACCTAAACAGAGCAGTCTTACTGAAATGTTCTAAATGTAGCTTGATTGCAATACACATAGCATTTCATTTATATCGACTTAGCATTTTGCTGTTTCTCCTCATTGAGTTATTATTATTGGATATTTTATCATCTTATGTACACCCCATGATAACTCTATGAGTGAATTCTTACTAAATATTATTGTGGCAATGTAACATCGGCTTTCCAGACACAACCAGCATGACAATACTTGTTCTCCATCTTCTATACTATGTTCCATACAAGATCTTCCATAATATGTTCCATTTAAAATTACCTTGGTTATAACAGCCCACCTCATAGTTAGATGATGAGCAGATAACTCCAAGTTTTTACCAATTTAAAAGATCTGCCAAAGATTCTTTGCAGAAAAAGAAAGCGTTTCTGAGTTCATAAATGGTATGTTTTTTTAGTAGTAAAACCATCTTAGGTTTGCTTGAATTACAATGATGTTTTTGGTCTGATTCGCTAAAATGTTCCTAATGAATGGGTGCTGGGCAACTTTGTGCAAACCCAAAGGTACCATTTACTCATGTGTAAATAGTAAATGGGTAACCAATCAGAATAAAAAACATTTGTGTGGTATGTTTTACATAGTCATCACTTCAGCTTGCTATTGAAGTGGACTCCTCACATAAGACTCTATCTCAAAGTAGTTAGTGTTTTGATGCATGAGGTCATTATTATTATGGTCAACTTTTATTAAATATACAGGTATCCGTAAACTTTTAGTCTGTTTGTAAAAGTTAAGGATGTCCAATTGTATTGCTCAGATAGAAGTGGCATTCAATTGAAGGGAGGCACTCGATTTTTAGCTTTTCTCTCGTAGTGGCGCTCAAGTAGCGGTGGCGTTCAAACAATGATGTTGTTCAACTACATAGTTTATAGTAATTTAGCAGACTCTTCCCTCTGAGTCACTATTTGACATTTGTTGGTGGTAACTGAGACAAATCATGATTGTTGCTGAAGCCAAAAACTCTTCACAAAGGCTTGCAGTATGCGCTCAATTATAATAGAAATGAAAGTTCCATGTTCTGGGTATATGGCATATTTTGTAAACATAGTTTACTATTAGCTAAATGTTCACAGTGCTGTGTGATTTTGCTCAAAGCAGTCCTCATGCAGGTAGAAGTTGCAGCGCTTGCATTTAAAATGTTTGGACTTGACTTACCATGATTGCTACATACATCTCAGTTTCCGAGCTCTGCAGAGTAGACAATGATGCACTGCTGATTTGAAAAATGTTCACTGAGTGAGCTCAGAGATGACCTTTCACTTTTCATTCTTGTTTTCTCAAGTCTCAACTAGAAATTGCTTCTAACACAGTTAATTTATCAGAAAGTGTTTGAAGTTTAGAAGTGCCTACATGATGTATGCATTCACCTGTACAACTTCGAAAGTCTACAAAAATCTATCTTCCATCATTTCATAGTCTTATACAAAAGCTGAAAATAGTAACGCATGGCTTGATCTAGGTAGTCGCATCAGTTCATATATTTGTTATATGCTGCTATCATGGATGCAGTCGTCGCAAGATCTCATTGTTGCTGCACTCTGCTGATTCTACAGTGTGGTATGTGTGGAACAAAGTGCAGTACTTTTTTAACCATTTAGTTTTGTCAGGCAGCACAAAGAAAGTCTCCATCAGCCGTAATGAAATAGTGTGCATTCTATGAGCGAGTTTTAGAGCTTTTGTTCCAAAAGATGTTGGAAATCCTACATGGTTGATGTTTACTGCGCTTGCATACTAAAATTATATATATACATATATATATATACATGTATATACTGATGAAGAAGAAGGTTGCAGTTCACTAGAAGAGAGTACTCAATATTGTTACATATTAGCTGTGCAGTCATGCTTTCTTTTAGCTGTGCTATAATCACATAATTGTCTAATAACCTATAGCTATGAGCTTGCTAACTAAGCCAATTCCTTTATGTGCTTTATACATGCCAGCTGTTTTATCTGTGATACAATACTTCTCGTGGTAATACAATACAACAACTGGTGTCAGGAACGAACTTTGTGGACTCACAGCCAGCATTTTTCTATTGTCTTGCTATGGATCCTAACATAAAAGCTTTGATCGATACTATGCAGAAACAGCAACAACAGTTCCAGCAACAACACGCTGATCTACAGAAGCAGTTTATCTCCTTGTTTGAAGCTACCAAGAGTGATAGTGCTGCATCAATACCCGTAGCTGTTGCCATACCCAAGTTTGAAGCATACGACAGGGGTAAAGAAAAATGGAACCAGTACCTTCAACGTTTTAATCAGCACTTTAATGTGTATCGGGTAGCAGATGACAGTCAGAAACGAGCATGTTTACTATCTTGGGTAAGAGCTGAGACATACGACTTGTTGTCAAACTTATTTGGCGCAGAGGATATTACAAGCAAGTCATTTACTGAGTTGTCGGAGAAACTTAATGAACACTTTGCAGATACCATACATGTTCAGGCAGCAAGATTTGAATTTTCTCAATGTAAGATGAAGACTGGTCAGTCCTATGTTGATTGGGCTGCAGAACTTCGTGGACTCGCACGGCACTCTCCTTTCACGTGCAAATGCACAGGCTTTGGCACTAGCTATGTTGATGAACAAATTCGTGACATAATCATTAAAGAGACGCCACATGCTGATGTACGTCGCCAGTGTCTACTCGATGCTGATCCCTCTCTTAATGATGTTCTTAAGAAGGCTGCAGTATTCATCAAAACAACAGAGACCGATAAAATTATCAAGAGGGAGACAACTTCTCCAGCTATTGAAGACACAGTAAACAAAATGTCAGGTCAGTACAAACAAAAATCACGCCGAGGTCAGCAAACCAATGGAAAGAAGCAAGCAAATGCACAGAACACAGGTATGTTGAAGTCTTGCCCTAGCTGTTACATTAAACATGACAGAAAAAAATGTCCTTGCAAAGCATTTGTCTGCAGGAAATGTGAGGCAATGGTCACATTTAGGCTGTTTGTATGGCTAAGACAGCAGCACAAAGTCAAACAGAACAGTCTGCTAGGACAGTTGAAAACTCTGTGTTAAATGTGCTAACTGGTGCAAGTGAACCTTATCATTCAGTACATGCAGTTTCAGATAACCTTTTCCAAGGAGTCAATAGAAAG
Organism: Watersipora subatra; assembly: GCF_963576615.1. Taxonomy (NCBI): domain Eukaryota; kingdom Metazoa; phylum Bryozoa; class Gymnolaemata; order Cheilostomatida; family Watersiporidae; genus Watersipora; species Watersipora subatra. Next base: position 45,803,615 of record NC_088717.1, read on the forward strand.
GTTTGAATCAAAACTGTTGTCAATGGTCATGATGCAAGGTTTCAATGGGACACAGCGGATACTTGCTCTATAGTTGATTTGCAAAGCTACCAAATTCTTGGATCACTCCCCTCTTACCTGTCAGTACCCATCTTAAAGCGTATGGGCAGAGTGAGTTACAGATAAAAGGGCAATGTTCAGTTAGCGTGAAAGTAGGAGATGTGGAAAAACAAAATCTCAAACTTCTTGTTGTAATACAACACAAGGGTCAAATCTTTTTGGTCTAGATTAGAGTGACGAATTCAGTCTCTCGCAGCAAGGACTAGCTATATTCACACAGGGTAATTGTGATGTTACCTGTACCGTCACAGGAAGTAACCCTATTGGATTAAGGGACAAAACCACTCTGATGAGTACCCTGATGTCTTTAAGGCAAGTCTTGGTCGATGTAAAAAGCTAAAAGTGCCAGTACGCTTGAAACCAGGAAGCACACCAAGCTTTTCTAAACCTCATGTAGTGTCATTCTCTAGACGCCAAGCGGTAAAAGAAGAGCTAGATCTATTAGTTAAAGCTGGTGTTCTGAAACATGTGGACTTTAGTGATTATGCTGCTCCAATAGTAACAGTTTCCAAACCAAATGGAAGAGTGCGTATATGCGGTGATTTCTAGATGTTGAACCAACAAATATCAATTGATCAACACCCATTACCAAGCCTTGAAGAGTTGCTAGAGAAGTTGAGAGGCGGGGTACACTTTTCCAAAATAGACTTAGCAGATGCTTACTTGCAACTAGAGTGAGATGATAATGCAAAGAAGTTGTGTGTCATCAACACTCAATGTGGTTTGTTTCGCTACAACAGGATGTGTTTTGGATTGGCATCCAGCCCTGCACAGTTTCAGCGATGCATGAACTTAATTATTGCGCACTTACCTGGCGTTGCAGCGTACTTGGATGATCTGATTGTCACTGGTAGCAGTGAGAGTGAGCACTGGTCTAATCTCGACAAACTCTTAGCTAGACTACAGGAGTACGGGCTCTGCATACAGAGAGAGAAATGCGAGTTCTTTAAAAATGCTGTTGAATACCTTGGTCACATAATAGACAAGAACGGCAAGACTCCCTTGACCTGCGCAATAGAGGCTATTGAACAGCTTCCACAACCACAGAACTTACAACAGCTGTAGGCTCATACATTGCTGACCTGTCTAGCGAAGCAGCCCCCCTCTACAAGTTTCTTCGTGGAAATGTCGAGTTTTACTGGATTGACGAGTGTGACAAGGCCTTCCATGTTCTTAAAGAAAGTGTCATCAAAGCCACCAAACTTACCCATTTTGACCAGGGTAAACCACTGGTTCTAGCAACAGACGCATCTAACTATGGAATTGGGGCAGTACTCCTACAAAAAAATGGAGCTGAAAGACCACAAGCACATGCATCAAAGACATTGAGCACGCGCCAAAAGAATTACTCACAGATAGAGAAAAAAGCGCTTTCTATCATCTATGGAGTGACTAAGTTTAGACAGTATCTATATGGGAGACGTTTTACGCTCATTACTGATCATAAACCCCTAGTTGCCATGTTTTCACCAGAAAAAAATATACCCGTTTTAACAGCTCAGCGACTGCAGAGATGGGCCCTCACACTGATGGCTTATCAGTATGACATCAGGTACAAACCTACAGCACAGCACGGCAATGCAGATGGCTTGTCCAGGTTACCTATAGGGCAGACCCGAAGTTTGACCATGATGAAGAGAAGGAGAGCATTGAGGTCTCACACACTCTACAAGAAGAGCTTGATCATGGTCCCCTTGACGATGAGTCTGTTAAACAAGAAACCATGAAAGACATCTCACTACAGATAGTGAAAGAGTGGATACTGAGTGGCCTTTGGCCCAATAAGCTTACATCTAACTATGAACATTTGCGGCCATTTTGGAATATGAGGGAGTCTCTTTTTGTTCATGGAGAGGCTGTGCTTTTGCAACGTGATGACACTACAAGAGTTGTCATTCCACAGGCTCTAAGGAGAAAAGTGTTAGACTTGCTGCATACGTCACACTGGGGTGTAGAAAGAGTAAAACAGCTTGCTCGTTGATACACATGGTGGCCTAGCATCAATGCAGACATAGAACAGCTAACCAAAGCTTGTGAACCTTGCTGAATCTGTGCTAATGACCCAGCTAATACTTACCAAAGTTGGCCGTCCACCCAACTACCATGGGAATGAATTCATTTGGATTATGCAGAACCTTTTAAAGGTCAGATGTGGTTGGTTTGTGTAGATGCACATTCCCGATATCCGTATTTTGCTATGCTAGATGTAGGAAAAACTTCTTCTAAGAACACAATTGACGGGCTACGACAGATCTTTGTACATGAAGGTCTTCCTCGGACTATTGTTACGGATAACGGCCCACAATTCGTGTCAAATGAATTTGACCAGTTCTGCACTATGCATGGCATTAAACATATAACATCACCCGCATTCCATCCTGCATCGAATGGAGAAGCGGAGAGATTGTCCAGACTCTTAAACAATCTGTAGAGAAAAATTGTCCAGGAGGGGAGAAAGTGAAGACTGCCCTACAACTGTTTTTAACCACTTACAGGTGTTTGCCTCATCCCTCTTTGAACTGGAAATCACCTGCTGAAGTTCTACATGGACGACAGCCGAGAAATACTCTGGCCTTACTAAAACCAATTCAGAACAAGAAAACTCTTTCACCAGGTCAAGAATCTTCTACACCATCACGGTATGAAGTAGACTCTTCGGTTTATGCAAAGAACTATAGCTCTGGACCTAAGTGGATACCTAGAACAATAATTAACAAGCTGGGTAACATACTGTATGCTGTGCGAACAGACCGTGGTGTATGGAGACGGCATGCCAATCAGCTACAAGCTAGACTTCGAGTTAATGATACATCGACCAATGACAATATCATCACAGCTTCAAATGATCTTAACATCCAAACTGCCCAATCTGTACCTGATGAGAGGCCAGTACAAAGTCCCAGATATCCTACTCGTAATAGAAGACGACTTGATTACTTTGACAGTTCTAAGTTCTAGCAAGGTCATGACTAACCATAAACTCAGAATAGTGAGGGAGATGTGTTACATATTAGCTGTGCAGTCACACTTTCCTTTAACTGTGCTATAATCACATAATTGTCTAATAACCCATAGCTATGAGCTTGCTAACTAAGCCAGTTCCTTTATGCGCTTCATATATGTCAGCTGTGTTTTCTGTGATACAATACTTCTCGTGATAATACAATACAACAAATATTAAAAAAGAGCATTTTATAAACTATATTAGGAACTGAAAACTTTTAAAACTAGAGTGAAACGATTGATTGGGAGAGTTATGATAAATGCACATGTGCACACAACTCCCGAAAAATTATTTGTTAACGGCCGTCACCAAACCCTTGCAACGAAATCCTATAAACAAATTTAACTATTTTTCAGTAAAGTCGTTTAAGTATAATAATGATACAAAACGCGTATAAACCTATTTAAATATGTTACCAAGCTTTTGAAAGGTTATCGCAAATTCCTAAAAATACCCCATCTGATCGGATTATACATAAATAGACAGATTTATTAGGACAAAAATCGTCACAAAACGCTTGAAAAGCTTCGTTTAATAAAAGTTAAGACCGGAAATTGATACGCCGAGCGACAGAGAATAGAACGATAAAGTCTTGCCACAAATCGCCACAAAATGCTTGAACAGCTTGGTTATTAATAGTTTCGACCGACCTACGAAACGCCGATAAAGCCATGCGACAGATAGTAGAACTGTTTACTGTGTACTGTTTGAGGCGTAGACCAATTTACAGGTACGAAAATGTGGTATACAGTTCATCAGCCTACGTTTTTGTCCAATTGCCAAAGGTTTTTCAAATTATCTAGAACATCAGCCAGATTTCTTCACATCTTATCTACAAGATAGGGCATTACTACACCGCCCTTTTATGACAAGAACAATTCTTTATTTCACTCCAGTTTGCATAAAACTTCCAGACACGTAAATGCCAACGCTTGCTCTCTGTTACATATCGCTGTCAAAACCATTCTACATTCATTGCAACACAACCAACTTTCAAACTGTGTATTACAATATATTTTACTCTTAATATTGCATTTCAGAGATATAATAAACATATTTCATTATTGCTGTTGTTAGTTTAGTTTCTTACAGTAGTTTAGGTCTACAGCTTGAATTAATATTTATTTTAACCAACAACCAACTTTCAAATTGTATATTACACGGCAGCTTGCCATTTACTTTTAATATTGTGTTTCAATATAATAAGAGATATAATAAACATATTTCATTATTGCTGTTGTTATTTAAATTACGTACAGTAGTTTAGGTCTACAGCTTAAAATAATATTCATTTTATTATTGTATAACATAAGTTTGAGATAGGTAATTATTTATTTTATCAATATTTATTTTTGTTACAATTCTGTTGTTTCTGTTACGCCTTTTTAGATTCGTGCTCCCTCAAATTTATTTGATATCATCTCAAACAAGTCTCATTTACATTATACTCTGTCAATTCCTGCTGAGAACTACTTTTTCAACAACCAACAGTACCCTTTCTTTTTTCCATTATTACTTTTGTATGACAGTAGAATTTCATACGTTCTTAATATAGTTTATATATATATATATAAACAAATATATATATATATGTAGTTGCTATAACTATATATATATATATATATATTTATATAGTTATCAAAACCATATAATGCTTATAAAGCTCATTCACTGTCATTTTTACATGAACACAGGCTAAATGAATCTCTAAAATAAAAACTTGAGCCAAGAAAATCTTAATTAATTCACTGGAGGCTACAATAAACAGAACATAACCTCTCAGCATAAAAAGACCTTGTGAGGGGCTTTCTGTTTTTATTAGATTTTCTTGTAAACCCTGATAAACGGCTTATCATAGCGAATGAACTTACAGTAGCATCATATATACGCAATGTGGTAGTACAGCATTGAAGGACTATGACCAAGCAGGGAATTCAAGTTTTATTGATCTGTCTATGAAAAGCTTACCCAATGACATTTCGTCAGGTCTAAAATGCATGCTTACATTTAGGAGATGTCTGTTTTTATCATTGCAACTTAGATAGCTCCTAGCAAATTTTTAATGTTTCAATTCACTTGTCATTTAGAGTTAAATCATTTTTTCTGACTAGATTTTGTCAAACCTTAAAACGCTCGGCAAAACTCACTCACTGGTAAATAGGTTCGCCTTTTAGTCAATGATATTTTAGCTGTTAAAAATTTTGTGCAGACCATGTATTTCATATACAAAGTTGTTGGAAAAACAAGCAATCAATAGTTAGCGAGGGTTTCATAATTGCTTACAAATGACCAGCTGAACATACAGAATCAACATAACATTAAAAATCGTAATATACTTCAAAATTGTAGCAATGGCAAAAAAAACTGCTGCAAAATGCAATGCAAAATCTAACTGATTTATATATTCAAAAAGTATGATAACAGGTAGAAATGGTTAAACAGTTATGTTATAATTTTTATTTTCCGATGGAAAGAGTTGATAATGGGCAAACATCAACTGCTTCATAGAATTTTTAAATAGTTGATCAGTATTTGTTCAATTTTTTGTAAGATGTATGACTAGTAGCAGTTACTGATTTATAGCATGTTATGTTATTGTTTATTTGCTCCATGTAGTCAATGAGCAGACAATTTCTAGTTTATCTTCAAACAGCTGAAAAAGAGACTTTTGCATAGCCGATTAGCAAGCCACTTTATGTCGAATTACTCAAAAGTATGCAAAAGTATTTTGTTAGCTTTTTAAATAATATAAATAATTGTAATTCAGGTTTAAAAAAAGACTTGGCATAAAGCAGAATTTCACATCTTTAGAAATCTAGATAGAAATTCTGTTTTATTTATTTGTGCAAAAAACACATGTTCTGAAAATATAGCTCAACCTACAGTGCTATTGTGGAAGTTCAACAGTCTCAATTTTGTTTTACTTGTTAGCAAAGTTTGCTGATCGATGTAATCTAACATAAAAAATTAAAAACTAATAAATTGGTAGCCTAAAGCTAAAAAATAAAGTAGCCAGCAAAAAACAAAAACCAAGACTCAGAGAAATGCATGTAAGCAACTTACTGCTTGCAATGTAAGCAACTTACTGCTTGCAATGTATGTAAGTAGTTGGATTCAGAATGTGGCAATACTTATTTTATGAACTGTGAGCTTTAGAGTATTTTACTGTCTTCAAAATGCAGAACAGGAAATGATAACTTTAGTTAAAACAAGTAAAGTACTCTCTGCTTCGTGTTGAAAGATGAGCTCCACACTGAATAAGAAGATTTACCTACTTTTTTGTTGAACACTTTGTGCGGTGTTGTGTAGTCTAATAGTCATTTTAGGCCACTATTAAATTTAAAAATCCCCAAAAGCATTTTTGTGCTACTAGAGACGTTTAGAAAAGCTCTACTTAGTTTTATATGTACTAAAGGCAGGTTCACACTAAATCGTCGTATCTCAGAGTTCATGACAAATACCTCGGTGATTTTCAGAAATAAGAAGTTCACACCATCATAAACATACGCCGTTGTTTGCTTTCGCTTTTATTTTAAATTATTTTTGAAGTAACCTCGTGCTTGCCACTGCTCAAATCAAATACTAGTATCTCGCTGACTAGCACAAATTGAAGTATATAGACAAAGCTGTCTGTGACAACAAATCAACATTGCCAAAAGATTGCACCTTGTACAGGCTGACGAGAATGCTCCATGAATCATCTGGAATGTTTGAAATATGCAAAATTTTCTTACATATTCTATGTTCTTTGTAAATTCCATCATGGATTTAAAGTGTGCATAGTCAACGATGAATGTCAATAGAAATGTGATGATACCAATTTCAACCTTTGGAGGCTGTTTACAATTACGCTGAAAAAAATTTCAGCTCAGAAAGCCAAAACACAGTTTTCTACTTTTGGAAATCTCATGGCTATACTGAAATCTAGCAAAGTTTTGAGTTTTAGTTTTATAATGAAGCAGCTAACAAGAAACAAAAAGGTGTTTATCTATAAGCTGAAGTATTTTAAATTGTTCAATGAAACTGTACAAGTTTTCGTTGTACATTGGTAATCTTTTCTAAGCTAATCATCAATACAATTACGGGGTAGGCCTAATGGTTATAAGAAAACAGCTATAATGATCCATTCTTAACAATTTAGACCATTTTTTTATAAGCTATGTGTCGGGTTTTTGCATAATTTTATTGTATACACCGACAATGAAGTGGGCAAATTAAGTACTACCCAGTATGCGCACTAATTTTCAAGAAAATTACTATTTTGCAACGAGCTCCATGTTGCGCTACTATGTTCTAACAACTCTGACCGACTATCAGAGTTTGTAAAATTTTGAGTTCACAACTTTGAATTAAACTATTCATTGCAGCTATTAGCAGAAAACTGTTGAACTGTTAATACAATTTTAGTTTTCAATCTAGTTTTCTAATATGTTGGTTCTAATAATTAATACAGCTAGCAAAAACAGTAAGGTATTATATATTAATTGACATATTGTGTTTTCCTGTAATTTTTCTACCTGCTTCAGTACCCTCATTTTCTAAACAAAGTATCAATATGATAATTTATTTTTTGGAGATTTTGTTATTTTATTGTTAAGGGCTTTATCAAATTACATAGTTTGAAAATACTTTGAATATTTAGGCATTCATACCAACTTTACCTAAAAAAGCCTTTGATAACTTAATATGAAGGATTAAAAATTTGTAATAGTAAAATTTTCTGTTCGAATTTAGTAGTTTTTTAGGTCAATAATTAGTACAATAAGGTTATTGGTTATAAGAAAACGATTATGATTAACAACGTTCAGCAATTTAACGACTAATTTTCTGCAAACTATGTAAGAAAGTCTGTCGAGTGATTTCATTGCATGCGAAATAAAAAATAGCCAATTTCTATGTTAAATAGCCTCAGTAATGATTTAGGAAAAAATTAATGTTTTACTCATTAATATAATTTTTTAAATTTATCATTATTACTCGTCATTGTTAAGGGCATATTTTGTGAGGAAAACTTTCTGTAGCGAAAATGCCAGGAATCGAGATGACAGCAGGTTTTGCGGTGGTTTAAACTGAACTGATCGTACTCTGGTAGATATGACTGTTTATTTTACTGATAGTCAGAATAGACAGTGAAGTCTACAAAAGTACATGTCACAATGAAACTACTGTGTAAAGCATAATAATGTAAAACAAGCATTATATAATTGACATGAAAGTCACATGCTGGGTTACATGCTGCCCACAACACTAAAACTGCTACTTTCTGGCTAATCTGAAACTGGCGTATATATATGTAAAGGCAAATGTGAGTCAGCAAACAATGTCACCATTAAGGAAACCAGTGGAAGTCGGTTAGAAAAACCGTTTCCAGTGCGCATAGCATGAGTATGTTTTAATAAGCAGTGTAATTATGGAATAACTGCAATTTTAATGTGTTTCAGCAAGGTTAATGTGTTTCATGTGTGGCCCGGTGGTGGCAGCAAACTATGGACATTACAATGAACTGTAATTTGTGAGTACATAGGAAATGGTACTAGCTGACTTTACACTTCACACTTTCATTGGTGAATGTTTTTTGTTAAATTTAATCTTTTTGGAAAAATTTATAAGGTTTAATAAAATTTAAAAGATAGTGCACTGTCATTTGAGAAAAATAAAAATTATAAAATACTATATTTAAATAACATAATAGCCTATATTTAAATTTACATGAATATTTTTTGATATAATGCATTTATATTAATAAATAGTACGGTGCAAAGCTACAGCTTTGTCACTGGAGAAAAAGTAACAATAGTTTTATAAATATATATAATTATTTAAACTATAAAGCAATGTTTAGAAATTTAACAAAGTGTAGCTTTTAAATGCACTCGTGTTTTTGTGTGGTTCTATATAATGTTGGGTAAGGTAGCACTCCTGACTGATTTTCTCATAAAACAAATAAATCTTTCAAACTGGCAAAGTGGCTCTTCTCGCCAGACAAAGCAATTTTTTCTATATCAATCAACTGTCAAATCAATCCTGCAAATTTGTGTATGATCTGTTATATAATTATACCATATTTCCACTTCTGTCACAAGTTGTCTTCTCCTGAATGTTTTATACTTTTCTGCCAGTTCAGTAGTTGTCTTGCCTCACTTGGACACCAATGTTTGTTCCTCGGTAGAATGAGTGTTAGCCATTGTTGTATTACCAGTATATAGCCCCTCTCAGGCATCAGTTGCAAATGCTGGTTGCAAACTCAAATATCGTTGTCGTATCAATAATAGATTGGCCTATCTCAGGCTTCGATATCAAGTATATTTATCAATAACAAGCATCACTTGGGCATAAAACGAATGAAGAAAATCGTTCAAATAGTTGGTAATATGATAGTTGTATATCTCGTCAAAATGAGCAATGAGCAATGAGCAAATTCCATGATTAAATAGAATCTCATGGAGACATAGTTGAAAGGGCTGTTTTTTTATGGATGTGATAGTTTCTGAGGGCTGCTTTGACATTTCCAGTGTATAATAAAACAAAAGTTAGCATACAAATAAAGTTAAAAATAACAAAAAAGCAAAAGCATAAAATACAAAGATTAAAGTGTAAGCTGAAATTAGGTAGTTATTGTTTATGTAACATACTCAATATTTTTGTTGTAGCTCGGGGATGTACACATGGAGGCTCTCTTCTACTCTGTACACGCTCTTTTTAAGATTGGATGGCTGCTCAGCTCTAACGAATCTTCTTCCAATGTTTATGCAATATTTTGCTGTGTTGTAGTGAATCTAAATAAATATGTAAATAAATGTATATATTATAGTGAGATATAGTGATTTGTGGTTTTCCCCGGCCAGATAGCACCTGACATCCTTTGGGTTTTCTGTGTGTTGTGTCGAAGATGAATAGGCTATTAAATTCCCTTTCTGCGTATATTGTTGTCGTCATAGGTCATAGTAGTTTCTGGTTTCCTTGGCAAAATAGGTTCTCCTGTTTTCTTCCAGAACTGATATCTGACAATACTTAAAAATTGTATTCATGAGAAATACTCTTTCTGGTAAATATTGTGCTACTTTCAGAATTATTTTACATTTTGGCAGCTTCTAGATAAATCAGGGTTAAAATGTGAAGTTTAACTTTAAATATTTACAGCGCTAAATAATACTGAAACAAAAACAAAGGTGTGAAATTTGTTGTAAAGCAAGAAAACTGGGCCAATGATGCAAAGAAGCAAATTCTCAACTTGGTGTTCAGTAAGTGGTCTGGGTCTCCACAAAGGACAACGCCCCCAAAAGCATCATTTATAATTAGTAACATGGCACTAACATTAAACAATTGTTGATTAATTCTTACAATCAGCAGAGGGCCAATTCAGAGCTAAAAAAATTACAATAGTCTGGGTATGTGAACAGAATAGGTATAGTTATAAACAGAAAATCAGCTACGGCAGTCATTAGTTTGTGATAGCAGCAGATATGACCGAAGATGTAGATTACATCACAAAGATCTTACAAATTCCGACCTACAGTTGAGTTTAGTACATGCAAATGAGTGACAAAAGACTGTTGTTAACTGAGTGATACAAAAGACAGCATTAAAACCAAAAATATATGACAGTGGTTAGAAGCAGTACATACAATAAGTCTGTAAGAAACTGTTGTCATAAAGCGATTAACAAATGTTTACATAATAATTGCAGAGTTAGAAAAGTCAAATTAAAGCTCAAAAGCTAATCAGATGATTTTACATAATTAACTTCTTACTTTGTTTCTATTTACTAATAAACAATTATCTGATAAAGCATATTCGTCCTCTGATAGCCAATCAAGTCAATTCAAATTGATTATTGCGCTCGCCCCATGATGGGGAATTAGAGCGATATCTTTATTAAGTAACATGAGTAGATTACTCTTAGTTTCCGTTTTTCCTTTCCTTTTTATTGTGATTTTTTAAATTTGGGTGGGGCAATGTTGTTATTTGGGTTGAGGGCAGGGGTTAGGTGGGGGCTAGAACTTTCAATAAATATTGAAAGTTTTTGGTGGAGGTGTATAAGAATAAGGTTAGCTGTTAAAAGTTCGCACAAAAAAGGAGCGTTTTTTAACATTGGTGTTGATTGCACCTTAAGTGCTTTTGTGGCGTGTATTGTGTAGGTGGGCATATTAGAAAAATGGGTTGGTTTTGCAATTTCTTCATTTATTATTTCGTTTTTTAGATTTTGGTCGGCCGTCCTCCAACGCTCTGCAAGTGTGGTCCATGACCACTCAGACATGAGGTCAGAAATCCTCTCATTTTTTAAAAGTTTAACACCCACCTAAAAGCTTTTCTGTTCACAGACTCAAGGGAGCCTGTGTGCTTGGATGAAAATGGAGACCAGAAAGTGGATGAATATTCAAGAACTGGGTGGCATATGGTTTTAAAAGAAAGGTTTTTTGCTTTGGGTGAGCAACTTCTGAGGGACCTTATGAGCATGTATGGTGTTGATAAGGATTTGGTTATAGTCTTTTCTATGTAAAGGTTAAAGTTGATTTTATTGTCTATAATGACTCCGAGGTATTTAAAATGATTGATATAAATTAGTTGTTGGCCTTTCATAAGATATTTGTGAAAAAAGGGGCTCTCATGAGACTTAAAAAAAGAAGCTGTCTCGCATTTTGTGATGTTAAATTCCATCTGCCTTTTATCAGCCCAGTTCATTAGCAAATCAAGATCTGCTTGAAGATATGCACAACCGCTGGCTGACTCAATCTGGAAATATAGGAAAGCATCATCAGCAAAAGCTCTGAGTCTAGAGGTCTTGATATCCGCTGGCATATCATTTATAAAAATATAAAATAGGGGGCCCTAAAAGTGATTCCTTGGGCACACCAGAGGAAACTAGACATAGTTTGGAGTATGTTTCATTTATAAAAATGGTCTGTGTGCAATCATTCAACATTACTCAACCCAGGCAATAATTGTTCTGTCTAGATTAGTTTGGGTAAGTTTGAAGAAAAGTCAACGATAGCTATATAACAGTTGTATACACAATACATAGAAAATTATTTGCTATGTTATACATATGCAAACTTTTTATCAAGAAATAGAAATTCGGTACATTTAGGAAGTGATAGCAGTTTTTTACTCCCAGGGTGAAGCTTGTAATGCAACACTTCCAAAGACTTGGACAAAACATTAAAAGGCTGGTGGAGATTGTATAGGAGATAATTTTAAGGTCAACATAGTGTCTCTGAAACTCACAGTATTCACTATAATAGCTAAAAGGCTGTGAAATCGAAAAGAGTTTTTAACCTCTTAAAGCTTTGTTTTACATATTGTAGTTCACGATTAAAAAACAAAATAAATGATTTTGTTTGTTTGCAACAAACCATTGTGAATTATGAGGTCAGTACAGAGTCGCGTCCTATGAATATAGTATTGATAGATTCATCTGAATGCACTGCTTCCAGTTAGTGTGCACTTTTACATATTTTTAACTAGCAAGTAATAGTTTGACAGTATAAAATGGCGCATTCAATTAGAAAAATATGCATTTCTTAGAAATTGCATATATTAACTGATTGCACGTGAGACCATTTAAGAGAATTAGTAGGGTGCTTACGTACATTAGTGTTAAGCTATATTAAGAATTAGCCTAAATTCTCATTTAGGCTAATTAGCAATGTTAGCATAAAGTTACAACAGCGAGTACATGTTTTCTCAGTACTTTTATTTGTAATAAAGCATAATTGAGCCTGAACGGGATTAGCCTAAATTCTCATTTAGGCTAATCCCGTTCAGGCTCAATTATGCTTTATTACAAATAAAAGTACTGAGAAAACATGTACTCGCTGTTGTAACTTTATGCTAACATAACACATTTTTATGTGGTAATTTCAGTTAAATTTAAAAAAACATAAAACTGTCCTAACCTTTACATAGTTTATCACGGTCTCTATTATTGATTATTAAGAAAGAGGAGCAGTTTTATCATATAATAAAATCTAAGTTGTTTCTTTTCATTTTTAATTCAAAATCAAAGTTATTAAATTGTGAACTACATGTAACTGGTGCGTCTTTTTTGTCTTTCATAACAGAAAAATGTTATTAACCAAATTCACATTACATTAGTAATTGCCTACTTTTTTTGCTGGAAGAACAAAACTCTATGATTATTTTACTCCATAACCCCTAACCAACTATGGCTCTTAAATTAAAAACTTATTTGAATTGGTTTATCCTAAGATAAGTTACAAAATTTAATGATCACTATTAGATTATAGTTAAAACTGCTTCTTAACACTTTCAAGGCTGCCTGGCTATTACATAACATGTCTCAGTCAGCTAGGCGCTTTGCTCTACTTTGCATTACTAGCGCACTCATCTTTATTGCTTTTACTACTATGTTCTATATATCATTTGAAAGCTAAAAGCCTCTTCTTTCCATTGGTACCAAAAGTTATACCTCTGATACAGAAGTCTAAGGCACACAGTCTGTATAACTCAAGTCACAATTTGCACATGAAACTAGTGCGTATTTTATATGCTAGCAGAATGAATTCAGTATGAATTTAGCTGTATACTTTATTATATATACTGTAGAACACAAGCTATAGTTACTACCATAATTACCGCCTTTGGCAAAAGTAATGACACATTTTACAGTAGTAGTAGCCCACACAGGTCTTCCAGTCTAATCTATCATGCTCATTCTAAGAGAAGCAAACATAAGGTAGTAAAAAAATTCAAAAGCAGAGCAATATGATGTAATCTGATGATAATATATATTTTATTTACTATATACTTATTATATTACTACTAGTTACTCTATTTATCGTATTGTTATATTACTCTATTTTCTCTATGTAATCAGTACAGAGATTTTGTTTGTTATGACGACTAAAATAAGGTTCTAACACATAAATGAAAGCTAAAAATACTTACTTTCATCACTGTCACTGTCTGACTCGACTTCACTCCCACTATCATTGATAATTTCCTGAAAACGTCTTCTATAAATCTACGCGATGTTCTTCGAATAGCGGCCATTTTGAAATAAAAACGGGCGTTACACTACTGAAATTTCCAAAGCGCAGGGTGGTTGTAAAATTGTGGTACTGAGAGGAAACAGCCGCAGGACCGATACTAAAGGCATCTAGTTTATGATTGGGCCAACTACGATCTCCTAGGAAATCCGTTTTGTACGAAAACTATCATGAGACTCGATCACGAGTATATTCGTCGCTAAGCAACCATGTTGAAACGGTTCGGACGAGTGTTCTCGTCACTAGCCTTCTAAGTGTTAAAGGTTGACTTGCAATAAAATTCACATTACAGGTATTTGGTATCAAAAGATTCACCATGTCTTACTCTGTTGTGTTGTAGGTGCGAAATATGTGGAAATGCGATTAAAAGCTCTTTAAAGCTCAAAAACGAAAAGCCGCCGTAGATTGGAATCTTTTTATTTCGATGACGTAGCCATGAAATTTGGATGTTGTCTTGTCACATGATGTTCTCACATGAATTGAAAGGCCAATAAACAGCTCAATATAAAACTTATCGTAGCACTAGTTTATGACAAACACTTCGGATTTTACCATAGACCCCGTATCAAATATAGATGCTCGCTGCTTTACAGTTTTGTTTCGGTTTGGTCTAATCGGCAAGTCGTAATCTGATCATGTGACCCAATACTTCGCAAATAATTTCTGCAGCACTTTTTAATTATCACAAGTGACCAACAGGCTCGTCATGATTATCAGACAATGATATGTACTCCTTCAAACTAAGGCTAAAAAATTAAACAAATTTTTACGGTAAATTATAGGATATCACTGCTAAAAGTGACAGCATTACGATGACCATAAAACAGATGTGTAAGAACAATAGACATGGTTTTATTGAATGCGTGAAGTATATTTGTAAAAATATTTCGACAAATGAGGTTGCGTGAAAGTGTAAACAGAAACCATCTCTCACAACTACGTCACATTTGAGCCGTTTTGGAAAGAAAATCCAAACTACGGCGGTCTCGTGTAGCTGCGATTTTCTGTCCGTTTTTTGAGCTTTTAAGAGCTTGTAATCACCTTTCCACATATTTTGCACCTACAACACAACAGAGTAAGATATGGTAAATCTTTTCATATCAAATAACTGTAATGTGAATTTTGTTGCAAGTCACCTTTAAGGTAGTTGCGAAAAGCAAACACTTCTAGCAAGATCTAAACAAGCTGAATGACTGGTATTATTACCCAATTATCATTGTTAATGTTAGGTGGGTAAATTGTTTAATGATGTCATCAAATGTTTTGCAATGTTATAACATGACACAGTTATTGATTCTGTTTTCAGTAGCTCAAATCTCTGTTTTCCAATTGTCATTACAAAAAGGGCCATTGATCATTAAAATTCCCTTTTATAACAAAGGAACAAAACAAGCAGCTCTATTGCATTCTGGCTTTGGTCAAGCCACAAATAATGAGCTATTAGCATAAAAGGTTGCCGAGAATCTGCCCAAAAAACGCTTGTCAAAATGCAATATGTCCAGTTGCTTGAATAATTTACATATTTATGTCTAAAAACAAATAAATTTGCATGTGATCATTCTATCAAACAGCAGAAACCCACACAGTGCTATGTTACATATTTAGTATACCAAATTCCATCAGCATGAGAAGGCTCAACAATATTTAGCTAGATACCATAACTACCGATAAAATCCATCATTAGTTATTGTTTTAAAAAGACTTGATTTAAATTTTAGGATGATCAATGTGCACTTCAACGTTGATGGGAAAATTTGGTTAAACCCTTTTTATACTATATGACTGAATTGAGTAAGTCAATTGACGTACTGGTTTTATAAACAAACTAAAATTGTATATGCTATAATTTAAACTTGGGACCAAAAAAGTATCTGAACCTTTTTTCACCTGGAACAGGTTTCATTAATCTTAGCTTCCTAGATAGCTGCATGCTTTTTAAACTCAGCACTTGGCTGTAATTAAACATTATTGCAGCCATCAGTTTCAAAAGCTTCCCATAACTTTAAGCTCCTGCAAGAAGACTTATGTCTGTACGCAGGGTATGTTATCAATAGCCAGAACATATTGCTAGACTGAAGCATTCTTTGCTAACGCACACTCTGATTTACATGAACAGCAGATAATAATGCAGGGCTTTAATAACAAAGAACATGATTGAGGCGATATAGCTGCTAGTAATACATAGCTATTTTGAATAACCTATTAGCATCTTAGTATATGATCTTTGTGTCAAAAGAGTTAAACAGAGAACATATATAAATTCATTATTTCACCAGAAATTAACCTTATGCAGCTAGTATAAATTTTTACTAGCTATAATCTAACAATGCTTAGTTGTGTTCTCATGTTTTTTAGTAGAGAAATGAACCGTCAGGATTAGTTTTTAAGCTACCATGGGTGATCCTAACACTTGTTAAGCGCTTCTTCTGAAATGGTCAGATTAACTCAAAGGGATGCATTTTGCCACACATCCTGTCTGAAAGAGCCAGGTAGTCATTTCACTTGTCCAAAGTGTGAAGGTCGGAGGTGGATCTTTAACGTGCTCATTTTTTCAGTGTAGTACACGGGTCTCCCAGTTATGGTCTAGATCCAAAAGACCCAGCAATTTAGAACAATCAGCAATTTAGATCAACCTAAAATTTGATTGATTTTTGTCAGATCGGCATTAATCAAGGCTCAAACCACCAATCTCATGGATAACAATCAAAGAAGCTACCACTAGGCTACCTGACACTATAGCGCTAGCTATTAATTATCATACTAATAATGGGTAGTATGGTAATTAATAGCACTGCTTGCTACGCTGATTACTTCTTTCCCACTCTGCATAGCGACTCCTTGTTAACTTTACAGCGTAGGCATCAAACACAAAAAAGTTATTAAGATAGCCAGATGTTGATCGGATTGTTTTGAGTTGCAAGAGTTTGCGCAAGTTACCAAATCTATCATTAGGTCAACTCTCAAAAATGTCATACATAGAGAAGGCGTTTAGCAAAATATATCCAAGCTGTAAGATTCGCATACTCCTATGTTATAGCTATTAGTAGGCTTGGTAGTTCCATGCACAGTAAGAGATCATAAAGGGCAATCAACATATGTAATTGTAATGCATGAAGTGAGGAGAAGGCAGAGTAGTGTAGTGGTAGAAGTGCTTGAGGGCTAAATTTGAGGGCAAGAGTTCCATTTTGAAGGGAGTTATTAATTTTTCCTAACACTCTAAGCATTAGGATCATCTTCAGGCAGATGAATATATACAGTTCTTTTTATAATATTGTTTTGTGATGTAGGCTATTAAACAATACCATATAATGTTTAATATTATTATAACATAATATACTTTGTGATTCAGTTTGTAGCTGCTCAAATGTCGGATCAAAAGTCAAAATTAATAAAAAAGTGCTTTTAGTCAAAAAATTTTTGTTCGAAACAAAGACTTTAGGTAAGCTTTTAAGCTTAAAGCAAGTCCCCTACGAGGAGTTAGTGAGATAAAAAAAGTCGCAAAGAAGTGTAACAAAAATAAAATTTAATTGAAATGTCAGTTGTCTAAATGTCTGCATAAATCTCATTAGCTCGCTTTCAGAAAATAAAATAGATTGGTGAGTGCTGTAGAAAATAAATCTTACCGTTATTTTACATATCTCATATATAGAATTCTGTATCTACTGCTGATTGCTAAACCTGGTTTAGTTTAGTATTATAACAGCAAACGTATAGGCCATATTATTCATGGTAAATGTTGTTTTTTAACACGATTAGCTCAAAAATTTATTAAATTCCTTAAAGTTTTATATCATTGTTCTGACCTTTTGGTTAATTGCTTTCTTGCTTTGAGGTTGAGTTATTTCTCAGAGAAAACCAATAGGTAAATTTGTTTTAATTAACTTGAACTAAAATGTAAGTGTTTGGTAATTTAAACATGTTATAAAGAATATTTTGAAAGTTTTGACAGCTGAAGTAGTTGTCAAACAAAAATTTGCATACTTTTGACACAAGCACTTGGCCATTATGAGATATTCTCACGGTCATCAGTTTTCAAAAGCTTCAAATGACTGTAAGCGGATCCAGATAAAGGATAAGTGTCAGGATGGACAACTCATTTTTATTACTTTTCTGTCAAGATAAATTATGATAAATCCAAAAGAATAATCATAAGTGCCTGTTGAAATGATTTACAAAAATTTTCCTACTTCCCTATGTGAAAGAGAATTTTCTAAAAGCGCTACCTATTACTCTAGGTGAAACAGAACTACATAATTCACAAAAACAAATTTCATGACAGTTTAGACAGTGGTCATGCTAATGAAGCTTTTCAAACAAGAACTATGCATGTTGCGAGAAAAAACTGTATGGTGGATGTATATCCTAAAATCTAGATTTGAAATATATGCAAATATCATTGTAAACATAAGTTGCTTGTTGTTGCATAACCTACTAAGAAAATTTCTTATTTTCCCTTAACATCATTAAGCGCTAGCATAGGATCAAGACCAGTCAAATAGTTCCCTGTATACCAAGATGAGTTTGCAAAACATAGACTTTATCTAATGGTTTTAAACAGTCAACCAGTTTGGATTGACTGCGAAAATCTTGGTATGTTTGTCTCAAACTGCTTAAATTTATGCAGTACTATATTGCCCAATGCGGCTTTTGTCACAGTGCATGACCTGTTATTACAAACTGCAAAATAAACGGATTGTGCAGAACTGTTCAATCAGAAATGCTGCCATAGAGCAGCTGCATCAATCTTGTTTTCGCAAGGTTGATTCATGACTAGCTGATGTTTTGAACTAAGCAACTTCACACAAGTATGTATTACTTATCTGAATTGAAATTTAATAAAATGTCAGAGATTTAAATTAAGTCTACATTTAGCAGTTGTGGTATTGCTTTACATTTTATGATGCATTTTACTAACTCTTGACTTTACAATAAATACACTCAATACCCTTTACTCAGGGTTGAGACTATCATAAAAAACTCCTTGCTGCACATTGAGCAGTACTATCTGATGCCTAATTGTAAAATGTATTGCTGTCGCAGTAAAATTTTGTTTTGAATATGTTAGTAGGTGCATTATCAGTGCAGTAGTATGCATTTCAATGCCATACATTATGCAGTAGAGGTACAATATGTGTTTTTACTGGTGCATAGTATGCAGTGTACATGCTGTTCAACTTTTCTAAAATGCAGTAACAGTAAAAGTTGAAGTGAAAGCATTGCCTAATGTATAGCTTAGGCTGTCATGCTAGCTTGCATCTCACAGTGCTACATATAGATATATACATGCAGATATAGTACAAACTTTTGGCATTACGCTAAATGCACATATACAGCACACTTTAAGAACACGTTTTTAAATATTACATAGACTTGATTGCACCAAAAAATATTGTGAGATATGAGTGTTGCCCAAACTTAGAATGAGCAGGCAAACAGGTTTTTAACTACTGTGAGGTTTCTTATGGTAGAAATAAAAGTATACCATGATTTTAAGTCAAAATTTTATTAAAAATACAGTAAAAAGACCCAAATTTTATCAATAATAATGGTAATAATTCTAAAATTATAGAAACATCAGAGTGCAAGTTTATGAATTAGCTGAACATAAAATTTCAAAAGTTTGTACAGCTTTGTAGAGACACTTAAAAAGTCAGCAGTGTCAGTTAATTCAAAGTATTAACTTCATGCTAACGCTTGCTTGCGGTACACAGGCGACTTAAAGTTTTAAAAAATGAGCATTGGCAGTAAGTATGAATTGCGTTGCTTCAGGTAATGCATCATGAAAATGCATGCTCAGTAGGTCATAGTTGTCAATTTTCAGTAAGATCTCAGTTGCAGTAACAGCTAATGTTTGCTGCGCATGAAAAGTTGTTATGAACTGCAAAATTAAACTGTACTGCTCTGCAATGCAGTTCTAAAATGTCATAAATTTGTTGTTACCTACAATTTAACTGGCTGAATACAATTTTATCTACATGTACTATCTTAGATATGAGTCAGCCTAGGGCACAAAAATTTAGTCAAGCAATTTCTAGTTAAGAAATCTTAGCATTTGCGAATCGATAGAACGTAAAAATAAGTTTTACTATTTGATCGATGTAAATAAATAATTCAAAAATACAGGAAAACTCGGATAACTCAAACTTCACGGACCGAGCAAAAGTGCTCGTGTTATCAGAGTGTTCAAATTATCAGTGTACTAGCTGTCACAAGTCTATATATTTATTAGTGGATACATGTACATATACAAACTATATATAAATCAAAAGCACATATGGCCTGTTGCAAATTAAAAGGTTTCTAATGTAAAGTTTTAAGTTTTTTATCAGAAGTATAGATTTTTCAATCACTCGAGATTTTTGTTGTTGTTTTGGGTGATGTGACTGCCAGGACGTTTTCAGATTAAAATTGACAAAACTTGACTGCGGTGGAAATGCTCAGAAGAAAAAACACATTTTTCTTTTGAGCGTTTAACCTAAATCAATTTTGCCGATTAAACTTTACGTTTATCCTTAGTTTATTTTGCTTTTCTTGGCTTTCAAAGGGCAATTGCTAAGCAGATGTTTTGTAAAATTTGATATTTAGCAAACCTTTAGAAAGTTCGTTAACAAAAGTATTTTGCCAATGGTGGTAATAACGACGCCTAAGAACTACTAAAAGCGGATGTTTTTCTCTATGGCTTTGAATAAAGTGATATTCTAAGGAGTGATAACAACCGTCTCAGTGGCCATTCGGCAAAAAACCTTTTGAGTTAATGATGTTACGGTTGAGTTATCTAAAGCAATTTATCATTGGAACGGACCAAACAAATCTGTTCGAGTTAACCATGTGTTTAAGATATCCAAGGACGAGTTATCCGAGTTTGACTGTATAGCTCTATTTTTTTCCTTTTCAAACATAAAAATATACATAAAATTTTTACAGTTAATTCTTTTGAGCCAACTCAAAATTTACTTGGTTTAGCCTACTAAACAGAAAAAGATCAATAATCATTAACCTACTTCTACTTTAACTTCATAAATCCTTATTGAATTTATTGAACAAATGCCACCAAGACCAAAAGCTATAGGCCTACAACAGTAAAATAACAGCTAAAGTCTCACATAATGCAGGGAATAAATCATAAGTAACTAGCTCATCTAGTTTCTTTCTAGCCAGGAACTAACCCATGCATAATAAAGGAACTTCACAAGCTCCACATAAATATGAACTAAGTTCTAGCAAGCACAGCATATTGCAACATCTGTATGAAGTGGAAAAAATCATAGTAAAGCTATTCAATCTTGTCTAGACTAAAGCACAAGCTAGTCCAGCGTAAAGCCAACTTACGGGGCTTACTTCAAAAAGCTCTAACATGAGCCAGAACTGAACTTAAGCAAAATGCTTAAAGATTTTCCTGTCTAAATCAAAGGTTAACTCTAGAAACATAGATCAACAAGTTCAATGTGAGCAAGAACTGAAACAGGGTAAAAAAAATCTAAAACTATCTCTCGGAGTAAAATTCAGACTATAGTCAAGTAATTGTGCCATTCTTATGCTAAGTAATACTTCAAAATCGATAATATGAGCAGCGAAAAGAAATATACCCATCAAACAATTCTACAATACTGTTTGCGCTATCATATCCGTTCTATGTTGGAGCAGATTGAAAAGCAGAAACTCATTTCTGAGAACAAGTAGGTCAAATCCTTTACAGATTAAAATGACCCAAACTTGCAGTTCTGCTGTTTACAAAACAAATAAAGAACAGCCGTGTTTTATTAGTCTTATAAACATGAAACATGTGATCTTAGTGTTGCCTAACCACAAAACAACACTGGCAGATGTTTTAACAAAGAACAAGCATTAGGGTGCCAAAAGAAAAGAAACTCAAACAAAAAAGCTGGAGCATTAACAGAAATTGGTTGGGCTAGCCAGCCATAAGTATGCTACTGACAATCAATGAACATATTAAGGAATTTACTACATTATACGTAATTATACGTAATTATACGTCATTATACGTCATTATACGTTACTAAGTTACTAAATCATAAGTTTATCAGCAGAGCTAATTTTGACAGTATGTGCACATTTTTGCTGAACGTTTTTTTACCTTTACTTTTTTGACATCAAATTTGCTAAGACAAGAATGGTTTTAGCTTGAACGCACTTGCTGTAATCTCAAAAAAGTTGGAAGTAATTTCTTTTAAATATTTGTATTTTTTTTTGTATTTTTGTATTTTTCAAGTATTTTAATGCCATGAACATAAAATTGTTAGCAAGCTATGCTAAAAATGTTATTTAGATAAAGAAAATTGTAATAGGCCTAATGTATTGAATTAGAAAAAAAAATGCATTGAATTTTAAGGTCATTTTGACTTTAATGAAAGTGGAGATAAAATTAGAAAAGAGATCACCTTTCAAACATATCAACCAACTTTGAGGGCCATATTAAGTCTCAAAGAATGGACTTTTTGAAAAGTATCCGCTGATCTATCTCACTCTGGTTCAGAAGGAAACAGTTGACATTTTTATAAAAAATTTGAGAGACAGAGTAATGTGAGTCTGAGAAAAGGAAGTAAATAAAGCCTGGTTTCCATATGCCAACGCAAGGCGTGCAAAAAGGC
This sequence comes from Watersipora subatra, assembly GCF_963576615.1. Taxonomy (NCBI): domain Eukaryota; kingdom Metazoa; phylum Bryozoa; class Gymnolaemata; order Cheilostomatida; family Watersiporidae; genus Watersipora; species Watersipora subatra. The sequence goes on from NC_088717.1 coordinate 45,826,336, forward strand.
GCGTGACGTCGTATGTAGGCCAGTTGTGATGTGGAAACGTCAACACACGATGATCGCGCGACGTGCGTACGCTGATCGCAAGGATCCAACAGAATGGATCCTTGAGACAGGCGCGTGCGATGATGTATCCCACAATACACCGCTCGACCTTTTCAACCTATCACACAATTTAAACGGAGAGCAGGGTTTTTCAAAGAAATTGGTCTCCCGTATGAAAGAGCAAGTCTGTTTTTCGTATGACATTGCAAGGTCGCACTGGAGGGCTGGTTTCTGAAGAAATCTGTTTCCCGTACAAAAAATTAAGGAAATTACCCACCCTGTCCAATGCAAGCATGGCGCCTACGCGCGCTATGAAAACTCTGCCTTGCAGCCCAAGAAATACATTGCGCACAATCACTGAGCCGCGCACGATCATTGCGCTATCATAAGGAAGCCAGTTTTTAGGATAATTGTGTATTGCGTATTCAAAATCAAGGACCAAAAGCTAAGAAAACATGTTGTAAGTTTGAAATTTAATTTAAACCAATGCTACTGAAATAATCAAACCCATCAAGGCAAAACAACTGAGCTCACTGTTATTGATGGTGAAAAAACAGTTGCTGCTCTTTGGGCGTGAAAATTGAGCATTATTTTTCAACACCAGCTTAATCAAAGTTTCGAAGTTACAAGCTTTGTAGATTTTATTATGCCACGAGTGACCTCATATCCTATGGTGAAACTTGTCAGAAACAATGCAGTGAGTAACCATTTTAGGCTAAATGTAACCAGCAAAAAGAAAGAAATGAATCCTGTTCCAAGTGGACGACCGTGCATGACTATAGATTGTTGGTATCGACAATGCATCAGCTGGCTTATTGAAGGCCTATCGTACATTTAATAAAACCTGCAACAAGGATTTCTGGTTTCAAATTGACACTGTTTTCTAAACAAGAATTTTGCCATTGCCATCTATCAGAAGCTGATTGAAAAAATTGAAGAAAGTTATGCACCTTAAGTTATTTTGGCTTAGGAAAGCCAAATGTCAATCAACATTATTGGTGAATGAACCAATTATCTTAATAAGCTTACGTTTAAACTTGGGCACAGTTATATTTTACATTATCAACAAATTAGGCTATACTTGGAGAGTTGTTTGACTACTACGTAAGTTCTAAAAGTCTCTAAAAGGCATAACATCAGGGTAAACTTAGATGTTAAAAACCTGACAAGCTGAGCACCAAATATCCCTTCCCTTAGGATAAGAAAGTTAAATTACAAACAGTTTACCACATCAAAAAATGGTTTATCTGCCTGGTAGTTGAGGAGGAGTGTGATGAATGCATACAAGAATGCCTTGATCCAAAAGAAACAAACAAAATATGATGTTTGGCATGAAAACAGCTGTCATTCTAGTTGGAGAACAATCGACTTGGGTTTAATGGGAAATTAATCTTAGTAATTGTTGGTATGAAATCATTATATTGCTATCTGCTTTCAGATAGATCTACTCAGCAGTTAACTATCTTGTCAACAATTTTCTGTCGATATAGTTAACATGCCGTTTGTCAGGTATGGCTTTAGCTGCATGTCTTTGAAATAATTTCTAGCACCAAAATCTGTTAAAAACTAGGTTGAGATTAATACATTTATTTTTGGCTCATCTTAGTTACCAGGAATGTTGTAGATGTCGAAGATCAGAAGGGAAAAACAGTTTTAAACTGAATAAAAAACACAATTCGAAGTTACACAAATCAAAGATGCAATATATCTACCATACATGCGATTATTTAAAGCACATTATTTGTAACGAAAGTCTAAAACCAAACTATACAAATGTTATGGCTAGTTTTCTTAGCTATTATACCTCATATTTTAATTGTTTGCGAGTATATTTACGTGTTTGTGTGCATGTGTGTCTGTGAGTGTGTGCATGTATATAATACTGTGTAGCAGTAGGTGTTTGTATGTGTGTTTGTGCATGCCTGTGTTGGCGCGATCGTGTGTGCGAAGGCAAGTGCCTGGTGATGTGTAAGTGTGTTTGTGTGTATAAGTATGTGTGTATGCATGTTAATTTATGTTTGGGGGTGTGAAGTTGCATGGTTGTATGTGCGGGTGTGTGCGCATAGGTTTGTGAGTGAGTGCCCATGAGCTAGTGTGCGCAAAGGTTTGTGGGTGCATGTGTGTATGTGGGTGCATGCGTGCATGTGTTTGTGTGTGTTTGCGTGTGTGTGTGTGTGTGTGTGTGTGTGTGGGTGCGTATGTGTGTGCGAGTGTAAGTGTGTGTGTGGTTGTCTGTGTGTGTGTTAGCATGAACACTTATCCGTGTGCATAGGTGCATGCACATGTGTATGTATGTGTGAGTGTTGTTGCAGTTGGTAGCAGCGCAGTGCACTAGAGTGTAGATTGTGCATCTGTGTTTGAGCATTTATGCATGTGTGTGTGTGGACGTGCATGTATGTGTGTGTATATGCATGTGTGCATTGCATGTGTGTGTGCATGTGTGTGCATGTTTGTGGGCCGGTTAGTTTAAGTAGGCACCATGCGTTTCTACACTTTGTGATCTATTCTATCCAACCTTTATTCACATGTAGTCAGCGCCTTCTATCAGGCTGCTAAAGTATTTTATTTCATAACTTGGTCTGGTTCCTGAAAACCAGCTTTTTAAACTCCAACCTCTGAGTTATCTGATTAAAAATGAAATTAATCTCAAGCCATACAGTGCTTCCTGTTAGTGAGATGATACATGTAAACTTCCTAGTTGGCAAAGTATTTAAAGGCTAATGGGCTGCTCACTTTTTATGAGGATACCTACCTGCATACCTGAAAAACCCCAACCTTTAATTAATCTATTGTAAAAGGAAACTCTATGATCCTTGATCAAAAGCAAGATAAAGCAATGACTAAGATCAAAACAATTTTTTAGCTGTGTAGCGTTAAAGTGTTTTGACCCAGATATTGGCACTGTTCTTCAACTTAATACTATTTTTCGAATTGATCTGTTTCAGGGAGTAATTGGCACAGTTTTGCTACAAGATAATCAGCTTGTCATCTGCGCATCCTGGATATAGATGGACACTGAAGAAATTGACTCCCATATTGGCAAGGATTTGCTAACCATAGTTAATAGTGCATAGCTGTAGAATAGAAATGCACACAAGTCACAAGTCATTGGCTTTCATTGACAAAAATCTCTGTTGCTTGGGCTACATTAGTATGAAGCAATTAAGATTGGCTACAGCAGAGAAAATTACCAGTATTTTAGAGATAGACATTCTTACGCCTATGCCATAGCATAAAAACAACTTGGAAGATAATGTGGTGTTCATACACTGTCTTTACATAACAGTTAGTTGACTCATACATCATGGATGACAAAAGGGAAGCGCTGAAACTAGCAACATTTTATGGATGGGGCTGGTCATCAAAAAACCAAGCTTTGCCCCATCTACGGCCTTTGTGAATTTTACAATAAGAGCTATGTGCTAAAAATTAAGTGATTAACAAGGAAGAGCAGCGGGTCATTTTTGAATTCCATACCTGAGAGTATCTATTTAATATTTCTGCAGGACATGTTAGTTTTGAAAAATTTATATTAAGATCTAGTCAATCAAATTAGGGACTCGGTGTGTACTAGACAATGTGATATTCTTTTTGTCAATAGCCAATAGCACTACCTGAGAAGTGCTAATGAGCAGCAAAACACTTAATAGTGATCCATGACATTTCTAAACCACAATGAAATAAGGCACAAACATACTCATTTCAGAAACAATGACAAGCTTTTTTTGTAAACTTTTACCCACGCTATCCAAAGTTGAAGAAAATAAAAGGTGTACAAATAAATAAATAAAACAAAAATACATATACCTATACATGTATATATGTATATAAGTATGTATTTTTAAAATAAAAACAAAAATACATATATACATGTTTACGCGTGTACATGTTTATACGTATTTTAACATGTTCTGCATAAAGATTAAATAGATGCTCTCAGCTATAAGATTCAAAAATGATGCACTGCTCTTTCCTGTTAATGATTTCAATTTTAGCACATAGTTCTTATTGAATAATTCACAAAGGTTGTAGATGGATCGAAGCTCGGTTCTTTTATGATAGTCACTATTGGGCTATCAAAACATGTATATACAGACAAACTGGGATAACTCAAACTTCACGGGACCAATCGAAAGTGTTCGAATTATCAGAGCATTCAAGTTACCAGAGCACTGTCACAAGTCCATGTATTTATTAGTAGATACATGCACATATACAAACTACATGTATATATAAATCAAAAGCATAGATGGCTTGTTGCAAATTAAAAGGCTTTTAACTTAAGGTTTTAAAAAAACTTATTAGAATGTGTGGAGATTTTTCCATCACTCGAGATTGGTTTTTTGTTTTAGGTGATGCGACTGCCAGGACATTTTCAGATTAAAATTGACAGAACTTGATCGCTGTTGAAATGCTCAGAAGAAATGACTTTTTTTTGAGCATTTTAATCAAGATTAATTTTGCTGATTTTTCTTTAAGTTTGTGTAAAGGTTATTTCACTTTTCCTTGCCTTCAAACGACCATCGCTAAGCAATGTTTCGAAAAGCATTGTTTCATAGCAAACCTTTAAAAAAGTCGTTAACGAGAATATTTGCCGATGATGGTAATAACGACGCCTAAGAACTAGTAAAAGTTGAGGTTTATCTCTATGGCTTAGAATTAAGTGATATTCTAAAGTGATAACAACTGTCGCATTAGCTATTGGACAAAACTTGTTTGAGTTAACGAAGTTGAGGTCGAGTTATCTAAAGCAATTTATCATTACGTTGGAACGGACCAAACAAATCCGCTTGAGTTAACCATGGGTTTGAGCTATCCGAGAGTGAGTTATCCGAGTTTGACAATATACTAGCTGTACTGCCCAGCATTGCCCGGGTAATAAAAAAGGTTTTGGACAGAACATCAAGATATATTTAACAAAATATAAACAAATATATAACAAAATTTGTCATTTTAACTTGTAAAAAATCTACATATCATGAGAAAAATGTTTTGTACCAATCAAATAAATTTAAAAAAAATAAAACAAAAATAAAGGTTTTTAAACTTTGTCAAACATCTATACTTTGCAATCTTCATATCATGAGGAGCATGTTTTGCAAGAGTCAAATAAATTAAGAAACAAAATAAAACAATTATAAAATAATTTATTTGGAAATTTGAAATAACTAACAAGTAATAGCTAAATAAAATCTGTTTTCCTACAATTAAGATAAAAGATGATTCTGTAATTACAAAGACACTTTTTTTAATGTAATTTTTCATTACTCACCATTGCTCCTTGAAACACGAGTAGCCTGTGGTCTGACTAGATATAAAGCCCTTAATTTCGATGATCAGGCACTGCTGCCTGCTGCCCACAAAATTCAAGAGGCACAAAAATTGATGACTCTGGTCCAGAAAAAGTTGGCTATTCTCTGCTAAATGACCACTCATAATGTTTTCCTTGGGGGAGCAATAGATCGTTGCTTAAAGATTTCACTGCTTTAGACAACCCTGAATTCCTATGATAAGACAATCAGGTATTTTTAAGGTGTTTCAACCTCACAGGGAAACTCTTGACCTTCAAGTATGACACGACGAGTGAAGCGTAAAAAAAAAACAAAATAGCATTGCAACGGAAAGCCCCAAAGAAATCTACATCAAAAGGAAGAGTGCTTCTACAACTGAAAGCCCAGTTGTAGATGACTTGATCAAACTGTCAGCAACCAGACAAGAGAAAAAGTTGGCTGACCTACTGACCCGACATGATGTCCTCTTTGGCTGCATGCGCTGTGCCACCAAGGTCATGCATTTTTCTGCAAAAAAGAACCAGACCTATTCAGTATTTTCCTCATCAACGAGAGCTGAAGAATGACAAGAAGACAAAGAGACGGGTAAGGGATATTCTAAATAAAGAATAAATAACCAAAATTGCAGTAACATAACTGATTTTCATGTATTTATGGCAGCTAGATTTTGTAAAACCACCAAGAAACTATTGAAATAGAAATAAAGCTTAACCCTGAAGTAAAATGTGGCCATTTTCCTTTCAGAAAAAAAACTAGGACCTGTAAAAGACACAGTTTTTATTTTGGTGTCCTAATTACAACATTTTAATCCAACTATTTTGTCAATTGATCAGCCAGAGTAGATGAGTATGACTAGAACTAAAATAGTAAATGCTAATTTTTAGGCTGAATAAACATATACAATTCCTTGCTCAGTTTGAAGTGTTCTCTCTGAAAAACAACACTGTTTAGAAAGTCAGGTATTTTTCTCAGTTTGATTTGGAATGTGTTGCGTGAGTTTGTTCTGGTTAGTAAATATCTAATAAAGTCCTTTCTATAGAAAATCATACACGGTTAAGACTTTTGTGAAATCTGAACAAACAGTAATGGAAATGACCTTATTGGTGTCTGTAAAGTTAGATAGGCAGGTTGATAATCATTGTCAAATAATTGTTTGTAATGTCACAACAAGACTTAGTTATTATTGGCATGTTTCTGGTAACTTGAGTTTCTGTTTGCCTTATGTGATTGAAATAAACGGAGGTCCTTGATCTTGACGTGAATGTTTCTTTTAAAACAGGATATCTAAAGCAGGCAGTACCATCGCATTTTCAATATGAGCAAACCAACAATACTGAGATAGCCAAATAACAAGGTTGCATCCAAAGATCAACAGAAAATATTTGTGTAGCAAGATTAATTGTTTACTTGTTGGTATGAATCTATATAGCTAGTTATCAATATGTCTAAAAAAATGATGTTCGAGTATTATGGAAAATGACAAAAACGGCACAGCGCTGTATGACATATTTCATATACCGGTATACATGTAAAATTCTGTCAGCTGTTGTTGGCTCAGCAACTTTAGTTTGGTCTTATCGCACCCAGTACAATGGCAATAGTTGTCCAGATTAATTATTTTTATTGACAGAAACCTAAAAATTCATTAAACTTTTAATTATTTTTGTAAACATCTGGTTATACATTTTTTATGCTCAAATAATAGGTTAATAGTCAAATAAAGCACCAGGCATTTTTGCTTTTTTAATTGATTTTAAAAATTAGTTACAAATAATGCAAATTAATTCGTAGCAAAGATCACCAAGGCCAGGGTCAGTAGCCTAACCGACCTCCAAGCCACCTCCACCACCAGGCAAAAGACACTATTGCTGGTAAGAGTTCTGGTTCGCTAAATGTAAACGGGCAAGAGTAACACAATATTGAAGACACGATGGAGTGGAGCCAGCCAAGGACGAAAGTATATATAAGGGGCTCGAATAAACGAAGGATTTGAGAGATTGCTGACAGTATCTTGCATGATATTCATTGTTGCACACATGTTTAAGTCATTGTGCGTTTATATATATGCATGCATTATATATTTATCTTATTGCTTTGCTCTTATCGGGTATGATACTTGCAGAGCAGTAAAGGGAAAGCCGCAGTTTACTTTTCAATTGGTTAATTTAAACCTGTTATAAAAATAATTACTAAGAGATTTTGGCCAATAAAATTAGAAATATGCATTTCTGTTTGCTAGCACTATGGCCTACTTTGTATACTAAGTGCATTATTGTAATGAGGTAACCTCGTGGTCTTCTAATCTCAAACACTTCAAATGCTACAAGCACTTGTGGAGAAAAATTGATGTCACCAGATGCATTTAAATTTGATCAATTTTTTTCCTGTGTGAACAAAACATCAAAAGTTGAATCTGTTAGTCATCATAATGTTAACGCTAGCAACTAAGTTTTTCTCTAATACATGTGAAGAGTAATTTTCTCACAGCTACTGCCAATTACTAGGCTCTCGCGTAAAACAAATGGATTTGCTTCTAACTAAACTATTTTAAAAGAAGCAAAATAAGCTTCAAACTACTGAAGCTTTTCAAACAAGCTGCATGTGTTACGTGATTAGTAACATTTATATGAATTTGTATAGTTCCTCAGTTGCAAAATTTAAAAAAAATTATTGTAAAGCTGAGTTACGTGTTTTAGCTACTGTAGATGATAACTAACCCAGAAAAATTTAATACTTTTTTTAAATTTTGAAAGCTAGCGGCATTAAATTTTTCACTAATCCGCGTAAAACCTAATTGCTTCCAAGGTATTTGTTGCTATTAAATTCCGAAGGAAAATAAATTTATCTACTTACAGTAAAATACATTAATATTCAGAAAAAATTCCCCATAAAATAGCAACACAAAAAACCAAAAACAAATATGGGTTACATTTTTGAAAAACTTTTTCATAAACGCATATAATTTCTTAACAGAAACATTTGATTAAAATGTTGCTGTTCTTGTTTAGAAATTGCAGCTAGATGCTAACATTCCGAGAAAACTGTTGAAGGTTTGGCAACATTTCCTAAACAAGGCAAGACTAGAGAACAGCTAAATGCTTCCATGGATACCAAAAATAGTGTGCAACAGCAGCCAAGGTCCAGTAGGTTTGAGCCATAGACAGTTTTGAACTATTTACAAAACTCTTGGTAATCATGTCACATCAAATAATGCGATTTTCTTATTATCTGATTTCACAATGCTGTTTTCGTTACAACACAAAATAGCCATTGAAATAGAAGCAATTAATAAAATTTGCAGAGTCCATCATGTGGAAAGATGGCAACATACCAATCACACTAGCTTAGCTTTTATCCAGAATGATTCATATACAGAGGCCTTAAACCAATTAAATGCACATAAGCATGTCGAAACACTGGCTGACCTAGTTCTGCCAGAAATGATTCATGAACAGCAGATGTTTTGAACCTAACCATGCATTATTTATTTGATCTAGCTTTCAAGCCTTTTCTGTCAAGAGCTGAGGTACTATAATACCAAATTACGCACTTTTAAAGTTTGGACCTTGAAAATTCTTGCAAACTAACTGTTTTGATATAGGCCTACATTCACATTGTTTTAAATCTGCAAATCAAAAAGGCATTGGAAAGTTGAAACTTTTTTTAATAAAATGAACTATTTTACGGGTTACATATGGCGGTCTCACAGTCTGACTGGTAATTTGTAAAAGCTATGTAGTTTTTTCAATATTTTAATTTTGACTGCAAAATTACATTCTTTTAAATTTATGTTTTTAATTTTCATGAATTTGCATAACTTGATTTACTTTCCTGACCAACGATTGTACACTTAACATACATGTACATAACCCCATATTATCTACCACTTGTACACTGGCTGACCCGTGCACCTTGAAAGACTGTCAGGGGTAATAACTATGGACAACGATAGGTCATAATATGTCACAATGTAAAAAGTTAGTTGAGTAGCACAGATGGTAGCATGCTTGACTGAAAATTCAAATACTAAGGTCTGATACCCTGTGCATTGCAATAGTGTTTTAACACACCTCACAGAGCTTCAGACGGACTCGGCCTTTTTATAGTAAATATTTATCTCAAAATTTAAGAACATCACAGAGCAAGAAACTTCAAAATACCCTACTTTGTTTGAAACTACAAAACTAAAATAATTTGTTTCTGTACTAAAGCAAGATTAAAGTATCAGTTGTTACGCTAAGTTGACATGAGAAAAAAATAATTAAAAACCCTGTTTTACTTGTCATTGCTATTCTTACCAAAACCTTTATACTTAAACCAACATTTCAAAACAATACATTGGATAACTCAGGACTGTTTTCTTGCTGCTTTGATATTTTATTTTTATTAACTAAAGTCGCAACCACCAAATGATCTTTAAACAACTGTTTTGCAATTGTTTAGCTTCCTAAATTTAATAGATAAAATATGTTTTAGTATTTTATTACTTTAAAAGATATTTTTGACTGACTTGAAGCTCAACTGTTCAAAATATGATTGCACTTCTGTAAAGGGAAGCTCCATTACTCACAAACTTGGCATATCTTACCGGTTCATTACAGCTAGCCATGATGATAACCATTGAAATAATTTAAACTACTTTTTGATCATGATATTATCACTATGTTGAAATAATGTGGTATTCCACAAGTTTGCATCATCTGCAAGTAATCCACAAAATAGAAACAACAAAAACCTGCAAAGATAATAAATCTAACTCTTCTCAAAGTCTATGGAATGTTTCACGCTTGCAAAAGATGAAAAAAACAATTTTTAATGATTTGCAAGGGTATTTTGATCAAACTCTATTTTAAACCTTTCTACGCTTTATTCATTCCTACCGAAAAAATGAGCTAAGCAAGATTAAAGTGTGTATTGCTGACCTGTGGTTTGGAATAATTTTTCTCTGTTAACAAAAAATGCCTGTGTTGTTCTTCAGCTTGAGAATGTCCATTAAAAGAGCTATCACCTAGTAACTCACCGTGCCAACATTTTCATAAGCGTGTTATCTATACTTAACGATGAAAATATACCATATTCCTTAAATCATAACTTACGCAACTAGCATATACTGAACTTTGGCATTTATCAAACAAACGCCTTTTTCATGAAGGGACATCATTCTTGTTAAATTTGCAAAATGCTGTAGCAACCAAAGAGACGAAGATTTGAATAAAATATGCAAAGCTGTCGGTTGCTATGGTTGCTAAGCTTTTTATCAACATGGTGATCTTGAAACGTCAACTTAAAGGCAATATCGCATTCATGTAGCTCTATATCTTTGATGTCAGCAAATGAAACTGTTTTTTCTGAACATTTCCCAAGAGGTGCTTATCTAACAGCATTCTAGGCTGTAAGATGAAGCCTTGGACGGCCAAGCTACCAGCTGCTTGCTTTGTTTTTTCATTTAAGCATTTCCATTTTGAGGAAAGGTTTTTATTTTATTTATACATATAGCAGTACGTGATGTAGTTAACTTTTTAGAATTAGTTCATTCTTGAAAACTTAAAGTGAGCCTTAAGTAGACAATACGAGTGAATCAATTAACATCGAATGCGAAGTTTAACTGAAATGAAATATTTATAGCAAGTTACTAAACTGAGTCTTGTACACACAGCCATAAAATAAGTTTTTTAAATTTGAAATTTGTTTAATATCGGACCAAAAGTATACACTCTTGTCTGACCACTAAAGCTTTTGCGGTCTCAATCAGCCATTTCAGGGCCTTTGATTGGCTGTGTACAGCCTTTCTTAAAAATGGAAAACTGATGATAGCGACAGAGGAGAATTTATTGTCAACCACAAATCTGCTTGTATATTGCATATATATTTGTTCAAGCTTAAAATCTTCCTCAAGGTATGATAAAAGTAAATTGAGATTTGTTGCAAAGGAATGTAAGAGAGATAGACTGGCAGCTTTCAAGATTTTACATCAGCCAAAAAACTAAGATGGTCAGATCATTTGCCATGTCTTCATGCTTTCCATTGGCAGTTTACCAAATTCTTAATTATACATTTGTATATCATTTAATGGCTGGGAGAGATCAGCGCCTTTCAAGCTCTGTTTATGCACATTTATGGTCTGTTAGAAAAATTACGGCTTCCAGTTAGTCGTTTTATGGGAAGGACTCTGCTGCTTAACAAGCTGCACAATAACTAATCAACTAATAAACGATCAAGGATGGCGATCCTTTATTTCAAACAATTTTTGTGCTAAATCTTTTTACAGAAGTTTTGATTGGAAGTCATTAGTAAAAATCAGCAAACTTATGTATTATTGTCAATTTGTCTTGTAACAAAAATGACACATAATATAGCTAGGAAAATATTTCTAAAGACACGAATCCCAGACACAGTCTGTTGCAGATGAAAACAACCATAGCAAACAGCCTCATTGCGCATAATTATTTTATTATTTCATTTCAGAGAAGCACTTTAGGACTGTATTAAAACAACAATATCTCTAAAAAAGAAGTAGCCATAAGTGGAACGCTTTCAGTTTATTGTTGGTCACTAATAAACATGCAGATGTTTTCAACACAATACTTCATCGTCCAATTTGTTTAGTAACTTTAGTTACATATAGGGTTAGGAAAGATTACATATTATATATTATTATCAATGCAGGCAAGCGTGTAGCTTCTGATTATGAAATAATTCAAAAATAGTGTATCACAATTCAAGGAGCTAACGTAAACATGAAAGTATGCAGTACCTCTACACAACTATTTAAAAAAACCTTATGGCAGCCAGCATAAGCAAAATTAAACTAGAGCAGACAGAAATGGCAGGAGAGCCGGATATCAAGGCATCGGTATTGCAGTAGTTTGTTTTACACCGACAAACCTTTGCTTCATTTCTTTTAATGCAGCCCGTCTTTATGTTGTTATCATCTAATTCAGCGGTTCCACATGATTTGCTTACTGCAAATTCATAAAAAGTTTCATGCAAAAGTTTTTCAATAAGAAATGGCGACAAGTTTTCGTAATGCATATTTTGATGTGATGTTGTGACTCTCAGCAGTCGAGAGTGTGATTGAACTTAAAATCAAAGGATAGTTAAAATATCTGTTTAGGAGTAAATGGGGAAAATAGTTTGATTGTACAAAAACTAAATAATGCATTTGCAAGGTTTTTTGTCCACTCAAAAAGAGAAACAACTATAATTAATAGAACAGGAAATGAACTTTTTTTTCAATTGCAACTTTGAAAATATTGTATAATCTTTTTCTGATGTATTCTTAGTTTTAGTAAGCTTAAAAATACTACATAATGATGTATACAGAGTTCAAACTAGCGGTTTGAATCATTTTACCTGTATTTGAAGACTCTAAATATGTTGCATAGCATGAGTCTGAGTTGCCCACAATGGCACAGTCTGCTTTTACCGCCTCTGGGTTGGCACAGTCACCACAGTTGTAGCATGATATGGCCCAGCTTCCAGCAGCCAGCATAACCTATCCATGAAAGCACATTTTGATAAGGAATTCTTAACGGCATGCTTAGATCCGAATGACAAATACAGCAATGAGAGGTGATGAATTATACATATTTGCTACTTTCAAAATATCACAGTGCACAAACACAACGACATACAACACAAATATGACATAACCTGATTCAATGGAACTATGAGCGTTTGACTATACTAGCTAAAATGAGCGAACCCTTCTATGATTATTCTTAAAGCTGAAACCTGTGAAACTCGTAGAAAATATTTTCATTTCAATCTTGAGCTAAGTTGTTGATACACTTAAATATAAGAACAGATCAAAATGAACAGATGCTGTTTGGTGTAACTTGCTTGTTTATTGTAATTAGTAAATTTTAAAACCTTGACCTAGAATGTGCAAAGGAACTTAGCAACTTGAAAAGCTATGCTTGCAACAAAACAGTATGGTTTTCATAAGGCGAAAAGTATTTTAATGTTTTGGTCACAAGAAAAACAATATTTGTAATCTTAGCTACCACGTATTTGGTCAAATTTCTGTGAAACATATTTCTGGTTATAGTTGTCTTATACAATGAATTATTTGAATGCTGCTTGATTGGCACTTGACTTTTTGTTTTTGTTATGGAATGCTCATATTTTAATCATCGAAGTTTACCGGTCTATCCGGATAACACAAAAATGTTGGAGTTTAAAATAAAGTTTTTTCGGTTTTTTGACATACATGGCTTTTATCATTTATCATGCTTCTTTGCTCGAAATTTTGAAGTAAACTAGATGATTCAAGGCTAATTTAAAGCATTTAGCAGATGTATATCATTGTGCAAGTGCAGACTGATCTTAAATTATAACACAGCTTCTTATACACGCAGCCACAAAAAAAAATTATTTTAATAATTAATCCATTTTTATTTGAATAAAATATGCACTAAAATGAGCCACATACTCTAAGCATACTGACTACTGAGGATCTGGTTTTATCTTGGCACTTAGTGAGGTAACTTAACTACACTGACAGACGCGATAAACAGCATGAAGAAGAAATACATGTATTTGCTGTCTTCGAGCTCGCCCAGTTGTGTCAACCATAGTCAATTCCTTGCTTACTTGGACACTGTGAAGTAATTGAAGTGTGACAAATGACTTAAGGCTGGTTCTCAGATATCGCCAAAATGCCATATTTTGGCGTTGATGCCACAATACTTCAGTGATTGTGGATGATAACCATGTTCATACTATCACAAACTCATTCGCGTTTGGATTAGGAAATACTCCGTGACGTAGTGCTTTCATTTATCTATTTTTAAATTTTCGGGAAGAAACATTTTTGTTTTCGCGTGCTGGAATAAAAAACTAGCGTCGCACCGACTATCATAAACAAATATGAATAAACCATGTAAACCGCAAATTACCGTCGCCGAAATGGTTTACTTTTGAATGGCGAGTCGTCAGTGCTCGGCAAAGTATCGGGACAATTTTACAACTCCAAACTTTCCTGATGTGTCCGCGATGCTCCGTCAATGCCATTGGTTTACTGTTCACATAATCGACAACTAAAGTCAAAAGAAAAATGCTGACTAACGGTGACATAGTATGAACCAGCCTTTATCCAATGGTCCCTGTTCTAGCATAATATTTGCTGCTATGATCATTGTCAAGTTAGCTAATTAGTCGATTCATAGCTAGTCTAGTTCACATTCATGTTTTGTTTCAACGTCGCTGCGTTATTGCTCCAATGAATCTGCTGCCATTTTTTCGGTATTTTACTACTACGCTAATTTAACTAATTTGCAATGCTAAAAAGATTATTAGAACTTACCAATTATAACAATGGTGAGCTTCAAATCCATGTTGCAATTTAAGACTTTTGTTTTCAATGTAGCTTGCAAGTTCTAAAATATAAGATTAGAAACATTTTGAGTAGGTAACAATTAGATTGTTGCTGAAAGTTCATACAAAATTTATCTGGCTTGTAGCATTTTAATAAGGTTTTTCGTATGTGCCAATATTTTTTGGTAGTCAATTTTGACCGAAAAATAAATTGGTAATCAAAATAATGCTGAAAAAATAATATTTGTTTTGACACTGATTAAACACACAATTCTTAGAGAACTGTTCCAAGCGCCTAAAACAAATCACAATCGGTAGCTGTCAACTCTCAACCTGCATTTTTAGTTAAACAAAATACTTTCTTGAAACATCAAATAGTCAATATTTTACTGCTTTATTAATGGCAAATTAAAAGTCCTTACACTTTACCTTTAAAATTCTCTTGGTTCAGATTTTTTATTCTTCCAATTACATTTTAGTTAAGAGCTAGAATTAATTACTTACATAAATTAGGAATTAAATTCATAATAGATGTTAACATTTAGGTCAGTTGTAGACACTGGTCGCAAACAAGTTCTAATGATCAACAGCTTACACAGCTGGGCATAATCTTTTATCTTTTGTTATATTTTGATGTAGAAAAAGTGGCTGTAAAAAGTTTTTTATGATTCAACAAGCTATTTTGACATGAAATTTAAAAGAACCTTTTTGACAAAAATTTGACACTCATTTCCTGCAAATCATCATGCAGTTAAAAAATTGAGGAACTAGCTAAAAGTGTACAGACTGTGAGTAGTGCAAGAAATAAAAATATCTTGAATCTAAGTAATAGCATTTTAAGGTAATTGTTATGAGCTAGAAATCACTACAACTTGTCATACATGTAAGTCATGCCTAAATTAAGCACTGGTTATTGTAGTGAAATAATATTTTTTGGTCATTTTTCATTCTTCAGTCATTATTTTAAAATATTCAGTCCACCTAGCTTTTGATTTGGCATACGGAATTTCATATTCTATAAAAAAGACTAGATAAGACAAATTTAGCATTTCGATATGGTAAAGATGACTACTATTGAAAGATTTTACATAATATTTAATAGAATTATAGCATTATTGTGAAAAATATCTACAAACTGTTATTTTTTAGTTTTGGTGTAATATCACTTATTGTCAGTTTGGTTGGACCGTTATTAGAATTTATCAATTTTGCTATCCAATGTGCTTGAAATAATATTTTATTCATTAATGCAACAATAAATATACACTGTACATTACCTTCAGCTATTGAAGTATTTAGAATATTTGGTTTGCCTTTGAATTGAGTGCATTTGAGTGTAAAAGGGTCATTTAACAATGAGTATTTCATCTAGAACTTTCCGCAATAATGAAAGTTTTGTAAGACTCAATAGAAATATTTAAAACTTCCATCATTTTCTGAATTTTCAAAATCCTAATGAAATCATGTTTATTTTAAACTCTTAGCTAAAGCTTACCTTTGCTGTCTAGAGACTGTTTCAAACTGGTTACTTTCCACGCAGCTATTTATTCTTATCCATATGGGTGCCAGTTGTCCAGATAGAGTAGAACTCAGTCAAGCGTGAGCTCAGATTTCACTGCTGTGTAGTGCGTCATCAACAGTTTTATGTGAAGGGGGTTAAATTTGTTCTCTATGATTATGTGCGACTGTATTGCAAGCAGAACTTACGCAAAAGGGGGTTCACCTATCACTCATATAAATATATTACATTGAATTTATAAATTATTATCCAAGTAGATATGTCTAAACTTTTAACATCCGGATCTTTTAATATTGCTTCATCAGGTTATTTGATACCCATGCTGGTTCAAAAAGCCATCTGTAACTACGGTAACTGTAGTTATGTCTATCGATTTGAGTGTGATATTGTTGAAATGAGTCAGTGCTTTTGTGAGCTTCTCGGTATTCATTGTGCTTCATAGTAATAGCTAATTTCATTAACTTTATTTATTTATGAGCATAAACACAGTTGCTTGATTAATATATAATATGGTTGAATCACCAATATTATACATTAATATATATTAAATAAATATATATGTATATACCTTTTAGACCTTTCAGACATTTTATCTAAAGAGTGTGATACTTATTGTATCACATGAAACTATTAGTAATAAAATGTTTAACTTGTAGAATGAAGTTCCACTTATACATATTTTATAATTTAGCTCTGACTTACACATCATTGAGCACTCTGTAACGAACTGTGCAGCATCCCCTTTGTGTTTATATACATATATATATATATATATATATCTATATATATATATATCTATATATATATATATATATATATATACATATATATATATGTATATACACTGTGCAAAGCTCCTTACTTTTGTCATTTGAGCACTCTGGTGTCAGCACATTGACTGTCGTAAAGTCTGTAAGGTAACTTAGTTGTTTCATGGCCGAAAGTCAACTCTCATCGGTAATGGGATTTGTGTCCCTTGCCTGAGCTTTGAGCTGCACTGATGAGGCTTCAATAGCCAAAACAGTACTATCTGTAGCATGAATATATATTTATATATATATAGCTTTATTTATATATATCTTTATTTATTTATTATGTATGGCAGTTTGGTGGCTTTAAAAACTTTTTTAACTTTAAAAATATTTAAAACTAATAATGGATAAAAATGAGAGGCTCTAAGAATTTAAAATGTAAGTGATTTGTACTAAAAAACGATCAAAACAAAGGAATGGTTGTTTTCCATACAAGGGCTTTATATTTAATATTTAATACAACTTAAAGTCAAAAATTCCAAGTGGTTTAACCCTATCACTGCCGTAGATGCATTTATGCGTTTTCTATGGCCGACTGCCGGCGACACATTTGTGCGACTTTCCCAGCAATTGCGTAGTAACTGAACTTTATTATTCATTGACAATATAACCCACAGTCTTTAGGACTTTTATGATATTGGCAGTGTTGCCCAAAGATTTCTTTGTAAAATTAGCCTAAAATAACGAAGCAATTTAAATTTTCTGTTTGAAAACTTCCTAACTAAAAGCGAACATTGTTTGTGTAAGTTCTGTTAAGTACCGCGCGAGTCAGAAAACAGGTAATTACTTATGATGATGACATTATAGCCAATTCAGATTTAGATTTTTGGGATTTTAGATGCCTGACATTGCATGGGTATTAAAACAGCTTATAAACAGTGGCAGGTGATATAGTTGCCTGCCACTTGCCATTAGCCTGGCACACGCCCAATTGCTAATTTGAGTAAGCTAGTATCCGTATTGCTAAACTTACTAATAACAGCGATGACAGAAAGCTTTCGTGACATTGTGCCGTAATGCAATTGCTATGCGTATTTTAACCTAGATAGCAACTTATATAACCTACTGAATTCATTGGGTGGCTTTGTCGTCTGGACATCAAAAGGTTCTGAGATCAAATTTTCTGCAATACGGATTCTTCATTATAAAATTTTAATAGCTATAGCTAAACAGACCGAGTCACAAACTGAACCATGGACAGACACTGAGATTCATATATTATATAGGCTTGTATTAGCAAATTATTGTTTATATTATTATTTAGCGATTCAACAATGCCTTAACATGTTTTAGGTTTTAAATTCAATAAAAGCACATATGCAGCAAAAAAACTTTAATTATTGGACAAATTTTTTTCACACAAAAATAGAAATAAGGAAAATTAGCTATATTTAAAAAAATGATTTATAGATAATTTTTACCTGAAATAAGCCTGAAAGCACTGGTGTAACCGCTACCTAGAGATTTCATATGCAGTCATGACAGTATGAAACATATACTTAGATATAAAAACAAAAACTTGATACAGAATAAATTTTAGTTAGTAAAAAAGGACTCCAGCCAAAGTTGATTGCATTATAAATTGTGCGCTAATCTACTGAATGAAAGGCATTGTTGGCCTAGCAATGGTCTAACCAGCTTAGACGTTTTAGCATATGGAATCTTTTCTCCCAAAACACCCGCATTTATACGTTTTTTTATTAGAAACAAAGCTTTAGTTGACATTTGAGCCGCAACTTTCTGCAAATAATAGAATTAATTTTTTTTACTAACAATGTTGTAGCATCAATTTTTTCAAATTGTATCAGGGTCATACCAAACAACATTAAACTGCTTTTGTTTATAGTTTTATCCGTCACTGTGACCATTTGTGATTTGAAAACAAGTAAAATGAATGATGCAACTAACCATATTTGTATAAAATTTTTTGTTACATACATGTATATGATACTGAATTTATACTTACAATTTGCCATTGGTGACAGTTTTATGTTTTTTGTCAGCATATTCTACTACAGTAGCAAAAACCTATGTGACGCATTAAAAAGTGCTTAACACAGTCAATATATATATATTTTTTAATATCAAACAGTTGTACAGGTTTTTTTATTTATATCGAACACTATAGTAGTTGTTTTTTACAATTTCTTGAGACTTTGTCCGCTCCCATGGCTAAAAGTTATGGATTTGACTTTTGAGGTGCAAGCTTCTGTAACTTTACTTAGCTATAGTGATTATTCAAGACTTGATTATAAAACATAAACTTTAAGATACTCAATCCAGCATTTGCATTCAACGGGTTTTCTAACCAAAAAAGCTTTTTTCTTGAAAGATACATGTATTATGATGATAATAATTTAATCGCTAAAAATATTTGATTTGTTTAGTCTTTCTAACAAATGGCACCTTGACTAGAAACAAGTCTACTACTTCTAAAATATTTACCTACACACTTCTTCACTCGATAAATATTTTATTTGGTTTACTTATTGAGAGAAGCAGAACTAGGATTAGTACGCATGTAAAACTACATGTATAAGAAAAATCTTAAAGTTTTTTCACTCAGACTGTCTAATGAAAACAAAGCCATCAACCACTATGGACTATTAAGAGCTCCATATTTTGCCATTAATGCTTACTTGAAGGCTCATTTATATGCGGTGTCATCAAATTTCACTATCCTGATGCAATGTACAAACAACTATAAAGGTATAGAATCATTTTACAGGCGCCTAATCCTCTCAGCACTCCAACCTTTCATTTCATAACTCTCTGACAATGTGAAAAATCTATTCTGAATCATGAAGTGATTAATAATGTTGCTTCGTGTTAGCTCTCCAGGAAAAATTGAGTTTACTGAAGAGTGACTACTTTTCTAGATGCCGTAGAGGTTCTCTGTCTAGCCATAGAACACATTGATGAAAGTCAGAGATATCTTTAGAATATTCAGAATTCCAAGTACAACATAACATGAAAATAAGTACACATGTACAATAACTTGAATAAAGTTATTACTGAAATCATATAGTTACAGTAACTATGAATGAGTTTTAGACCAGACAAGAATTTAAATAATAGTGGTAAAAGAAATGGATGTCGGCGTATAGCAGACATTTCATTGAGATGTTGCAAACACATCCTAAATATTTATCAATACATTAAACTTTGTGACAACTCATTTAATCCAAATTCCATAACAATACAAACCTTAATACATCAATAAAATATTTAAAAAAATGTTATTAGTAGTTAGCAGTTGCTTATCTCACCAACAGAAACAACGATGTCTTGCAAAAGGTAATGATTCAAAAACCTTTCGTTTGTACAGAGTTACACTTTTGTATTGTCTCTTTGTCTAATGCTGCTACGATGCCTTTCAGTTAATTTTGCAACTTATTTTGATGGAGCACTTATTGCCATCTATTTTGAGAGTTTTCCATTAGAATAATCGTATTTGGTCTGACACAAATTTGCAAGCTAGCTGATTTTACTTTTTTAGAATTTCACATCCGGTTTGATTTGTATTCTCATTGCATTATATAACCATGCAATAATTTATTCTATTTTTCTTTCCAAACCGCTTTCACATTATCTTAACACATTTTCTGGCAAAGTAAAATGGTTAGCGCTTATAATGGATAAACTAGAGCTAGGAAAGTTAAATCTTTAGTTAAAAAGCAAGCTTTGTTTGTTTTCAGAATCATATGGTTTGGTATGAGGTCACCGAAGACCAATACTAAAGATTATATTTTGTTGATGAAAAGTTGTACTAATTTTTAGATAAAATTTGGCTAGATATATCGAGCAATAATAGAGCAAAGTTAAAACAAATTCTTGTGTTTCTGACCGGAACATACGACAATGAAGCACATGGCTCTGATAGGGTTAATATAGGAACATAAATAAATAGGTGAGCTTCTACAAATTTTCCTGAAATTACTCCAAAATTTTACCTGTGTAAAGTCTGTGTTTGATATTTTAAAAAAAGTTTCAGCATTCTTAATTCATGATAGTGTTTTTTTTTGTTGAATCTGAAGGAGAAAATAGAGGACTCATGTTAGCAGTGTGCTTATTTCCATTGGCAGTTTTTCTAACTCCTGATCACAAGCGGTCACTTAAAAACCTTGTTCGCTTCCTTACTACTAACTCAAGTGCTACTGTCACCGGAATGATAGATTGAACCTGAAACTTCAACTATGATAGATGACTATTTTTGTTGTATCATTTTTCTTTGACAAATACAGGTCATGTACCACCATGAAACTAGCAACTTTTTGACCTTAACTGACTGCCCAGAGAGAATTAGGAAAGATCACAGTGTTAAAATAAGTTCTGACCAGTTCACAACAACTTGCTTTCCAAATTCGTATCATTTCATTTCCTAAAACTTTCCTTTTTTACATATTTTAAGTTACCAATATCATTCCTATGTAACTGAAACCGCAGAAAAAGAAACCCAACTCAATGAAGGTCACTGTATATATGATTTGTATTGTTATTTTTAACATGTCCTTTAGAATATACATGTAAGTGCTGAAGTATAATCCCAATAATACTGCTTACCTGTATTTATAAAATTTGTATTGGTAATCTTCTTTTATTATATGTTTAGCAAACATTTTACTTCCACAAAGTCCTAAAAACATAGAGGGCACCAGGTAACAAAATCTAAAACCTATAATGAGGGACTACTCTATACGCTAATACTATTTAACAAGGTTCTTCCTAGCTAAGGCGGAGGGGTTGACCATTCCAACCCTTCTTCCTAGCCCTAACTAGCTAACCTTTCAATGACAGTGAATGCAGTGAAAAGATGATTCTTTTCAGCAGAACACATTATATCAATAATATTTAATAAATGTGCATTTAGAGGCCAAAATTGGTTTCTACGAGGCTCTCTATTTTACTGAAAGTTAAGGATTGACTTGCAACAAAATTTATATTACAGTTATTTGGTATTAAAACATTCACCATGTCTTACTCTGCTGTGTTGCAGGTGCAAAATATGTGGAAATGGGATCACAAGTTTATAAAAGCTCTATAAAGAACAGTTAATTGCAGCTATGGCAAAAACGCCATAGGTTGGAAGCCCTCTCCAAAACAGCTAAAATTGGACGTAGTTGAACACGAAGTTCTTCTGTTTACACTTTCATGCAACACCTTCACAAATATGCTTTACGCATTCAACAAAACCATGTTGCTTCTTTTGGCCTTATGCGGCTACTTCATCACCATTGTAATGAGGTCACTTTGAGCAGTGATATCTCAAAACTTACTGTAAAAGGTCGTTTAATTTTTTAATCTTACACGTAGCTCGAAGGAGTGCATCTCATCATCTGCTAAACATGAGATGCCTGACGGTTACTTGTGATGGTCAGAAAATGCTGTAGAAGTTGTTCGTGCCATTTGGCAAGAAATATCGGTCACTTGATCAGATTATTACTAGATGATTATACCGAGCTGAAACAAAACTGTAAAGAAGCGAGCATTTATATTTGATAAAGGGTTTTTGGTAAAACCCAAAGTGTTTGTCATAAACTAGTGCTACAAGGTGTTTTATATTGAGCCTTTTATTGACCTTTCAAATGATGTGATACCATCACGAATCAAAAAACAATAACCACAATGGTTGAGTATGTCATTGAAATAAAGGGATTTCGACCTACGGCGTTTTCATGATGGCTGCGATGAACAGTTCGTTTTTGATCTTTTAAGATCTAGAATCACATTTCCACGTATTTTGCACTTACAACACAGCAGAGTAAGACTTGGTGAATCTTTTGATACCAATTAACTGTAGTGTGAATCTTGTTGCAGGTCAACCATTAACATAAATGCCGTTGATATAGTTTAGGTTGCAATTGTTTGGAGCAGTTTGGAGAAGTTGTTTTCAAAATGTTTAAAATATTTTTTTTATAGGAGTTTGAGGACTGATTCATATATAGAGCAGTTTGAGCAAAAATGAAATTTTTGTATTTAATAAAAATTCAGTTATGAGCTATTACCAATTGCATGCCCAGTTTAGAACGCGTTCTTTAGGTTATTAGCTGGGTAGTTACAGACTTGAAAAATTTTTTAATAAAGGAGTACTTAGCATGTTTTCTGACGATTTTGACGATCCGACGACAGGGATAATAGAAAAGTGGTGGATGAGACAATCATTTATTACTGTACATGACATTGACGAGGTGACAATGATTGCGTAAGTAGGATTACTAAAGGTACGGCGACACGTAACAAATTTTTCGTTGGTTCTGACCGAAATTACGAGATGAACAAAAACTAGAATTATTCAGTGGAAATTTACAGAATTATCTGAGCTATGCACGCCCAATGAATTCGTCGACGACGCGCTTTAGACTGGCTCAACAAATCATTAGCGAGCGCGATTCTATCAGCTTTAGCAATTAGTATAGTTCAAGACATGTATTACGACACACAATAAAAGTTTAAATGCAATTCAACATAGTACACACAAAGTAACTTACTAGGTTGCACTATTATTAATTACCGAGCACAATTTTAGCAACTTTTAAAATTTATGTAATTCGAAGCGCATAGCGCAACACGGAAGAAAAATATCATGGCAATTCACAATAGCAAATATGATGCGCTAAATTGCGGAATATATGGAATATGGAATGTGGAATATAGTTGCGCTAAAGATAGCAACTATTTCTACCATAAAACTTTTGCTGCTAAAAAGGAAACTGTTATTATTAAAAAAGAAACAATTTGTAGCCATAGTGTCCAAACGATAAACATCAACAATAGCGCAATCTAAGCAGTTGCATTGTGTGTACTATGTCAAATTGCACTCGTACCTTTGTTGTGTGTTATAATACATGCTTTGAACTATACTAATTGCAAAAGCTGCTGGAATCATGCTCGCTAACAACTTGTTTAGCCAATTAAAAGATTTTTGTTGGCAAATTTGATGGGCGTGCAGAGCTCAGATAATTCTATGAATTTCGGCCAACTAATTCTGCGGTTTTGCTCACTTCATGATTTTGGTCAGAACCAAAGAAAAATTTGTTACGTGTGGCCATAAATTTATTAACTACCTTAACTGCCTTACTTTTGGTCCACAAATCAACACGATTAAACGAAACTTCACTAGTTTTGGTTTAAAGCATTTGGCCCAGCATTTATAGACTGACAGATAATATAAGTAAACAGCAATAAAATGCCGCGATACACTGACAGCAAATCCGCTTCCAAGTCTGTGACTGACAGTGACTATTGAAAACAATCTTGATCCATTTTCCGTACAAGAAGTGTAGCCCTAAAAACTTAAGACACCTGCCACTTTTTGCGGGGTAATCAGCAACGCTTCCAAACACCACTCATAAGTTTGTGAAGGTCGCTGGTTTAGCCATGCTTTTGATTAACAGAAGTTCAAGCTGAGCAAGTTTCAGGTTTTCAACGCAACCCTGTTCCACCAGAAGGGATATTTGTCTTAAAATAATGAATGTGAAGAAAGAGGTTGCTTTGGTTAACAACTTGAGCAAGTTGACAACAGTAATCTTAAAAGTGATGACAGTGATTTTAAAAGTGACTATTCTGACGACAACTTTGTGTGGTAGGACCCCCAATAAATATAATAGAATTATTATAATATTATAGATAGATATTCTATCCATTGTTGAAGATAAGTATGCAAAAGCCAGTGGCATATACAACCAATTTTAATAATAATTGGTTAAATTGCAAAAAATAAAATAAAACCAGTTAAATAAATTCATTTCATACAATTAGTTTCTGCGCAGCCGCTACAAATAACATTGTAGCATCTGTTTGACACAGCCGATACAAACTTTTCTTGTTGCTTTCATTTGCTTCACTTTTGAAGTTTTTAAATGCATTTTTACTGTTTTCCAAAAAAAATTTTTTTTCATTGCTGAACCAATAAACATGAGCATCACAAATATATTTTTTACAGAGCTAGTATTGAATTTGATCATCTCAAATAGTTTTACGAAGACAAACCGTTATAAGCAGGCGCAGTTCCACATGCAAGCTAATCGCAAAGAATAGCTTCATTATACTAGCAGAAGCTAAAAGCCCATGCCCACTATCAATCAAATCAACAGTTAGCTGTGCAAAGGACTCCATGGGCTGGTATGACGCCATTTTGCGATGAGCTGCCAACATAATCGTTGCAAGCTATGATACGATTGACTTTCAACATGTTGAGCTTTCACACCGATGAGTGCAACTATCAGCATCTTGATTCAATGTTTGTTGACCGCATTGGACCCAATTTTTACAGCTGCAAATATCGATACCAATTTATATTTCCTAGCATGGCAAAGAACTATGCTCTGATAAATCACATAATCAGATCATTTAAAAAATAACCAAAGGTTCCTTGATAGCACTAATGATATTTCTTAATTTGTGTTTGATTGTTGGTTAGCAGTCACCTAAAGCTAATCACTCATAGCAGGTGCACCTTACCATTTGGTGATGACATCAAAACATCAAAATCGTTGATGTCCATCGCACAGCTAGGCGTTGATTTGAGTGATAGTGTGCATGGGCGTTAGATCGTGTTAAGAAAAGCTGAAAATCAGCAGTCATAATGAAAACTTCCAAACTTTTTAAAATATTTTAATAAAGTCAACATAATCACACTTTTCGATATTCATCTGAAGCGCTCAAGTGGACAACTCTATTTTTCTGCCCTTGCTTAAAACTTTCTTTGTCTAGATCACGATTTCCGAAAAAAATCCTGCCACTGAGCAATTAAAGGTTTACGCGTTAAGTTGGAAGTGAAGTACTACTTTAGTATTTATCGGGTTTCGTTTGACAATGCGCATATTTTGAAACAAAATTTTTAACCCGAAAAGAATAATTGAAATTAGTTAGAAAAATATTGCGTTATAAAGTTAGCTTTCCTACATGTATGTTTATGGCTTCCAACTTCAACAAATGAAAAAATATTCTGTAAGAAATGACATCTGCAAGCATACTTGTTAAACTATGTTGTGCCTGAGAAACCTAATAGTTTACATCTTAATTGAGTTACCAATAACACCCATCAGATAATTTATTTAGACTTTAAACAGAATAGTGCAACTGTTTTTAGATTTGTTGAGGGTCAATTTAATTGCAGCAGCATATTCACAATAGCTGATACCTTATTTAATCGTCAAGCCTGAGGTACTAAGACTCTGCCCAGTGAAGCCCCTGTAAAGTACAAAAGTTCCATTTTGAATCTGACACATGAAGATGCATTAGTGTTGTCCAAAGAGCCCATTGCCTAAAAGCTAGGCAATTGAGCGATGGGTATGTAGTCTAATCTTACTATCCCCACACCCAAATCGATCAAGTTTTTTCTTTGCGCCAACGGTTGGTGCTTGAGCAACTTTCCTAATGACTTGAAATACGGAAGAAAAGTTTAAGAGGATGTGACAATCAGATTTGTACTTTGGTAGTTCATCGCTGCCATTCCTGTACATTTTAATCAGCTCTATTATTATGATCTGCTCATTCTTTGTATGCTTGGGAAATATTTTCTACTTGGTAGTTTAGAGCAATAGGTTTTTGGGCAACTGCATTATATTTTAAAAGAGCCAGACAGAAAAACAACCTACTAAGTTGGAACTAACTGTTCACAACTAGTTAGCTTTTCACTGGTTATAGGTTTTTTGTAATAGGCTTATGTGAAAAGTAAGTTAATTTTTTTTGTATTAGACAGCGCTGAAATAGGAAGAGATGCATGCTTTCTGAAAAAGTTGCAAAAATATTCATAAAAAATGAAGGAAAATAATGTCATTCTTCATGGACTTTGGAGCTATTGCAATTGCAATAAAATTATGTTTGTCTTGATGAAAAACACACACACACACACGCGCACACGCGCACACGCGCACACGCGCACACGCGCACACGCGCACACGCGCACACGCGCACACGCCCACACACGCACACACGCACACACGCACACACACACATACATTTGACTTAAAAGCCCATATTTGCACATTCTCTAAAAAAATGTCAGGCATGGCATCTATTATTGTAAAATTGTTTCTTTTTATAACAAATATTGGAATATTTTAAACAACATTCTAAACAATGCATAAGCTAAATTTAAATAATTGATAACAATGTAGCAATTCTAGTCAGATGAGTTGGTAGTAGATTGTATAGGTCTATTAGCAGTACAGTAACACCTCACTTTACATGGTTAATAGAAATCAGCGAGAAAAAGAAACCCGTAAGCTCATGTATAATAAAGTCACTTTTAGTTAACGTTAAGCATTTTTCTTTTTTCTTACTGTAGGTTTATGACACAGTTTGGAAGGTTGCAGGAATTTAAGAGGCATAATGAAGTCTATCACATGCCTTTTCACTTTTATACTTTACAAAACATGACAGGAAAACAGCGAAACATGGATAATAGTAACACAACGATGCTTGCGGAGAGATTGTACTTGGCCAGACTACGATAGAAATTTTTAAATTTTATGTGTATTAGTTTCTATTTTTATTTGTTGTAAATTTGGAATGCATTTTTCTTGTCCCAAAGTACTGGAGCAAAATCTGAATCATGAATTACTGAGAATTATTGAATTTTTGTAGTCTTCACATGAACTACTCATCATCCACAAATATGAGAAACAATAATACATACAAGTACTCAAGACATCGATTTTGATCAAGCTTTTGTTGTTCGGAGCCTACCAAACTCATTGACTTTGCAACTTTCAGAGAGATTTGAGAATGAAAAAGATGTTTAAACTGTTCGATTTATTTGCTGGTTGTGTCCTTGTCTTATCATTTCAATATCATGTTCTCAATATGGTCTAAACTATTGACTTATCACATCTAGGTAAAAATCTTTTAACTAGGGAATTATAATATTACTTTTGTGATAATAAGCTGTATTAAAGGGCAAATGCAATTTGGCTGTGACTCAGTATGCAAGTAACTTCAATGTGAGGTGCCTATGTTTGATCACTGACTGTAAAATAGAACTATCTAGTTTTAGTGTAGTCACTATAATTAATAACGCAAATAAAATGTAAACTGCTCGAATCGAAATATATGCTTTGAGACCTCTCCCATTTTCGTTTGTCTCTACTATCATCTGCATACAATTATAGATGGTTTTTACTTTTCCACTTAAACCTTATTGGTATTTAACAAAACCACTGATTCAACATGAGCTAGATTTATTTCAGCTGATCAAAATATGTAAAAATTGCAATGACTCAATGTATTTTTTATACATTTGAAATTTTGTATGTAAACTCTCTAAAACTATAGGTTCTTTGCACTATTTAATGACTTGCCAACTGGAATCTTTATTTTCAAGCAGCCTGTTTGAAGTTGGCCGTTGAAGTTGAAAATAAAAGCTTGGTAAGATTAAAGGTTAAAGCTGAAGATTTTTACTCTTCAAACTTGACTTTCGTTCACAGACATCGATTTGCTAGGTTTGGTTAGAAACTAATATCTATAGAATTCAAATGTCAGATCTAATCGAATGAAGGTTATTCTAGGAGTAAAAATTTGTTTACATGCGCTTTTAAGGTATAAACACACTAGGCGATATTTAGAGCGATATCGTGCTGCGTGGCGCTAATCTGCTCTAGAATTCACCCAGCGTGCTCATCCAGCGCGATAACGCTAGACTTTCTCTGCACAACTTTATCGCTAGCGAGATGCATTTCGATTGGTTGGATTTTACCAGAATGCAATTTTATGGCGGGTAATTATTTCTTATCGATGTTCACCAACGTACAGCGGCGACAATTTGCTATTTTGTTAATATTGAAACATCTTCAGAACGAGCACTGAATTGTTCATAAATTTAATAATAGCACTCCCAGTCATGTGCACCATAACAAACAAAAATTACAAAAAATCCAAGTTGAAAACCAACATTCGGAATCAATCGTTGCACAGGTTGACCATCTTGAGAACGGTAAATATTTACTACATTAGGCCTAAATATAAAAAACCACTACAAAATAAGATGTGTATAAAAATAGTGAAAAATATTACAGTTAAAATGCAATAATCGTTTTTCTTATGTCTCCTTGTAGTGTAGGCAGTGTACAATCTGTGAAAGTGAGATAGGTTTAATAACAAATGCATAAGTTGTTTACGTTGTCGCCTAGACGGCGCCATATTGACTGACCTAAATTTATTAACAACTCCGAAGAAACTAATGATACGAAATTTTATTGGCAGTTTGTGGGCGTGACCATTATATCGCTTGCTAGTGAATCGCTCAAGTGTGTTTATGCACACGCTAGCGATATCTCCGCCCTCCTCATGACGCTCGCGATAAAATCGCCTAGTGTGTTTATACCTTTACTGGTTGAAATAGTGCCCTCCAAAGCTTAGACCATCACCTGTTAAATAAATGTTTAATAGTTCTCTTGCAAAGTTTTGCTAAATTAAAGTTCTTAAAAAAAACCTGATACATTTTTTATTTATTTCTGGATCAACAGTTTTTTCACTTGATGTGTAAGTATTGTTTTCACCAGGTTGTTTATAAAGAAGTTAGATGTTGGTTAGAGTAATATACTTTAGTGAAGTATATATTATTGATTTGACACTGCAATAAAAAAACATGTAACTTACATCTAAATTAATTAGTTGATTTAAACAAGAAAATATGTTTCTACCAACTTGTTTTCCAAACTAATCAATTATTTAAATAGTTTTTGGGCTTGTAGTTAGATATCTTTAATCATTCTTTGAAATGCTTCTTTTGCAAATAGAGAAGAACTCTTTCTATCGATGGTGTGATTGTCTATCCAGATTAGGCACAACCAGAACAAGTTTAAAATTAGCTTATTTTAGTTACTTTGAATGAAACGACTTAGCCATTAGTCACGCTCATATCCTAATATTTACTGTCATTTGGTTTGCCAAGTCATTGGTGCATTTGAGTACCAACCTACACTAATATATGCACCCCATTTACTGCTGTTGGACTTTTCAAGTTAGCCCAAACCTAATCCATCCCTAGCTAATCTATTTCAATTTAATCCTTTGCATCAACTCAGTGATATTATTGCTTCAAAATCTCTGCTGATATTGGTTTTGGAACAACATCATATTTTACCATCTAAGTTGAAATTTTAAAATACAGCCATTAAAACCCATTTGTTATCAGTAATTTGAATATAAAATTTGAAGCAAAGTTGAAAATGATGGAAAAGTTCAAGGTAAACTGTGAAATACATAGAGAATAATTTGTGAGCTACGCAAACAAAGAATTTTTCTTAAGACTTACAATTGCCAGTGGCCAATTGGTTATTGTCAATTGAAAATTGGCAGCTGTTCCAAGCCTGTTTTAAATGTGACTAACGATTTCACATACAGTAGGTTTACTACTCACCACAGCCATGTTTTTACTTCAAGCACCCTATACCATTTTTTTTGTATTTTGACACTGCCTTCATATTTGATTGCTCAACTTACAGAGCTAGAAGAACATTATTGGAAATTACCCGTAACAGGATTTTTTGTATGATTGAACTCTGAGTAGAGCTACCATCTTTCTGTTTGCAATGCAAGAAGCGTATGTGCGTGTTAGCTTAAACATTATTTTTTGATTGTTTTTATTTTGACACTGACTGTATACGGGCAATGTGATCTACATAAACTCAGACAAAACCCCAAAAGTAAAATCTTGTTTTCTATGTGTTATTAAATCAGTTAGATGTAGCTAGAGCACATGCACCCTACTATTAAGACAAGCAAGTTAGTTTGAAGATTAAAAAAGATTAAAGAACATGCTGAAGAAATGTTAAAATGTATTCAAAAGTTTAAACAAAAATTTAATTTACTGCTGAATATAAAATATCAGCAACACAAATTACTGACCACTGTTATATATACCTACCACTGCTAGTTGTGTGCAAGCGCGAACAAGTAGCAGTTGAAGTATGTGGGCACATCATGCCTCGTTGAAGCATGATGAGGTCCAAATGTGCGGTTGCGCTACAGCTAGTTGAGGCGCTGGGCCCACCGGAATTGGCAATCACAAACACTAGGTCTGAATTAATCTAGGCTTAATAAATGACTTTTAACCGTAATTCTAGAACTTGTAAATGCAGGGGGTTTGCGTAAGTCTACTGGAAGACTGTTCCATTGTGATGGTAATCTGTATCCAATGGTTTTTTGACTTCAGCAGAATAAAATAATGGTAAAGGTAGATTGGTTTCTAAAAATCTGATGTTATTGTGTGAATCTTTCATGGTTTCGTCCTTACTTTAACAAAATTTTGCATGAGCTATCAAAAGAATGTTATACTGATAAAGTCTATCAACAGGCAATGCAGACAGCTAAACAAACAGGGACCGAGATGAAGTTAGTGGCGGTTTATTGAATATTATGCTCATAAGACGTTTTTAAGATGTTAGTATTTTTTTAAATAACAAATTAGAGCAATTTTCCATGACTCAAGAAAGTAAATAATTTTTGAGTTAATAAAAGTGTTGTATATTTGTATACAAATCAGGCCTGAAATTGACCCTATCAGCTAATTTAGCTTATTGATGTGTGTGTCCTATATCAGGTGACTGTGTAAATGAATTCCTAAGAATTTGATCAAATATATCGCCTTTACTCCAAATCAAATAATTTTATCGATTTTTTTAATTTAATTTTCTTTTGATGGTTTCTCACTGCAATGTACATTGTTTATCCATCTTAACAGTTAATTTATTTCTATCACAACATTGTTCAATTTTTTATGTTCATTATTAACTATATCAATGTCATTATACAAATTGTTAGACTCAAATAATAAATGTGTATCGTCAGCATAAAAAATAGGTTTTAGTGATTAGTAGATAACACAAGATCATTAATATATATTAAGAATAATGTTGGATCCAGGATAGAACCTTGAGGAACAGAGCAACTAATACTTGTAAAGCTAGATTTACAGTTTACTATAATAAAGGTGACCTGTTTTTTATATTCTAAGTAGTTTTTATCCAGATAATGGTTAACTAATAATTACTTTTTGTTAACTGTTATTTGCTAATTGTTAAATGTCAGTTTACCATTGTTGATTGATTCATGCTCTAAATGTTTCATTGACCGGGAAATTTTAGGCCCATATCTCTGACATGCATTGCTTGCAAATTGTTAGAACATATTGTGCTTAGTAACATCAATAAAGATCTGGAAAATGTCATATATTCTAACCAACACGGTTTCAGAAAAGGCCTATCTTGCTCCACCCAGCTAGTCTCTACTGTGAATGAAATAATGAAATTAGTAGATAACAATAACATAGTACATGCAGCGGTACTGGATTTTTCTAAGGCATTTGACAAGGTGTCTCACGGCTTGTTGATCGACAAATTGATAAAATCAAACATAAACCCGTACATGGTAAATTGGATTAGGGACTTTCTGTCAAACAGACTCCAAAGAGTAGTGATAGAGGGTGCTGCATCTTCCGACCTACTGGTTTCATCGGGCGTTCCACAGGGGTCTGTCCTCGGGCCCACCCTATTTTTGGTGTACATAAATGATATCTCCGATAATCTAAAGTTTTCTACTATCAAGCTTTTTGCAGACGACGCTTTACTTTTTTCTCAGGTAAACACCCTTCAGGATTCAGTGAATTTCCAGGAGGATTTAAACATATTAGACCAGTGGGCCTATAACTGGAAAATGAATTTTAACACTGATAAATGCCAAATCGTTCGTTTTGCAAGGCAGAGTAGCGGAAACCCAGATGTGGTGTATTACCTAAGTGGCAGACCTTTATCTTTAGTAGACAGTTTTAAATACCTCGGAGTTTTTATATCAAATGATTTTAATTGGGATTTACATATAGACTCAATCATATCTAAGGCAAGTCAGCGATTGGGAATGATGAAACATGTTTTGTTTAATGCGCCGATGAGGGTTAGAAGGGTTGCATATCTCACTCTGTGTAGACCAATATTGGAATATGCGAGTGAAGTATGGGACCCTCATTTGATGCGACAGGTAGCATCATTGGAAGCAGTTCAAAGAAAGGCGGTTAGGTTTATATCTGGTTTGAAAGGTAGGCAGAGTGTTACAGAGGCAAGAATTTTGGTAGATCTGGAACTTTTAGAACTAAGACGCAAACATGCAAGAATGTCTCTCATGCTAAAGATTTTATCTGACGACTGCCATGAATCTCTTATCGAAAGTTTTAACCAAATACAAAATGTTCTTCACAGTCATGAAACAAGATTGGTTACGGGGGGTGCTCCTTCAGCTGTATGTGCAAACACCGGGTTTTATATGAATAGTTTTTTACCTAGAACATCGCGCAACTTGCGCGGCTTACCATAATTTTATGTTTTATTGACTATTTTTAAATAAAGTTCTCAACGGCCTTCTTTTGCCCGATTTCGGGATTTACAGGTTCTTAAAACACCTAGACCTAGACCTAGACCATACTGATGTGTAAGTTCCCGCATCACTGGTCATTAGTATGTTGTGTGTGTAAAGTCCATCATTACTTCTCATCAATATGTGAAAGGTTCATCATTACTAGTTATTCATATATGTAAGTTTCATCATTACCGGTCATTTATATTTTTAATATATTTTTTCTTCATTATCGGTCATTTGTATATGTAAGGCCAATCGCTATTGGTAATTTATGTATGTGTAGGGTCTATCGTTACTAGTCACTCATATGTTGAAATTGGTTGTTTTAACTAGATGGTAATAATAGCATGAACATGAATAAGGAAACCTTCATAGACCAGTGTAAACATTATACAATTCTATATATGAGGTTGTTAAGGTTAAAAGTTGTTAAATTGTGTTGTTTGATGCTAGATATCACATTGACAAAAATCAATATAATCTGAAAAGTTCATCTTTCGGAGTGAGAAGATTGTGTAGTGTCCATGTACTCACATCTTATAGACTGTTAGAAAGTGAAAAATTTTGTGAACCAGCAATAACCAAGTTCCAAGTAATTCTTACAAATGTACTTTTCTCGACATTAGCTGTCTACATACTCTTTGTCTCCACGTCAGTCATGCAAGAATCAATTAGCAATCTGTAAAGTACAGTTTTAACATGATGAATTTGAAAGTTATTATTCTGTTTTCAGATCAATAATTTGTACAATAAAGTATGAAATTAATTTCGACCGAACAATTTTTGAAAATCTTAAGCATTTATTCATGAGCTTTGGAATTGTTACTACATGACCAAATAAAAACATAAATCTGTATTTGTGAATCACTGTTTTATCATAATTAACTTAGAAATGATTATTTTGCTTGAAGGTAAATAATTGAGATACTGAATATTGAACTCTAGTTCAAAAATATGAAACGAGTTGAATGGAAAAGATTTTTGAGCAGATTTATTGGTTTAATCCTATAACTCAGACATTTATTCTTCGAGGTCCGTTGCAAGTATAAATCTGATCCATTACAAATTAGCTAAGCAAAAATTTACAGATTATTATTTTATACATGTAAAAGCATAGGTTTTGATTAATCTCAATTATTAGAGCTTTATAGTGAAACTTATTGTGTGATACAGTGACTTATATTCCAAAAACACACCGGTCATGACATTGTGGTCCAAAAGCACATAAATTCATGACGGCATTTAGGAAGAGTTTATTACATGTTAACAAACATGCATAATAATATTTACTTGCACCAAACTTTTTGCTATGTAGTCTGTTTGAAAACTGTGACAATGATCCCAGTGTTTGGTATTAATGTTTTACTTGATTTAAAACTGATTCCTGCTTCATTGCTTACAGATAATCTCATAAATTAAATATTTAATCTTTTCTTGATTTCTGTTTAATGGGTTTCTTTTGATTACTTTTTAAATTTTATCACAACTGTTTTTGTGTGATAGATATTTTCTGGA
Organism: Watersipora subatra; assembly: GCF_963576615.1. Lineage (NCBI taxonomy): Eukaryota > Metazoa > Bryozoa > Gymnolaemata > Cheilostomatida > Watersiporidae > Watersipora > Watersipora subatra. Next base: position 45,861,183 of record NC_088717.1, read on the forward strand.
AAGTTTTGAAATTGGTCAATCATTTAACACTGATTAATAGATAATAGCGACTCTGAATGTACTACATTTTTTTAGTTTTTAGGATGTTTGATTTGGACTCTTAGAAGTAGGATATACTAGATTTAGTTGCGTGATATATGTAATTATAGCATGTTTCCCGAATTTTAATTTCTGATCAGAGCAGAAATGACCAAATGTTCTATAATAATTTAAAATGTTTTCATTAGACCAGTGTGTTTTTCCGAGTTTGCAGAAGAATTAGCACACTATAAAGACTACAAACATTAGAAATTTTAAAAAAGGTTTTGACTCTCTGTTTCCCCTTCTACTATCTGGCATTTTGTTTGCAGTAGAAGACTTAGACTTAGTTTACTGCAACCCCAATAAATATTCTTTCCCACGAACTACCTCCTTCCCTGAGTTAATTATTGACATAATGACAAGGCACGTCTCTCACTGTTAAATAGTTCTAGTAAGCCTGTCAGGCGCATTCCTTCACCATATTTTAAATCCATATTATCTTTCAGTATTCAAGACATGAGACAATGAAGCATTACACAAATGTCATTTAAAGATTGTTCTACATGTCTAACTGAAACTACAACTTGCTGCTGCCATACTGATTACTGTGGCACAGGTGACATGATAGTGCTCCAACAGTTAACAAAGTACCACAGAGTCTAGCATAAGCTCTGCTATCTACCCCTTATTTGCTCTGGTTGCACTCCTATACATGTGTATGTAAATCAAGAAGTGAATATATCAACTTGTACGTATATATTTGAGCAATTTTAGGTAAGGGTTTTAGAAAAACACATTTCGGTGCCTTTTTTGAATAAAATAGACTAAATGGAGTTTTAAGACCTTTTTGACTCTGGTAACAGTTGTACCCTCTGTAATGGGGTTGCATTGTAAAAAAGTTTTTAGCAACAAGCTGAAATTTTATGATATTAGGGTTAACCCTCAAAGCTGTTAACTGACATGCCTTTGTAGGAGTTATCCATTAAGTGGAGGAAATTCAATATTCGTGTCAGCACATTAATGGAAAGTTTGGTTATTTCAACGGATAGTTTGGTTTATTTACAGTGGTTACATGGGAAATTCTAGTCTTGATTATAGTTATGGTATCTCATTGTTGCAACAGTTTCTTACTAAAAATGTTGATGAGTTTCAGCATGGAGATTTTGGGTGTGATTATCTTTATCATAATCATTGATCAATATGTGTAAGCTTGCACGTGCATGCGTAATATTCCAGGTCTTATAGTGATTACGCAGTCTAATAAGCTAATAATTGGTAGCCATAATGCAAATTTACAACAAATGAAATCTTTTGATAAAGGGACATTGGAAACAAAAACCACACAGCTGTTTCTGGTTTGGTACATCGGAGCAAGTTCTTTACGATGATATAACCGATTCACTATGGACACGGTTAGATGGCAGTATAAAGAGCTAAAAAATTACAACATAATAACGTATGCTGACATCTGATCAGTGTTTGACTTTTTCTACATGTTTCTATAAGCTCTAAATATACATATTACACTGCCAAAGTCAGAGTTGCCAACAGCGGTACAATCTGCTCATACAGGTTTTTCAGTAGCACAGTTATAGTTTGTTAAAACTTAATTTTCAGCAGCTAAGATCCCTGCTCCTAGAATCAAAGGTTAAGGTAACTTCTTCAGTTTCTACTTTTAACACAATAAAATTAAAGCTTCACAATATGATAGGTTTTGCCTAAGTGCAACTTCTAATTGCTCCAGTCACACAAAAATACGAAGTTATTCAATAAAATGAGGAGAGACCGCAGTTTAAGAGAAACATGAAGGATTGCTAGAGAGATCAAGAAAACTCCTTTGCAATTGACAAGAAAGTGTCAGAAAGTATTTTTAATTTATTCTTTAGCTCAATTGTTAATGCAGTTACACGCAAAAACCAATCAAAATGGGTTAGCGCTGGTTAGTGTGGTTTTTTGGTTTTTTCAGGAATAATTTTTTGAGACATAACTTGAAAGATATTTAAAAATTAATTAATATTTAAGACAATGCCATTGCCAGACGTTTGTTGCAGTTTACTGCACCTGTGAAGTGATATAGTGAAGTGATTGATAAAGCCAGAGGTCAACTGCTGCATTGCATTCCCATGTTGTAGTAATAAAAACTGTTTGCTAAATTCTAGTCTTTTAACAAGGTTGGGAACACTTAATCACCTAATCTCGAATCATGTGAGGTATCAGTCTTTGTGTACGCCTTGTGATAACATAGCTATGTTTTGACCCTATAATAAACTAGAAATTCCACTGTCATACAGCCCTCGACCAAAGTGATATTGGAAAAAAATAAAGGGTACTGATGGTTGAGAAATGCAATATTAGCAGTCAAATGGCACTGCAGTGCAATAGGATAACTGCAATGGTAGCTGTAATTTACTGGGTGTGGGTTTTATTATATACAACAAATAGCAATAATGAAAGGAAAAGATTATATGTTTATATCTCTCCCCCTGCAATAGGAGAAATGCAATATTGGCCAATATTAGAAGTAAAATGCACTGATATTATTATAATAACCAATATTATTAATATAGTAATAATATAAAACCAATACACAATTTTGTTTACATTTAAAAACGTCATAGTTTTTATAATCTCATAAGTATAATCTCATAATCTTAAAATCTCATAAGAATCGTTAGAAAACAATATCATCTTCTTTTCCTTTACTTACACTGCGTTGTACATCAGTTAGAATATCGAAGTACTCAAGAGTCTAAAATGTCAGTTACTTTGAAATCGGCAAAAATGAAACGATTTCAGTACTCCTACATTAATTACAGAAACCTTCGACAATGCTATAGACTGGTGAAGTGTGCACGTTATTTTTTCGTGAAATGCGCACGACTTTATCGTTCTATTCTCTGTCGCTCGGCGTTTCAATTTTCGGTCTTAACTTTTATTAAACCATGCTTTTCAAGCGTTTTGTGGCAATTTTCGTCCAAATTAATCTGTCTATTTGTGTATAATCCGATCAGATGGGTTAGTTTTAGGAATTTGCGTTAACCTTTCGAAGGCTTGGTAACATATTTAAATAGGTTTATATGCGTTTTGTATCATTATTATACGTAAATGACTTCACTGAAAAATAGTTAAATTTGTTGATAAGATTTCGTAACAGGGGTTTAGTGACGGCCGTTAACGGATAATTTTTCGGGAGTTGTGTGCACGTGTGAATTTATCATAAATCTCCCAAACCAATCGCTTCGCTCTTGTTTGGTCGTGGGAAAAGCTTCTGCGGCCTCGATTATTTGGTTGATTTAAATGAGATGACATGTTTCTATTTATGAAGCTTCATGGTAAATCACTTATCTAAACACGTCTTGGCTGTAAAGTTGGCTGCCTGTTATCATTCCATAATGCTTCTCTTTTAGCTATAAATATTTTATTATCTATCTACATTAGGTGCAGTCACTTTGACAAACTCGCCTTGGCCATTCCTATCTTTGATTGTGTTCCAAGAAAAATAAATTTGCTCATTCAAAACTAGCTAATAGAAATCTAGCATTGTGTGATCTTGAGAAGTGATAGGAGTGTGAATAATGATTTAGCCATTCATAACACTCCTAGCCTAATATCTGCTGCTCCTGAGTTTGCTAAGTTAGCCAAATCCCAGTTGATTCCTAGCTAATCTGATTCAAATTCATGTTTTGTTGCAATATAGTTGCGTTATTTAAAAACTACTGCCATAAATTTGGTGGTTTAACAGTATGTTTATATTTACATGCAATTTTCTAATATTAAACGCCTATAGACCAAGATTAGAACTTACCTTTTGAAAGAATTTGAATAATAACTTGAATCAGCTGTGATTATAGGTTGTTATATGTAACTATCTACATGTAGTTTGCAGAGCAAAAAGGCAATGATTAGAACTATCCATTCATGATGATGCTTATATTTTAACCAAGGTTGCATACTGACCTGTACAGAAAAAAGCATCCGAAGTTACTATCAGCAAGCACCTAGGTTGATAAAATATTATTTAGTGCCCCCTTATTTATGTGTCAGTACTATACATTTTGACACATGATTTTTAGTTATTACTAAATCGGTTGAAGAAACACTAAATATTGTAGTCAGTTATCTGTAACTATATGTTGCTAGTGCTTCATATAGTTTTTCAGTGTTTTTCATGATCTGTTGTTTTCTTGATCATGCTTACACGTGATCCAGCAAACACTTACAGATCATTGTAATTGTGAGTTTATCTGTTTTTGCAAAGATTTTTAGTGTCTACCACTTTTACTGAATGTCATTCTGTATAACCATGCGCGCGCAGTTTTTTTAATTATGGTAAATCGGAAGTATAGCAACTTGAATATCATATATTTCTTGTGCCATAGTTTTGAAACGAGATTGAAATTTTTCGGCAAGTCGCTAAATTTTCTTGCTCATGGCAAACTAAATAACTAAATTGAACATGTAGAAATCTCTTTAATACGTAGATTAAATATATATTTCAAACATTGAAGATCTGTTTAAAATTCCAAAACTTTTTAAAAAAAAGATTGTTTAGGTCTTCTAAGGAATCAATTAAAACTAAATCAAACACATCATAAAATGATACTAGGTTATATTTGTATTTGGTCTATTATTATTAGTGATCCATTCGTCTAAGGCCAACTATTACTAGTCATTCAAATGTACATGTATAAGCTCAGTTATTACTGGTTATTCAGATAATTGTGTAAGGTCCATTATTACTAATCATTTACGTGTGTAAGGTGCATCAGTGATGGTCATTAATATGTGGAAAACTCGTCATTACTGGCCATTTGTTTGTGTAAAGTCAATCACGATTAGTCCTATGGTTGTGTTACCTATTAGTTTCAACCAGAAAACATCTCGCAGAAAAATTAACTCTCAATACAATGAATTACATATGTTGGTTATGTAGAGCATTCATGGAAAATTAGCGAGCATGCATGTACCTGTTACTGTATGTTGATAGATTTTAGTCAAAGAAATGATCAGACATTTCGCAAGAAATTTAATTTCCTTTTATTCTTGTTAACAAATTTTTTGTAAAAACTAGAAAAGAGAAAATCTAATGAGATACAACAAGGTATTTTTATGGTGAAAACAGTGTTAAATCAAGCTATAATGACTGTAAATACAAAACAATTTTACGGATGAATGTTTGGCGTAAAGATCTTTGCATAAACAAACTTTTTTGTTTCTGTTTAATGCGTATCTAAGATTTAGCGGTTGATGAGTGCTAAATGGCTTTCCAAAATGTGTGATTGTTTGATGGCTCTCAACTAAACAAGTAATAAAATTGAGCCAGTAACATGGCAGTGTATTCAATACGATGCATGGCTTTTTGTAAAAAAAACTTGCATAACCGACTTGCTTTTAGCTCTTAATGTTGCTTGTTACCATACTAGATCAAAAAATATATAAAAAATACTACCGTTGTATCTGACATTCTTGCAAGATAAATCATTAAGTTCATGTGGAAAAGTACACAAAGTCAGTATTCCGTGTGTCTCAATTTCCAGTCCTGCACAAAAACATTTGTTATTATAAAATTGAGTGGATTAATATTCTATCTGTTAGAACATACATGTACATAAAGGTTTACTTTTATGATATACAAGAATAGTGACAAAGCAATAATAATTTGTAAATTTCAACTAAGCTGCGTCCATAAACGCATAGGTATCCTGTGTCATCTTCGAAGCTACTTCAAAATAACTTACATTAGCTCAACAACATTTATAATAGGAAGTTGTGCTTGTGTTTACTAAATATAACAACAAACAAAAGACAAAAAAACAGCTATGTGTGTATTTCTTCTCTTGCTCACATCCAGCCCCTTTTTATTGCCCACCTATCCAACAGCCAATCTGGTTAGCATGATGGAAATTGAATATGGTTTTACTAGTGAAAACATGTAGTATGATGGAATTCACACATTTTCATCTTGATTAACAACACAGCTGCTAATCATCATATTATATTTACAAAATTTTCGTAAAGTTTTAGATATTGAATAGTTGTGGTACCCGTTGTTGCCTGGGAATTGTATTATTTTGCTACAATAGGTAGACAATTTTCAATGGAAAAATAATTCACCACTAGCGCATTATACTTATGGTCATGCTTTTAATGGGTGTCTTTGCTGCACAAGCAACAACTTCAGACTAATCTACAATATGAGAAACCATTTTAATAGCAGTTTTAAAATATTGTGCATATTCTTTGTGATCACGCAGCAACATTTGTAAAGAAATATTATTTTTGATTGCACTGCTTCAATCATGTTGCACTGACACTCTGCTTACTCATCGCCCATAAAATTAATTTGAAAAATTACATATTTGGTTGGCCACTGTCAATGAAATTAAAGAGCCAATGAAATGGTACACTTGGTATTAAATCTCTAACATTGGCATAAATCCAAATGGTTCAAACACTTTTGCTCTAATGGAAGATAGCTAAAAACAGCTGTTTTTCTTTAAATTTAAAAAAGCATATGTGCCGAATAGGAATTACATGTACTACTTATTTGATTAGGATTTTCCTGTAGCTGTTTCTTGCAGTCATTTCAAACGCAAAATTATGCTACTAATTGGTCAGTATTTGGCCAACTTTAGGGTCGTATTCGTTTGGTCACAAAAGGGTAAACAATTTTGCGGTATTAGCCATATGAAAGAAGTTTAATTTAAAATTTAAAGTCAACCAAACCCAAGCACTTTTTGTGAACCTTATCAAAGTCAAACTCCCAATATTTCGATCGTGGTAACTCACCTTATTTGTTTGGCTACTAGAAAAGGTTGTATTTGAGATGTAGATATGTTAATAATGTTGCTTTGTTTTTTGATTGATGCGCGAGTTCCTTAAACAGAATAGGGCAAACAAATACAAAGATATACATACATCTATATTTATATATATATTTATGAATCAGTAATTTAGCCATATGATATATTATATATATTATATATTAGGCAAACAACTGTGTTCATGATCTTAAATGATTCAAGTCAGTGGAACTATAGCAATTACCACGAAGCGCAATGGAAACAGAAAAGCTCACCGATGCACGGACCCATTTTATCCAATTCACACCGGAAACAATGCAAATAACTAACTATGGGTGGGTTTTTGAATCAACATAAGTATCAAATAACCTGATGAAGCAATATCAGACAATCTGGTGTCAAAAGGTTGGACAGATCTACATGTACTTAGGTAATAATGAATAAAGCCAGTATAATATATTTATATAAGCAATATGCATTCCCTTTCTGTGTAAGTTCCGATTTCAATACAGTTGCACATAATCAAAGGGAACCAATCAGACATGTTTACTCCAAACTGTTGCTAGCCCAAACTACACAGCAGTGAAGGCTGAGCTCACGCTTGGCTGAGTTCTACTCTATCTGGACAGCCGGCACCTATATGGATAAGAATAAATAGCTGTACGGAAAGCAACCAGATAGAAGCAGTATCTAGACAGCAAAGGTAAGCTTTAACTAAGAGTTTTAAAAAAACATGATTTCATTAGGATTTTAAAAATTCACAAAAGCATATAAAAGTTTTAAATATTGTTATTGTATTGTACAAAGCTTACATTGCTAAGGAAAGTTTCAAATAAAATACTCATTATTCAATGAACATTTTTTCACCCTAATTAACTCAATTCATAGGCAAACCAAGTATTCTAAATATTTCAATATCAAAAAGTAGTTTACAGTGTATATTTATTCCTGCATTAACCGGTAAAATATATATTCAAGCATCTTGGATAGCTAAACTGATAGATTCTAATAAGGATCCAACTAAACTGACAATAAGTGATATGATGCCAAGACTAAAAAATGACCATTGGTGGAATGCTTTCACAATAATGTTATAATTCCACTAAATATATTCTAAAATATGCCAATTATAGTCATATTTTCTATATTAAAATGCAAAAAATATATTTTTTAGTCTTTTAATAGAATATAAAATTTTATATGCAAAGTCAAAAGTGGACCGAATATTCTTAAATAATCACTAATGAATGAAAAATGAGCAAAAATCTGTTTCCTAAACTATCAAGCATTTAACTCGGGCATGACTTATCACTGAATTCTCAATTTTAGCGCTTTCTAGCTCATACAAATAAACTTTAAATACTTTGTATTTCTGTTTAGACTGAAGATATTCGTACTTTTTACACTTCTCACATTTTGTGCATGTTGTAAATTTTTACCTGGTACCTACATATTTTAACTGCATGATGACGGTGAGCAACTAGTGGCTTGCAGATAAAGAAGGGTCAACTTTGATCAAAAAATTCTCCTGAAATTTATTTCAAAATAAATCAAAATTTTGAAAATCATAAAAAATATTTACAGCCACATTTTTACATCAAAAGGTATCAAGAGATCAAATATTATACCCAGCTGTGTACGCTATCATTGTTTAGAACTTTTGGAATAGGTGTTTACAACTAACCTAAACGGTAACAGTTAGATTTTTATACTCTGAATTTAATTCTCAATTCTACGTAAATAAATAATTCTAGCTGATATTAAAAAATGTAATCAAAAAAATCCAAAGTCTGAAAAGAGAAAAATGAAAGCTCAAGTGTAAGGCATTACAAATTACCATTAATATTGGAGTAAAGTATTTACTAGTTGCTATTTCGAGAAATTATTTGTTTTAGCTAAAAAGCAGTTTGAGTGTTGAAAGTCCCAGATTTTGATAAGTTTTAGGGGCTTGGTGTAGTTATCTAAAGATTGTGTGTTCAATCGACAGCAAAATAAATATTATTATTTCAGCATATTTTTTGGTTATCGGTTTATTTTTCTGTCAAAGTTGATTACCAAAACAATTGACACATACAGAAAAAAATTATTAATCCGTTTCAACCCAGAGAATGTTTTTGTAAGCTTTCAGAAACAGTCTAAATGCTACCCACTCTGAACGCTTCTGATCTCTTCTTTTAGAACGTGTGGGCCACATTGGAAACCAAAGTCTCAAAACCAACATGGATTTGAAGCTCATCATTCTTATAATAGGTATGTTCTAATCATTTTGTTTTAGCAATGTAAATCAGTTAAATTAGAATAGTCATAAAACACCCAAAGTTTTAAAATGGTCCTAAAATGATGGCAGCAGCATTCTTGAAACAGTAACTTAGATGTTTTGAAACAAAATATGAATGTGAATTAGATGAGCTATGAATTGACTAGATGGCTTGAAAATGCTCATAGCAGCAAATATTATCTTAGGATTGGGACAAATGGTTAAGTCATTAGTCACACATCAATTACTTCACAATATCTTACAAAGCTAGGAAGTGACTAGGATTGGCTCAATTCCTAGTCACTTCAATTCAGTTCCTAGTCACTTCATTCCTAGTCCACAATTCAAACTAGTCAATTCCTAGCTTTGTCCTCTTCATGCTGCTCATCACATCTGTCAGTGTAGCTAAGTTGCCTCATTAACCAAGGGCCGACGGTAGAACTACATGTAGATTGTAGTTAGTTAGGCTGTATACAATACGAGACAGTCTGGTAAAAAAATTCAAGAAAGGTCAAAAAAATTCAAGTCCATAAGTTTGCTAGTTAACACTGAATAAGCATGAGTGTTAACCAGTGTTAGTGAGCTACGGAATAGTGGTTCATTTTAGTGCACATTTTATTCAAATAAAAAAGGATAAATTTCTAAAATAAATTCTTTTTTGCCGCTGCGTGTAAAAGAGGCTGTGTTACAATTTAAGATCAGTCTGCACTTGCATAATGATATACTTACTTATATGATATATTAATCTTGAATCAGCTATTTTACTTCCACATTCTGAGCAGAGAAGCATGATAAATCATAAAAGCCATGAATGACAAATAAACTTAAACAATCTTTTTTAAACTCCAACATTTTAATGCTATCTAAATAGACCGCTAAAACTTGATAATTAAAAGAGGAGCATTTTATAGCAAAAAACAAAAGCTAACCGTCCAATCAAGCGGCATTTGAATAACTCATATTATAAGACAACATATAGCTAGACATACATTTCACAGAAATTTGAACAATTAGTTAAGATTGGAAATACTTTTTGTTGTTGTGATCGAAGTGTTGAAGTACTCTTTACAGTCTTATGAAAGCAGCCTTGTTTTGCTGAAAGAATTTCTCTTAAAGCTTATAAGTTACTTTATACATTTAATGTTACGTTTTTAAAATATACTAATGGAAATAAACAAGAAAATTACATCAAACAGCACCTGTGCATTTTGATTTGTTCTTATATTTGATTGTATGAACAACTTAGCTCAAGCTTAAATTGAAAATGCTTTTTCACAAATTTCACAGGTTTCAGTTGTATGATTAATTTTAGAAAGTTCTGCTTATTTTAGCTAGTCAGGCAGTTTAAAGTTTGTTGAACCAGGTTATCTCATGTTTTGTATTGTATGTCATTGTGTTGCTGTAAAGCGATATATTGAACATAGTAAATACATTAATTCATCACCTCTAGTAGCTGTATTTGTCATTCGTATCAAAGTATGATGTAAAGAATTTCATGACAAATTACGCTTTCGTGAATAGGTATGTTAAATGTTGGAAGCTGGGCCATATCATGCTACAACTGTGGTGACTGTGCCAAGCAAGACGCTATTAAAGCAGATTGTTCTATTGTGGGCAATTCAGACTCATGCTATGCAACATATTTAGAGTCTTTAAATATAGGTAAGAAAACTCAAAACACTAGTTTGAACTCTTTATAGATCATTGTCTGATATTTTTTAGCCGGTTAAAGCAAAAAAATACATCATAAATAGCTTGTGCCTTCTTTTTCAAATTGCAATTATGAAAGGTTTATTCAAGGTTCTATTAATCCTGTGAAACCTGTTTGTTCTTGTCATCATGGGTCAGTAACCTTGAAATTTTTTTTTCAACAATCTTAAGTTTTAAAACTTTTATTAAATATATCTAAATGAGCTCATAATACAATGATATTTGGTAACACACTGGGAAAAAAGTCGGGAAACCCAAAGCAAACATCATCGAGCAGAAAAAAACAGTTGTTTACCCTTATTCGGGCTAAACTATAAAAGTTTGTACAATTTTAAAAACTCGTAAAAATATTCACTGTAGTATTATATTCATTGAACACTTGTTCAGCACCATGTCATGACTCGAAATAAACTTAAAATTATAATTAGTATTATAAAACAATTTATTTGCATCACATTCCTCTATAACCTACCAATGATCGAGCTGAATCAATTTTTTTGTGATAGCGTTCTAATAAATTTTTTTATAATAACTAAAGAAACGGACAGAGATATTTGAAAACTGTTACAAATTGAAGTGAGATTTCTGGTCTTACATCTTTCGTAAGAAATAATTTGATTGATTTACATTATTACTTAGAAACAGCTTGTGTAAACAGAGCCATGTGAATGCCGGTATTCCGGCTGCTAAGTTTCCTAAAACACATTACGCAATGCCGGAATAACGATCGTTAGGGTTCAAAGAGTTAATTCTAGTTGTTGCTATTCATGAGTGGGCAAGAAAACTTAAAAATGAATTAGTCAGTTTTTGTATAATCAAAATATTTGTTCATTTACTCCTAGGCCGATATTTCAACTACCCTCCAATTTTAAATTCAATCACATTCTTGATTGCAGTAAAATTACAACATCACACCAAAGTATGCATTATGAAAACTTGTCGCCACTTCTAATTATAAAACCATTGCATGGAACTTATTATGAATTTGCAGTAAGCAAATCATGTGGAGTCGCTGAACTGGACAATCTCAACATAAAGACGGGCTGCACTAAACGAAATGGAGCAAAGGTTTGTCGGTGCAAAGCAAACTACTGCAATACCGATGCCTTGATATCCGGCTCTCCTGCCATTTCTGTCTGTTCTAGTTTAATCTTGCTTATGCTGGCCGCCATATGGCTTTTCTAAATAGTTGCGTAGCATTACTGCATGCTTTCATGTTTACGTTAGCTCCTTGAATTGTACTATTATACTTTTGAAATAGCAGCTACATATATGCCTGCGATGTTAATAATATATAATATGTAATATTTTTATAACCTTATATAATACTAAAGTTACTAACTGAGCAAGTTGAATAATAAAGTCTTGTGTTGAAAAGATCTGCATGTTTATCAATAACCAACAATAAACTGAGAACCTCCTACTGATGGCAAGCTACGTTTTTAGAAATATTTTTATTTAGTACAGTCCCTAAGTACATCTCTGCAATGAAATAATAAAATTATTATGCTCAAGGAAGCTGGTGGCTGTAGCTGTTCCTATCTACAGACTTTGTCATGAACAATTCCTACTTTAAGAAACAGGTTGCTAGTCATATATTGTGACCTATTTATGTACAACACAAATTGGTAATAGTAAATAAGCATTCTAGCTTTTAGTGATAAAATCAAATCAAAACTTCGGTAAAGAGGTTAGCACAAAAATCATTTCAAATAAATCATTACTGTGCTCAATCATTTATAAGCTGGTTAGTCCTCGTTTGTCTTGTTAGTCTTCTTTGACATGAAATTAAAAAACGACTTTGCCTAACAGGCCATCAATGTGCATGAACAGAGCTTGAAAGACTCTAGTCTCTCCCAGCTGGTAAATGATATGTAATTAAGGCTTTGAAAAACCGGCAAAGAAAAACAAAGATGTACCTTAATATTAGTGGTTGACTATTTTAATGGTAGACCAATTTTATGATTGCAAAACTTTTATTTCATGGCTGTGTATACAAGACTCAGTTTTTTAACTTGTTGTGAATCTGTCATTTCGGCTGAGCTTGGCATTTTATGTTAGTTGATTTACGCCTATTGTCTACTTAAGGCTTGCCCTGGGTTCTTAGGAATGAACCACTAACAATAAGTTAAATGCCAAGTAATTTATGAAAATAAATGAAAAAATTTCCTCAAAATAAAATTGTCTAGTTATAAAAAACTAAGCTAGCATCTGGTAGCTTGGCCGTCAAAGGTTTCATCTCACAGCTTACAATGCTGTTAGATTAGCGTCTTTTGGCAAATTTTCAGAAAAAAAACAAGTTTTGTGCTGACATAAAAGCTATAGAGCTAGATGTAATATTGCCTTTGAGATGACGTTTCAAGATGAACATGGTGATAAAATGCTTAAAATCATGCCAGCAGTCTGCTTTGCATGTTACTTATGTCTTCATATTTCTGGTTACGACAACATTTTTTGAAATTAACGAGGATGATGTCTTTTCATGAAAGAAAAGTTTTTTGGATAAATTCAAAAGTTTAGTATATACTAGCTACGTAAACTATAATTTTAGGCATGCTTTATGCTTCCATCATTAATAGATAACACTCATTTGGAAATGTAGAAATGGTGAGTTACTAGGCTATAGCTCTTTTAATGGACATTGGCATGCTAAAGAACAATGCAAGCGTTTTTGTCAACACCAAAAACTGACTCTAAACAACAGATTCCAACCACACACTTTTATCTTGGTTGGAAGCTCACTTATTAAGTAAGAATAGCTAAAGTGTGGAAATGTTTAAAATAGTATAAGTTGCGTAAAATTTGCTTGCAAACCATTGAAAATGGCTGTTTCCAGCTTCAGCGAGCAGTAAACATTTGATAAACTTGGAGAGTAGCTAAACTTGTATTTTAGCAGGTTTTTGACGTTTCTATCTTGTGGATTTATTGCAAACGGTGCAAACTTGTGGATTACCACATCATTCTAACATAGTCATAATGCTATAATCAAAAAGAAAGTAGAAGCGTTTCAATGGTGATCATCATGGCTAGCTGTAACACACCGGTAAGACAAGCCGAGTTTGTGAGCCATGGAGCCTATCTTTACCAAAGCACAATAATATTTTAGGCAGTTGAACTTTAAGTCAGTCAAAAAATATATTTAAAAGTATTCAAATACCAAAAAATAATTTAAGCAACCCAAAGAAGTTAAGAAGCGAAAGAAAAGCAAAAATGCTGTTTAAAGCTTATTTGGCAGTTGCCAGTTAGGTTAAAAAAAGACACCAAAGCAGCTAAACAAAAGTTCTGAGTTATCCAATGTATATTGCTTTGAAACTTTAGTTTATACAAATTAGTATTGAAAATTAGCAAGGATATATAAAAGTTTTGGAAAGAATGCCAATGACAAAAGAAACAGGATTTTCGATAATTCTTTTTTTGCATCTCAAAATAGGCTAGCAGCTAACACTTTAGTTTTTGTTTGACGAAAACAAATTATTTTAATTTTAGAGTTTTAAGCAAACTAGAGTTATTAGAAGTTTCTTTCTCTTGTGATGTTTCTTCTTGTATTGCTACTTTAGGGAGACCGCTATTTCTTCTGAATTGAACAGCATTTTATTGTGAACAAACAAATTTATTTTTCTTTAGAATTTAATTGCAATAAATACTTTTGAAGCAAACAGGTTTTAAACGGATTAGTGAAATTTTTAATGCGGCTAACTTTTGAACTTAAAAAAATTCGAAGTTTTCTGGGTAAGTTATGATTTACAGCAGCTAAAACAAGTAACTCAGCTTTATAATATTTTTTATTTATTTTGCAACAGAGAAATTGAACAAATTCATAGAAATGTTACTAGTCACATAGCACGTGCAGCTTGTTTGAAAAGCTTCAGAAGTTCAAAACTTATTTTTGCTTCTTTTAAAATAACTTAGATAAAATAACATCTGCCTATGATTCCTTCTCAATCAAGCTAAGCTAGTGTGCCTGGCATGTAGCCAACTTTCCGCTCGAGATGAGCTCTGCATATTTTTTATTGCTTCTATTTCAAAAGTATTTTGTGTGGTAAACAAAATAACATTGTGAAATCAAATAATCAGAAAATTTCGCAATTTTTTGTAACACTATTACCAGAATTTTGTAACTAACTCCAAATTCACTAGTGTTACAGGCTATAAATTTTTGAGCTTCGAAGTTGTGGTTTTGATCGGAGGAATGATGGGGACGTATTTACATAATACGCAGGTCTGGTCTCACAACTCCCATTTGTTCAAAGCTGACGAGTTTACATGCTCTGAAGAAACTGTCGCACAAATCTGCGTTTTTTTATATTAGCCTGGGCGCTTTTAGCTACAGCAGAAGCATATTTTATATAGCCGCTGACACTATTAAAGTGCGTCCAATGTCAAATGTCAATGTCAATCGTCCTCTTCCAATTTACAATGACTATTTAAGTCATCTGTCGGTTGGTTGTACGCAGCCGTATTTTTTATCTGTGGCCATCTATCTTAAAAAAATATGATTAACATAATCACCAGGTTGAGCATTGTAATAACTAACTTGTCTGAGAAAAGAGTGTTCACCATTTTAGAACATAACACCGAATTTGAAAGAAAAATTTGTCACATGTTTTGAAATTTAAAATATTGTGTTGTAAAATTTATTAAGTATATGCGTTTTGAAATTTTAAAATAAACGTGTTTTTAAATATTTTTAAAGCAAATGCTTTAAAATATAGCTGCGTAGGGATGCTGTAAGGATGTCACCAATGAAGACGATGAATATTCAACCTCTGATTGCAAATATTTGTGCAACAATATAAATATTGATAGTTACATCATATGCAGTACTTCGTTGTTAATATGATGTTTTCAAAAATACCCCCTTGAATCGAAAGTTTGAATCGCTTTGAAGAACTAATTATGCAACGTTTAAAACCATTAACATGCTACGAAGATGAAAAACACAACAAAAAATGTTGGCGTTTAACACTAATGATTGTTTACTGCTCAAACCTGCTGGACTTTGCCTGCTATGGCATAGTCCGTTTGGTAACAAAAGAAGCATTTAGCTGGTCTCTATGCTTGGTTTTTTAAGAAATCCTTCCAAACGTCAAACTATTTTCTTGGTAAGTTAACATCTAGCTGCACTTTCTAAACAAAAACAACCTTATTTTTATGAAATATTTCAATTAAGTAATCATATGTGTTTATGAAGCATCTTTTCAAAAACGTAACCCAAAATTGTTTTTTCTTGCATTGCTACTTTAAGGGGACCGCTATTTCTTCTGAGCTGAAAAGTGTTTTACTGTGAGTAAATAAACTTATTGTTATTTAGAATTTAATGGAAATAAATATTTTTGAGGCGATTCGATGTTACACGGTTTATTGAAAATCCTAATGCAGCTAGCTTTTAAAATTTGGAGAAAGTATCAAAGTTTCTTTGAAGGGTTATGATCTACAGTAGCTAAAACAAGTAACTTAGCTTGGGAAAGTTTCTTTAAGAATTTTCCAGTTGCGAAACTATACCTGTTTATCCAAATTTTAACAATCACATAAAACCTTTTTGAATAGGTTCCATAGTTTAAAACTTGTTTTTGCTCTTTTTAAAATAATTTAGCTAGATGTAAATCTATTTCCTTTGCCTGAGAGCCTAGTTATTGGTGGCAGTTGTGAAAAAATTACCCTTCACTTGTTATAAAGAAAAACCCTTTGTGGCTAGTTTTAACATTATGACGACTAACAGATTTGGCATTTTGTGTTTTATCATCGCAGAAAAAGAATCAACTAAATTTAATCGCATACAATGGCATCAATAGTTCTCCACAAGTGCTTGTAAGCATATTTTTATAGAATATATATAAACATATGAGCAACTAAAAATGTGTGCAACAATGAACATCATGCAAGACACTGTCAGCAAGCTCTCAGCTCTTTTGCTCATCCGAGCCCCTTATATATGCTTTCGTCATTGGCTGGCATATTGGTATATCGGTACCATATTGGTACTTCAGTATTGTGTTGCCCTTGGCCGCTGATATTCAGCCAACCAGAATTGTTACTAACAATAGTATTATTTGCCTGGTTGTAAAGGCCTAACGGTCTTCGCAATTAATTTTCAGGGTCAATTGAAAAAAAGCAAAATGCTTAGTGCTTTATTTTGAGTAATAATCTATTCTTTGAGCGTCAAAACTGTGCAGCCAGATGTTTAAAATGATGATTTAAAGTTCAACATATTGGTTCATTTTCAAACTTTCGTCAATGAAAGTATTTACTCCTGAATACTATGGTCATTGTACTGGGTGTGGTAAGACTAAACTAAAATGGTTGAGCCATCAACAGCTGACATGATTCTATATATGAAATTAGGCATGCAGCTCTGCGCTGTTTTTTGTCATTTTTTAAAATACTCAAAAACCATTTAGTAAGGAGAACGAGTTACATAGATCAGTACCAATAAGTAACCTATCAAGCTGCCATCTTACATCTTTCTGTAGGTTTTTGATGCAACATATTTATTTGGCTATCTGAACATTTTTGGTTTGCTCAAAGTGAGAATGCAATGTTGCTGCCTGCTTTAGTTATCCTGTTTAAAAAAAAAAAATTTATTTCAAGTTCAAAAACTACTGCTTCATTTTAATAGCATAAGTCAAACTGAGATTTGAGTGACTAGAAACATGCCATCAATAACTAAGTCTCGTTGTTGTGACACTGCAAAACATTCTTTGACATTGAATGCCAACCCACTTATCTTAAATTAACGACAACATTATGGTGATTTTCCTCACAGTTTGTTTCAATCTCACCACAAGTCTTTATTGTGTATGCAATTTTATAGAAATGACTTTACTAGATATTTGCCAATCAGGAAAAACTAATGTACCTCAGTTCATATCAAACCGAGTAAAATATCTGCTTTCTAAGCATTATTGTTTACTCGGAGAGGACGCTTTAAAGTAAAAAAGAAATTATATATTTTTAGTCAGCATAAAAATTAATGTTCACTCCTTTCGTTTTAGTGACACTTGTCTACTTTGGCTAATGAACGAACAAAATAATTGGATTAAATTGTAATTAGAACTTCAAAATAAAAACTGTGTACAATAGAGTTTCTAGTTTTAAGTTTAATTAAAGGGAAACGACCTCATTGTATTTCAGGGTTTAGCTTTACTTTCATTTATATTTTAATAGTTTTTTGGCGGCTTGAGAAAGTTTAGCTGTGATTAACACAAGAAAATCAGTTCAGTCACTACAAGGTTGCTTAATGCATTCCTTTTTAAAATATCCCTTACCTGTAACTTTGTCTTATTTTCATTCCTCAGTTCTCATTGATGAGGAAAATGCAGAAAAGGTCTAGTTCATTTTTGGATTTAGTTGCATGAGGCTGGAGGCCCAGCACATCTTGTCATCCACACTAAAGACAGCACCATATTGGGTCAGCAGGCCAGCCAACTCTTTTCTTGTCTTTTTGCTGACTGTTTGATAAAGCCATTTACAACTGGGCTTCTAGTTGTGGAAGCACTCTTCCTTCTGAAGTAGATTTATTTGGGGCTTTCCATTGCAAATATGTTTTGTTATTTTTTAACGCTTCACTAAATGTGTCGTACTTGAAGGTCAATAGTTTTTCTGTTAGTTTTAAATGCCTGAAAAATACTTGATCGTCTTACTACGGGCAATTCAGGCTATTCTCTAGTGTTGGAATTCTTAAGCAACAACCTATCACTCGCACAAGGCAAAAATTCTGAGTGGCCATACAGCAGAGAATAGCCAGCTCCATTTGGACAAGTTTCATCAAGTCTTGCACCACTTGAATTGTATAAGCAGCAGGCAGCAGTGCTTGCTTATTGAAATTATGGACACCCTATCCAGTTAGATCACATGCTGCTCAAGCTTGAAAGATCACTTGTGAGTAATTAAAAGCTGCATTCAAAGAAAGTGTCTTTGTTAATTTGGTTTACCACCAAAAACTTTTGTCATAGATGGGAGGAAAAGCCAATCGGTAAAAATTTAGCCTCATCCTATATGCTAAAAACTTATGGTAGTCACTTTTATTCAACTAGTTCCGTACAGTTTTTAGAAACTAGCGAAGCAATTGTTTAGTTCACAAATTCATTATACACCCGGTGCCCATTAGAACCTGGTCAGTCAATCTTTCAGTCTTTCAATAAGGTAAAAATCTGACCCAAGGACTGTGTCATAGCTGGGTCTTCCTCGCTTTCTTTGGTGAGATCAAGCATATTTTCGTATTCAATAAAGCCAGGTAACTCGGATAGGGAACTTCTTACCTTATAAAAGCCTATCGCTCTTAACAGCTGGCTTTTCCAGATAGGTTGAGATTGGCTCTATTTCTTTTAAGACAAGCTTCTGAGTATAGGGTTAAAAGTCATTTTTGCCAACGTTGGACAAGTGCCGCAAATATAGGCGATGCTGAAAAGAAGGATTACTGAGTAAGTTATAAAAGTTTTTATAGCCATCCTTGAAAATCACATAAGTATTCATAGGGAAAACCTAACTGCTTTTTTACCTCAATAGCATGCTCATGTAGAAGCGTATTTTTGCTTACCTCTGCTAGATGAGCTGACAGTTATAGATTTATATAGAGGACCGGCAATTCTTTCTCACAGTGCACCAACGACTGCACTGGCGACTCTGAATAGCCTGTAAATTTTTGGCTTCTTCTTTAACAGCTGTTGTATGTAGATTCTACAAAACGAGATACCAACAGGGAATGCAGCCGGATCACAGCATGTGATACCCACAAGCACCAAGCCAGCTAAGAAACATCAAGGATTTACTAGTTTGAAATGCCAAAAGTGAAGAGACATCAACCATGGAAAACGCATCAATACCCGCCAAGGGAAACCGCCAAAGGGAAGTAGAAACAATGGCATCTTCCATTCCCCCACCGAGCACCGCCAAAAGTAACTGAACTTACCCTCACACTTATCCAGTACTTTTCCCTGACGTATGTACAGCGCCAACGAAGCAATATTATGCAATCCTGGAACCCCACCCACAAAAACAGCACTTTTCAGATGACGTACCCAAAGACAGTGTCCCCTCCAATGGACTTACTCCTACAACATAAAATATGATACGAACATTATATGTACTTGTCCGCAGGCTATCTTAAATGCCTATAAAAGCGAAATATTTTATTAGCTCATCCTCTTTTGACAGTGACATCTTGTAGACGTACAAGACAGAGCTCAAGGGCAGTTACAGCGAGTTGTTGGCGTAAGACATTTATTTTACTTAGCTTTTACTACTTGTTGTCTATCTTATGTTTTAGAATTTGGCTACTTGTGTATTACGTAAGTTGTGGTTCATAAGAATAAAAGATATTTTGATTGCTATACCAAACATCTGAGGTTTAGCATAGTTAGACTTGCACTAAAGATCTGAGTCAAGTCCTATAAACTGAACTCTCCACCCTTGACAATCATAAGAAACAAGGCGGCTTGCCTGTGCCTAAGCAACAGTTACTATAGCAACTTGGCTAGTTTGAAGTGGAACTGGTAGTTATTAAATCATTGATGTTAGTGTGGTATTCAAGTAAAGCAAATTACTTAAATAACCAAATAACACAGCTTCTTTTTTGTCCAACAAGGTGACCTCTTTTTTTATTGGTTTGCACTCGCTATCTTCTGAAATCAGCTAATTAAATAGTCAACATTCCCAGTCCAGTGCAATAGAGAGCCTTGATATGTTGCTCTGGTTTCTGTTACTAAAGCATCCGCATCACTTGCTCTATTTCTCAACCAGCCAGTCGATGGCCAGGGCAGCACTTTTGTTATTTCAGTGGGCCATATTCTATTGCCAAAGCTTTTGGAGGGTGTTTAGCTTCCAATTGGTTCTCTTTTTTTGCTCAAGCAGAACTTTTTACTAATTATTACTGCAACTACAAATGTTTAAGGCACCTCATATGGTATCTCGAAGCTTACACTGCTGGTTTTTAAGCAAGTTTTACCCGTTTAGCAAGCAGCCACTCTTGAAGTATGTTGTGACTGTATCCCAATGTTCACCTGCCATTTTTCTTGCAGAACTTTTTGGATCTTCCAGATTTTTTTTGCTGCCATTTTGAATGTGCGTCAGAAAGTTTATTCATACTTAAACTTTGGCATAGAATTGAAGATCTATATTAGAGCCTATTGATGCTCTTGCTGTAAAGGAAATCAGAAAAACCCCTTCATGATGTGTCACATAAAACATTGATCAACAAACAGCTTTTGTTCAAGGTTACAATATGTATGTTTGCATATATAATCAAATAAAGTGATTTACATCTAAAGCTAAGGCAATAGTTTGCTCTTTTTTTTAATACATGTACTAATAAAATGGCTTGGTGTGTTATGGTTCTGCCATATACTGAAATAATCAGTAGTCTTTTTGGAAGTTCTGATGTTTGGCCTAGTGCGGGCCAAACAAATTGTGATATCTGGGTGTGAGAACGGCTTTTGTAAAATATAAGGCTATCCATAAGTATCAAACAGAGCGGTAGAGTTGTAACATATTTACTAATATTTACTTTATATGAAGGTTTACTGTTTATAACCATTTACTGATGCAGTTCATAAAAAATTCTACAAAACCTTGCATATTGGAAGCAAAACATTAGGATTAAATGTACTTGTAATCTGGACAGCTAAGCTAGTACTAACAAGTGCAAAAGTGGGTTGAGTAGCTTTCAAATATGTTAAACCATAGAGGTGCCTGATTGATAGACCTATTCATCGTAAGCCGAGTTTAGGTACCTGTGGCTGGGAAAGCATGAGTAGAAGCATCCGCGATTATACTAAATTGGCAGAGTTTTGCTTTTTTCTTACAAGGCAATCAACCACGAGCTTTACCGTTTTCTAAAGTCAAATATTTTATTCATATTAATATATAGCAAAAAGGCAGCAAGCATTTGACTAATTTTAAATTAGCCCATTTTTTCTGGCACAAGCTTGATTATTGTTAAACTGTGTGATAATTGCACATTGTTTATTCTCATCACAGTAAAATGGTTAGACAGGCGCAAAAAAACTTCTATTTTTCTTAAAAAAAATAAATGAATGAATGATGTAGTTGCATTTTAAACTTGCAACTCATCTACATGTATTCATCCAGATGATTACGCATCGAAAGATGATGTAAATTTTCCCGCCCAAGTGTTGTTCGTGATAATCAAAACAACAAGCAGAAGGTTTTAAAATTGCGATTCACAATATTATTGAGCAAACATGTAAATGTACATTTCACATGGTCAACTGTGGTGGTCGAACACCAAAAATGTTATTTTCAAATAAATAGAAGTCTCTGATATTGTCTATGTGGCAACAACTGTGCAGGCATGTTTGCCAGAAATGAGAGTGCATGTTAATACTGTATGAAGGCTTTACCCAAGCAGGGGAGTGCATCAAGATTCATGGTGAATTTATCAGCAAAAAAATTGGCATGACAGACATTTAGTTGGACTTAAAGGTTGCAAGTGTAAATAGTACTAAATCTTTGTCCCAAATGTGTTTACTGAATTGATGTCAGTCAGTGTAAAAGAAAATAACAGTGGGGCCCAGTGCCTAGGAAGACAGATATAACCAGGTGACCAAACTGAAGAGAGGAGGACGACCCCACTCGACCAAGCTGAGAGAGAGGCTTGGGTCGGCTCAACCAAGCCTATGCCTGGAAAGACCATGCCAATTCATAATCTAACCAGACTTGCCAGAATCACCATTGACAAGCTGTCAGCTGATGAAAGATCAGCCAGCTGACCAACAATCCGGCAAAAACGGGCCAACCTGCTACTAAGCTAGCCAGAAGCCGACTATTATGAAGAAGGGCAGAGCATGCAAACAAGAAAACTATATAAAAAACATAATGAGCTAAAAAAAGGGAAAGAATTGGAAGGTCTCGGCATTTCAGCTTTTGTATGAATGTATTACCAGCATTTATATGGTTTATTTGATTAAAATATAAAAACATACTTATACTCTAAAGTGGTTTGGGTCTTCATAGAGTAGAAAAGGGTCACTGCCAATTCTTTACCCATATACATAATCTGAACAACACAGTGCAACGTGGTGGACATATATCTAAAAAAAGATTTATTGTCACTGTGCCTCTTTGGTAACCACTTTTTATCAACTGCCAACCCTTTGACAGAACAAAATTTTGTAATAATACAATCTACCATGGGAACTATACTGTAGGAACCGAAATGTACTTATTAACATGACATGCAGGGATGGAAAATTTTATTATTAGCCTTTCTTTTAGATGTAAACACTTTTTGTAAACTTCTAGTACATACAAACTATGTTACTAATCTTGCCTCAAAACAGCCAAAACCATTTGTGTGCTTGTTTTATTTTAGATCAGTTATTTATGTCGAGAATGCCATATTGCCACAGTTTCTTATCTTAAGCATAAAGTGGGATGTGTTGCTAACAAAGTACTAAACATTGCAACATAATGCTTGGCAACTTGTGCCCAAAATTACAACGTGAAAAATGTAATATATGTGCAATGTTCACATTTAAAACTTATATACATGTATAAACCTAAAATATTAGCCCCATTTTACTACATTATTATTCATTTTTTTTGTGCAGAATTTGTTTTCTGGAATTCCAATTTATCTTGAATCTTCCCATATTCTCATCTTCATTATACAGTTATTATCTGCATACAACATTTTATCATGTAATATTTCTTTTCATACGTTGATCAAGTCTCAAGAGCAAAAGCAACGGCTAGCCAGCCTAACTAGTTTCTTTCAATATTCATGAGTTTTTTAATTTAATTCTTTGGTTTTGGTTAGGATTAGTGGCTGCTCTTCTGTCTAAATCTCTATCAGCATTGCAGCAAAATTACATGATGGAAACATGCGGCCCATTACTTGAAAATGAAAACGAATCATATTTTACATCAAAAGCATACCGAGATGGTATGGTATATGCAGTTGTAGAGAGAATTAGGTTCTAAAAAGCTTTTTCAGGATGGAACATTTAAGAACGGTTTGCATTTGATCATTTTTTAACTAGGGAAAGATTAGTTGCTACTGTCCAATTATCGTTGGGAATAATTCCCTAGCTATTGCTAGATAAGGTATAGTTTGACAAGTATTACATGAGTTGGCCTGTAATGGCTTAGTATAGTTTCCTAAGTTTCAGGCCCACAGGTTTCAAATGAGTTTTAGCTTCCTCCGTCTGAAAAAAACAAATATTGACAACATAATAATGTTGCAGCGTCGTATTGTGTACTATAGTGCCAATTTCTAAATTAGAATTATTAGCTTGTCTGTGAAAGGGCATCTGCTCCATCATGAAACGGAGAAATGTTTTAGGCATTTTTGTCACTGGAACCTTTTTAACTAGTTGTCTTCCAAACAACTCCAAAAACTCATTGCAGGCTTCATCTTTTTTTAGTAGATAGTAGGTCTCTTTATACACTGACTGAACAATATTTCTGTAATACCGAATTATAGTCCAGCAACAGAGGTGTTTGTTTGTTTATTTTATCAATAAAAAATAGAACAAAAAATGAAGGAATGAACACATCACATGGTTGTCAACATAAGAGTGTATAGTTAATTTCTAATAATGAATAATACATATAACAACACAAAGGAGGTGATGATGAGGCCTATATGCCATGGCAAACCAATCAAGGCAAAGTCTAGTTAGATGATAGCAAAAAATAGACTCTCACTCCTGCTCCAGAAGATGAACTCTTAGACTATTTTTAAATTTGGAAATGGTCCTATGTTTTGTAACATATATAAGTAGTTGGGCCCATAGAACCGATTTTTTGTATGTTGTTTTTTTTTGACTGGCAGCGGAGCTACATGGTGAAATGAGTGAATTTATATAAACTTTGTCTCGTGATTTTTACAGACACAGTGTTTTAAAGATAATCTTGAAATGTTAGAAGAGCACGAAGCAAAGTACGGTATATATATATATATATATATATATATATATATATATATATATATATATATATATATATATAACCAAAACTGCCAAAAAGTTTTAAAGTTTGGAAAAGCTCTTTATTAGGATATAGGGAATATTTTTTTACACATGATACAAACTAGCCTCATCAGAAAGAAAAATAAATTCTTTAAGTAAACAGCTGGATTATTTCTCCGAACTTCAACAATGTTAGTTAGTTTTGAGTTTACATAATAATTGTAAATCAGTTGTAAAATATATTCCGGAAGACACTGGGAACATTTAAACAGTAACCCTGAAATAGGACATAATTTTTCCAAGATCGAATAAAAATGGTGTGACCAATTCAAGTGTTTATCTTAATTTATACCTAGCAATTTAATAGTATAATTTTTAGAGATAATTTGTGAGTTTATGTTAAGGATTTTATCAGTGAATTTAAATTTATTTTGGGGCTTTTCAAAACAATGTACATGTATTTGGTTATTTCCATGTTAATAAGTAATTTCTTTGAGGAATACCAAGTATATAAACTTTGAAGGTCATTGTTTAGATCATCGGGAATTTTATTAAGGTCTTTTGATTCATGAAACAAATGTGTACCATCGGCATATAGTATAGAGCAAAAAATGTAGCAAACAGTCAGGTAGATTGTTTATATAAATTATAAACAATGAAGAACCTAAGACAGAGCCTTGAGGAACTTCATGAAGGAATGTTTGCAATGAAGAAATGCTATTTTGAATCTTAGCTGATTGTGTTCAGTTTGTTAGATAACTTTTGAACCACTGAAAAGATGTAGTGTCAAAGTTTTTCAAGTTTTGTTGTTAAATTGTTATGATTGATGGTATCAAAAGCCTTTTGAAATCTACAAAAAATACTAACACAAACTTCCCTTTACTAATGGCTCGTAAAGTCTGATTTTTAAACTTCGCAAGGGCATCAGCTGTAAATAGTTGTTTTCTGAAACTGTATTGGTGGGAAGATAAAATGTTATGATTTTCCATAAATAAACATGGCAATTGGTTGTTCACAAAAGTTTCAAACATTAAATTAAAAATAGTAAGTACTGAAATGGGATGATAATTATTGCATAGATTTACATCACCTTCTTTATATAATGTGGTTACTATAACATGTTTTAAAATAGATGGAAAATACCAGTTTTTAAACTTGGTTTAATAAGAAAACATAAGGGTGTAACAATAGCTGAACAAGTTGTTTTGACAAGTAAAGCTGATATTCCATCTGAACCACAGGATTTGTTTACATTAATTTGTTTTATTAGTCTTTCTATATCATTCCCACTTGCATATCTACATGTAAATGTAAATAAGTTAATTTTCCATCATCATTCAACTTTATTTAAAAATTGAGATTTTTTGTTAACATTTGACTCCCATTCAATTGAATTGCCAATTTATTTTCTATAGTTGTATAATGCTAGTTTAACATGTTAGCAATGTCTGCATCACAAGGTGGATTATTAATTATTGATGGCACTTTGGTTGGGACGCGATTTGAGTTTTGTTTAGAAGCATTAAGATTAAAATTGTTGTGTAGCAATTTTCACATAACACTGGTC
Organism: Watersipora subatra; assembly: GCF_963576615.1. Taxonomy (NCBI): domain Eukaryota; kingdom Metazoa; phylum Bryozoa; class Gymnolaemata; order Cheilostomatida; family Watersiporidae; genus Watersipora; species Watersipora subatra. The sequence goes on from NC_088717.1 coordinate 45,887,469, forward strand.
GAGCTTGTATCTAGAATTTTTGAAGTAGTCTGCTTTTGCGCTTTTAATTTATCCGTTTACAAATTATTTCATTTGCTTATGTTTTATGGAAAACTTAAAACTTAGAGGAGCAAGCTTACATCTTTTATACATATTAATCTTTTGCTGAATTTTGTATAATGGTGTCAAACTAATCCAAGGCTTTTGGGGTTTAGAAGACTTAGTATGTTTTGTGCATTTTGCCAAAGATTTATTTTGTTCAAGAGTGGTTGTACAAAAACTTTAAAAAATACTGTAATTATAATCGGCAATATTGCTTTCTTTTAAATTTTACACCAACTTTTTTCTGAACGCTCAAGAATAATTTATGGATAATCAACATTGGTTCTAGTTACCATTCTTAAAGCTGTGAGTCGCTGTGTTGAAGTGGAAGAAAGGAAAAACTAAGTAGATGGTCACTAAAATCGCAAAACACTGTGCCAGAAATGATATGAAAATTTGAATTCAAGCTAAATAGCCCAAGATCAAAACAACTATTTTTTGTTGAACTGTAACATGTAGGTAAATTGAAAACATTATAAAAATTGTAGCAACTGAATAAATTTATGTAGGTAAACTTGCTGCAATATCCAGAAAATCAACATCAAATTCACCAACCAAAATTTGATGAGAATTGGAATGGCAGACAAAAGGCTCAAAGTTCTCAAAAAACACATCAAGATTTGTGCTAGGCGAACGGTAAATAACTGAACGGTTTACTGGTAAAGAGCCAAAGTGCGCATCCCCTAGCGCAAGGGTGAGAGTTTCTGCTCCTAACACATTACTAGGTGTAAGAGTGAAGTTAATTTTATCTCGCACATAGGCCCCAACACCAACCCCTCTTGAACCTCTGGGATTTCCTACAAAAGTATAGTTGGAGGTATTAAACATTGAAAGTTCATTATCATATATCCACATTTCAGTAATACAAATTACATCAAAACAATGGTTCAATACTTACAAAAATTATTTAAATTCAGAAACTTTATTTCTGATGCTACATAAATTGAAGCAAATCACAGTAAGGTAATTACATTAAAGATTTTTCAAAGCGTGAATAAAAGAGTCTATTGTGTGTGATTTACAGTCAAAACCCTCATCCATATACGTGATCAAAAACACTCACCAAACTAGTTTACACAAAAGTCAAAAACCTAAGTAACTAATGACAGTTTCTGTAGATCATCCTCATTATTTATCTTCTCAGGAGTGTCTTTTGGTGTTCTTTTTTGGTGTTCTTGTTATTGTTTTTGTCTGGTGTTCTTTTTACATAGATTTTTTGGCTAAAAGTCTACATTTAAGGCCCTGTTGTTGCTTAGACAGGCGCGCTTTCCAAAACAACTTAAGTTGCTCTGGACTAATTACTTCATTAATAAAGATCTTAATCTGCAATACAAACCCTAGAGTGTCTATTATAGACACTCTAGGGTAATAGTGGTAATGTTTTTTTTTCTGTAAGTTTGAAAAAACTTGTCACATTTGATGGACTGTGCTAATTTTGCAATGACTCTGTTTGTTTGCCTAATTATGCATATGGTGTCTATGTCATTGGTCAAATCCAGTCACAAAAACATTAGGTTTGTCTTGAGCTCTTCCAGAGCCGTAAATAGTTCTTCATCTTTAGACAGTGGTTTTCCCTTTAGCTCTATTGACTTTGCCGTTCTTGCATGCTCTGCTTAGTGAATGCGTTTGTAAGATTCTCATGTGCTTTATTTTTTACTTCATACATTTTTACGTTGTTGGTAACTATAGCAAAATCTTTCTTTAGATCATTGACCTCTCCATGTGGAAATTGAAGAAAATTTTCATATTCTCTCTGTTTGTTCTCAAAACTGTCGAGCCTAGCATTTACTTAAGTCATTTGTGATACTATCAATTCTAATTTTGCATCAAGTGTTGATAGAGTAACTTCATCTTTTGATTTAGAAGTACTTGCGGTACGCGTTTTAGTAGAAGCCATCCTTATGAAATATCTTCAAAGAAAGTACGTAGCATAGACTCACCCAATTTAGGAAGGGCTCATAGGTTTACCCTCCCTATATTCTGACAGTGGCTGTATATATGTTGTGTGTACTTGTATTGGTAGCTGTATGAATAAAGAAAAATAACCACTAGTAGCTATGCGACAATCCGCTAGAGCAACAAAGACACAACCTGTCAGCTTGGCTGCTAACTGCTAATTGAAGGCGTGAAAATAACCTAATAATGACAAGTAACAAGATTAATAGTTGGTAGCCAGTTTAGGCATATCTTTTGGATGCACCATTTGCTTGTTGATTATATAATGTGCATTAAAGGTGGTAAGGTTGAAGCTCTATTTCTTGGCAGATTATTGTACAGATTGAGTTCTAAAGAGCAAAACAACATGTTACAAGCCACAATATGCATTTGCACACTATATGCTACAAATATACAAAAATGTACTTATATATATATATATATATATATATATATATATATATACATATATATATATATATATATATATAATTCTAGCAAGATAATTGCTAGATAATTCTAGCAAGCCTTGCTAGTAGCAGCTCGTTGTTACAGTAGATGATTAATTTTCATTTTAGTAAGCAAGTCATGTGGTTTGGAGCTACTTGATAATTGCAACATCAGATATGGCTGCATTGCTTTAGCTGGAACTGCAGTATGTTGCTGTCGCACGGACAACTGCAATACAGATGACTTGATAGTCTCTTACCGTACATGAGATACACATGCTGCTACAGCTATTCCTGCTGATACAACCATTACAGCTGCTACAACCGTTATGGCTAGTACAACCATTACAGCTCCTCCAACTTCTAGATCTACAGTAACTAGAACTATTGAACCGGTCAGTACTAAAGCTGCAGGGTCAAGTGAAAGTTCTCCTACTTGCTCCTTGTTGGTTTTTGTTGCATTAACTTTTTTTATCTCTTTGTAACTACAAACTTAAGGTCAGCACGTTTTCATTATAATTATGAATAAACCAAATGTTTTCAAAGTATACAGAGTTTTGTCATTTTTTTGCCGAAAAGTTGCTAATCAAAGACTTTTAGAGAGATATTGTATTAAGTACCACAATTGTGCTGAACTTTTCTAGCAGCAAATATATTTTATGTATGTTATGTACGCAAATACCATTGAAGCCTGCGGCAATTGCTTTGTATTGCAACCAAAATAGACAGGCTTTACATTGTCTTGTGGACATTCGTGTTTACAAACCTTGGCACTCCAGCCTAAATGCTTGTGAGTGATAATATGTCTAAAAATGTATGGGTGAACACAAACAATGATGGCGATTACATATACAATGTATATATATCACACATACACTGTATATTACATATAGGCCTATGTATTCACATATTATTAATATATAATATTTATTTGATATATTTGATATAATATATATAGATGTAATGTGTATATATATATATATATATATATTTATATATATATATATATATATATATATATATATATATATATATAACTGAAAGAGAGAGCATTTCGAGGCTTTAGGTATATATATATATATATATATATGTAAACATATATATATATACATATGTAAATATGTATATATATATATATATATATATATATATATATATATATATATATATATATGCATACGTACTGTAAAGCCAAAAATTGAAGGGTACCTATATTTGAATGCCACTTCAAATTGACCGCCACTATGAGAAAAGGGTGGGCAAAGAGAACATTCCTCTCTAAATGAACACCACATACATTTGACGATCCCTTCGATATTATTTGATCTTTAGAAGCCAATAATAGCAACTGATCAGTAAAAGCTTGTTTACAAAATTGTATTAATAATGAATTGCTTACGCTAATAACAATATAATCTGTTGTTGTCCATGTCTGAAGCTTTTTGCTTATTTTGGTTAAAACTCTGAAAGTATGACCAAAAAATTAATCGATAACTGCCTCAAGTTACAAGTATTTCCTTGTACATGTATATCACGGTTTTCATACTACGAAGTACAAGTATATAAAAATGGTTTACATATATGATTGTAGATGAATGACTACTTTTAGAGTTAAGGTTGCGTTTAACGACCGAAACTGTTCTGCATAGCATTTGTGCTAAATGCAACTCATAAAAGTATTGCTCCGCCAAAAATTTGTTTTGATGCAAATATTGGCCAATTCTTATTGTGGCCAAGAAAATTTAAGGCCGGAAAATCTTGTGAAAGGTGTTGGACAATGAGAAGAAGCCCATTCTATCAAAAGCAACAATATGAATATAGCCACAAAAGCAAATGATGCAAATATGTATATATATACATATATATATATATATATATATTTATATATAAATGTATATAAACGTATATATATGCATATATATATATGTATATTTATATATAAATGTATACAAACGTATATATATATAGCATTTTATTAGTTATTATTATATGACTTGTAATAAATTTGCAGACTTGTTGGATATTATTTATTAGAATCCTTGGGGTTATCTTAATATGGCTTACAATGTGTCAACACTCATAACTCCACTTCTATTGCGCATAAAAAGCTAGCGTTGGCTGCAAACTGTAGCAAGCATGCATGTATCATTGAGTAGAATGAGATTTTATTTAATACTGTTAAATATAAATGTTAAATAAAAAATATGCTTTCAAATATAGAATGAAATAAAAAATTGAAAGTTCTCACACGTTGCTAAGCAAGGCACAGGCTATAATATCATTGCAGATTAACTGCAAACAATAAAGACAAACTGTTAAAGATATTTTTCTGCATCTCAAGGCATATATACATGCATATTATTGGAAGATCTTTGATAAGTTGGAGATAAGCTAGCTGATTTATTGCATCCAAAAGGTTTAGCATCGCTTTACCTGAAGAAGATGGCAAATTATAGGCAACATTCACTTCCAAACCAACCAAGCAACCAAATATTAAAAGTTGGGTCTTTTTTGTTAGCGATACTGAATTCAGAGTTATTTGATTGTCTCCCATAATCGAAATCTTTCAATATTTAAACGTGTCTTTATTGGCTCGATGAGTCCTTTGTTCCTGTTTTTTAATAGATTGTAGGAGACTTATACGCATACCGTAAACACATACACATACCTGATTATCATTCTTTTCTTTTTTTTCTTAGTTTTTACATGTGTCTTCATATCTTGTTTGTTATCTTATTCTTGAAACTCCAACTATCCCAAATATATATTTAAGTTTTATCATTGTGTTCTTTATATCAGTGGAGCCTCTACGAGTCTACAGCATCCGGGGAAATATTCAATCCACAATAGGGAAGTGTTTCCTGGTGCGCAACACTAGACAGCATTGATAATGATTTTATGATTCAGAATGTTTACTTCTGCAGTGAAGCGTGAAGTGAATGACTGCAGTGCGTAGGTGTCTGCATAATAATCCGTTGCTTGTATAGATGTTTGTACATTGTTATCTGATAGTGAATTATGAAGACACAGTGTGTGATAGTGCCTTCGATCAAGCAACACTTGCATAATATGTTATTCCTAATAATGTAAGATGACTGATGGCTGTTTTATTAAGCAACTTCTCAACCATTCTTGCAGCAACACATATGAATGATATTGTAATGCTGTACTTTATATTCATAAGCTTGATGCATTTATTTTACTCCAAAGAGTTGCTGTTTCTTTGACGATGTAATAACACTAGTATTTCTAGATTAATCTTATCAAAAAAGGCTATGCTAATGCCCATTTGCCAGCACATTGCACGACCGACAAAGGTTGATGAAACAGTGTAGAAATATTAGTGTAAAAATTCTTGTTTGTTAATTGTTTTTAAATTATTCAAAAAAGATATTTGTGGGTAATAAACCAATGATTAAACTAGTATAAAATAGCAATGCCGGTGTTTCAGTGTAAGTATGTATATACATGCATGTACAAAAAATTAATGCTGGAAGTCTTCTTATATGCATAATCTTACTATTTTTTTCTTTGGAGGAACTTGCATTAAAAACTTTCAAATGAGTTTAATATACTTTTAATTTGGACTAAACAATGGAATCTGAAACTTGAAAGTGGGATATTATTTAATATTTTACTTTTGTGTTGTTCTACCCAAAAACTGTGCGCGTAGAAAAATTAAGTAATTTATTGTTTGGCCAGTTGCGGTCCTTCTAGTAAACCATTATTTTTTATTTCATTCAAAAAAATTGAAACTCTTGGAGCAATTTTTCTAAGCATGTCGATGATAATGGAGTTGTCTATTCATGCAAAGTTTTATCGTTTTGAAGATTATTCTGTGTGCAAGATTGTCTCTTCAGTTTTTAATTAGTCAAAAAATATTATTATTCAATTTAACGTTTCTAAAATAAAATAACTTATCAATTAAATATAACTGAAACATTTAAAAATTGAAAGTAGGTAATTCTATATACTTTGATATGTTTTTTGACTAAATTAAAGTTTGCACATGATGATTAGGTAAAATATTATCAGATCAGTTGCAAAACTGGCAAAAGTTTGTTGTTGTGTTAATAAAATTCATAAAGCGTTTATGCTTAGGCACACTGAAATTATTAAAGTTGCGTAATCTTGTGAGTTTGACAAAAATAGAGAACACAATTTATTCACAGCAACCACAATTAATATGTCTTCTAATCGAACAGAGTGCAATTCCACAAAACTTTGGAATAAGTGAGCAATCACGGACATGTAGAGTGCTAGCAAACTAGGAGAGATTCACTTTCACCAACAGTCTTTTGTTGACTGATAGAACTATTGAACATGTACACAGTTTTCATTACGATGGTTAGCGGCATATATATATATATATATATATATATATATATATATATATATATATATATATATATATATATATATATATATATATATACTCATGCTACAGACAGTACTGTGTCGGCTATTGAAACCTAATCAGTGCATCTCAGAGCTTAGGCAAGGGACACAAATCCCATTACCAATGAGAGTTGACTTCCTGCCATGAAACAACTAAGTTGCCTCACAGACTTTAAGAAAGCCATTGTGCTGACACCAGAGTGCTCAAATCACAAAAGTGATGAGCTTTGCACAAAGGCTAATAGTGCCGCACCTCTCACAAAGTGCTCAACCAAACCGAAGTGAGGGAGCATATACTGCCTATACTCATGCTACAGAAAGTACTGTTTCGGCTATTGAAGCCTCATCTGTGCAGCTCAGAGCTTAGGCAAGGGCATATATAGGCAGCTTAGGCATATATATATATATATATATATATATATATATATATATATATATATATATATATATATATATATATATATATATATATATATATATGTAAAGGTAACATATAAGCATATCTTTTTACAGGCTACACATTATATGCTCTTCACAAAAATTAAGTCTTAGGAGAGCCTAAACACAAAACAGGGTGCACACACTAATGATTAAACTTTCTCACAAACTTAGCTATTGTTTTATGTTATAGAAATGAGGCGATACTCACTAAAAACACATAATACATGTATAACTAAGAACAATTTGTTTGCGTTGAGAGATTCATTGCAATGTCTGTTGACTTGAGAAACCAAAGCGAACAACATCATTGTATTTTAACATGTCAAAAACATATTGATAGAGTCTACCTAAGGTATGTATTACATCAACAATATCTCTTGAATAGTAAGTAGTCACAGAGGGATAAATCTCAGTTATGGTTAGCTATTAATAGATGTGTAGATGTTTTAAACGCAATACTTCATTATCCAACTGGTTTTGTCAGTAACTATATCATTATATAGGGTTAACAAAGGTTGCAAACTAGACATTATTACTCTTTTCCAAAAGCTTATTTTTAGTCCATTGTCGTCGTGTCATTATTTCTAGTTATTTAATAAACAGAGTTTGTTAAACAAACAATGTGTATTTATTTAACAAACAAGCTAAGATCCTCTGAGACTTCTACATCGTCCCAGAGAACCTGAAAAGTATGTCCTAGCAAACCAACCAGATATAGTTGGCGTAGACAATAGGAAAAAAATGGCTACTATAATACATATAACAGTACCTAATGACTACAATATAGCCAGCAAAAAACAAATAGAGAAAGATCTTCCTCTTGGAAAAGACATTGAAAAATGCTGAGATGTAAGAACAACTGTAATTCCAGGAGTTATTGGAGAACTGGGCACTGGGAGAACAACAGGGCGACTATAATACATACAGTATAGCAGCACTCAATGACTACAATATAGCCAAAGAAGAAAAAGCAGATAAATATCTGCCTCTTGGAGAAGACATTGCAGAATCCTGACATGTAAGAACAACTGTCAGTCCAGTAGTCAATGTGGCACTGGGCGTAATAACACCTGCACATAAAATGTGACATGCCCAGATACCTTTGGCAATTAACTCAAGTGAGTTGCAGCAAACTCTGCTATTGGCAACAGCTAAGTTCTTGAGGTGAGTGCTAATTCTCCCAGGTTTCTGGTAGGAGACTCGAGTTAGAGCAGAAAAACCACCTATATGGTTTACCGCGGGTGAGGAAACGATTTTTTTACACGCATAGAGATACATGTACTACAATATGTACGGAACGCAGTTTTCATCATTTGCGATGTACTTCAAAGTATAGTATAGCTATAGTGGGTAAGACTGCAGCCAATGTATTATTTTTGCTGGTTTCTAGCAAAAAACTGTTTATGGATATCTTTCTGCTGCTATTAGAACTTTTTTTGTTGCTGCATATGCTTCTATCAAAGCATATGCACCCGGATCTATTTTTGGTCAGCATTGAGAAGTCTTAATTATCATTAGGCAGTATATTTATGCAATTATTTCTGACCACATTTATTAAGTTATTCCTACTAATGGTTGATCTATATATTTGGTCTAGTGGTATTCCATTTATTGCAAACCACAGCACACAAGTTAATTTGAACTGGCCCGGTAATGAGGAAGACTGTAAGTCAAACACGCAGTAAAATATAGTGGTGACACTAACCATTACCGATACCATAATATAGATACATGCAGCCTCATGAAACATTAAACGCTAGGTAATATTATAGAAGTAAGATGATCAAGCTAATATTCAGCTGTAAAAGTTTGTAAAACAATTTCCATCGTCAACAAAAAGAAATAAGCATTAACCTCGTTGCAAATGGTGGTGGTCGCATTGACTTTACAAAATAAACACCTTGGTTTTTAGCCTTGGTTAGTCAGTGTTTAACTTGATCTTTTTGAACATCAGTGCATGTCAGATTGATGATTTCTTGTTTCAATAATGGTAGTACAGAGGAGGCAAAAAATATTTTCGTTTTGCTAGCTTTGACAAGGACCAAAGCTGAGACTGAATAATGTAAGACTGAAACTAAAGCAGCAACACATTTTTTTCAGACAGTTTTAGAATCTTGCGATGCCGTCGCCGCATTAGCCATGCATTTAAAAAGCTAAAATACAGTATGCACCAAAATATGTAGATGTACCAAATTTTCGGTTTGTTGATGCACCTGTATTTTGCCATGAACAAGTCTAGTAAGTCTGTATCACTCAAACGTTGGTTATGCATGTAACTCCCAATACCAACTGGCATGATAATACTGCCCTTTGTTGGTAAAACTAGTTACCAGACCAAATTTTAGTTTCTTCGCTTGCCGCTCCAGAGTTTTTAATCAACTGAGCTAATTTTTACAACGGACATGTATTACAAGACCAAGAATATTCATATTTATTTTGAATGATCAATGTAAAACCTAATCCTCAATAATCCCATTAAACTAGTTATGCAAGCAAAATGTTGAGTAACTAGACCCGGTATTTTGCTGGAATAACTAGCTAGCAAGAGTTACAGACTTATGAATGCAGTTATGCAATGCATGCAGCCATGGTTTCTGCTGGTAAAACTAGTTAAAAGGTTTGCAAAAGTTCTTATTATCTGAAAATTAGAAAAATAATTGCATAATAACAGTAAATGAAACGGGTTTCTGCAAGTAAAACTAGTTTCTGGCTAACTTAGACAATGCTTGTGCGTTATTGCTATAAATTTGCGCTTGAAAATGAGTCACACTAGTACTAATTTTATGAACATTGTATTAATAATTGTGGTGGTTGTACTCACTAGCCAAATGTACATATTCATAAGGAAGTAATTTACTTTGTTAAATAACAAGATTGGTAATATATTTCGTGAATAATGTAAAAGGTAGTATCATAAAAATTAATAACAGATGATGATATTAACCAAGTACATAATATAATTACTTGGTTTGCAAATGCATGCTTCCCACATGTGATGATATTTAAAATTTTGACATGGCATAACACAATTAGTTTAACAAATTTACCATGATGTTTGCCTGCACTATCATTCAAATGGTAGGTGCAATAAACCTAAAATAAGAATATATAATCTGCATGTACATGTTGCAAATATTATATGCATTAAAACTATTAAAAAACCTGTTGAATGTCATCAAAATCTTTATTGGCATGTAGTATTATTGCGACAGTTGGTTTGTCTTAGGTTGGATTAAATTGTGTTACAAAAATTGATTGTGGGCTAATCGATGTGCATCTACGTTGTAAACGCCAATCGAGTATTGTCAAATTTTTGATGTTACATGTTAAACTGCTACAAAATAATGACCGCACAGATTGCAAAAATTGTTGCCTAGGACAGTGCGCAGACTTGAGTAATGCTGTTGTAATAAAATATTGTAGAACAGAATAATTACTGATATTTTGATTGTGCCACCTATCCTCGGGTTAGTGGACGTCTTGTCAACTAAATAATGAATAAAATTTGTTCGCTCGATATAGGGAATGTTAAAAAACACGATATAAATTTGAACTCTCTGGCGCTGATGGACGGCAGAGCACTCTCTTTCTCTCTGACACTCACTCTCACTGCATGGCTCATTCAAACAGTGTGTTTCTTTTCCATGCTGCAGCTTGTCTTTAAAAGCGCATCTACGGCTCGTGGTACTCGCATGAGTCATATTTGCAGACTCACAAAACGCAATGTGACAGTGTGGTATTGCCTTCAATTTTATATACTGCGACCATGTGGATATTTTTGTTAGTTTTGGATAATAAAATCTTTTTCAAACATCTTAACTAGTTTTACCACCAGGAACCATGGCTTCATGCATTGCATAACTGCATTCATAGCTCTGTAAGTGTTGCTAACTAGGTATTCCAGCCGAATACCTGGCCTACTTGCTCAGAAATTTGCTTGCATAACTAGTTTAATGGGATTATTAAGGATTTGGCTTCACTTTGATCATTCTAAACAAAGATGAACATTCTTTGTCTTGTGATACATGTCTGTTGTAAAAATTAGCTCAGTTGATTGAAAAATCTGGAGCGGCAAGCAAAAAAAAATTAAAAGTTGGTCTGGCAACTAGTTTTACCAACATAGGCAGAATATCCGGCTCCTTCTTCTGCCTTTTGTCCCATATTTTAATTGTCTGTATTTGAACTGAGCAAATACTAGTTGAAAGTATTGTCAGATCTTAGTTTTCAAACCAATTTATTGCAGCAATACTACTCTCTAGCTCTTTTCAGTAATTATATGAACATCGAGCTGTTTTTTAGAGCAGACTTATTGGCCACTTTTGTTCCTAGAAGCCTTTTTTTGTCTGGCAGTACCAGTTTAATGCGTTTCCTGATCCATAAGTTTCTTTGTGAATGTATGCTAATTAGGCGAATGGAAGCGTACACATTTTGGCTTTGATTTTTCGAAATAGTTTATGCAAGCTTTGCAACGATATCACCTCTTGACATATTTATTGCCGAGTTCCGTCAAAATTCTGATAACCATTAAAATCATTCAGTGACCAACTACTGTTAGCCTTTTCCTTTATTTTGAATCCCCAATAAAAGGGCTAACTTTTTATAAACTGTTGCATTAGACTTCTACCTACTCAATACTGAAAGTTTATTTAATCAACTGCGAAATCTTCTTCTGGAACAATTGCTAAACTTTTTTTCCTCATTAATTTTAGCAAAATCTGAATTTCTTGTTATAACTTGTTTTCCCATTTTGCTCCATCATCTATAGATGCATCATGAAATCAATCGTGGTACACAATGACTCTAACATATTGCTTAGCTTGACACCCCTGATTGGTGTTCAAAACAGTCTTATTCTAAGAAACACAAGATGGTGCGTTTTTAACTCTCAGGGACATCTGCTCCCGATATTTTTAAAATAAAGAACCTTTTATTGGAACAGTTGGCAATTGTATCATTTCAATTTCAGGCCAGCAGATGTAAGGTATTGTAATATCTGGTTTAGGTGTTCATAGTTATCGTCAAAATTAACAATTAACAAATTAAATTAATAAACAAACTAATCAGCAGCTTGCACTGTTCAATTTCCAAATTTTATTACATTGTTCTTAGACCTTACTTTAAAAGAAAGATTATGAAGCGCAGAAAAGTTTTTATGCCATAAAACAATTATATTCACTGATATATAGCCGCGTGTTAAAATGATCTGCTGCATTCCTTCCCTTTTCTATAACCAACAAAACTAGCGAATTTGTCGCTTGATAGGTAGCCCGATATAACGCAGCGTGCCGTCAATCTGCGCGGAAATTGCCCAGCAAACTGATGCTGAGCGATAACGCTAAACTTTTTTACCAGAAACTTTTCCCGCGTGATATGCATTTTTATTGGTTGGTTTCCCCCATATTGCAATGCTCTGGCTGCTGGTGTTATTTAGGTAAACTTTTGCCAACATACAGCAAGAACATTTTTCTATTTTGTTACGATTGAAACATCATCAAAATGAACACTGAATTGTTCATAGATTTAATGAGAGCACACCCACTCTTGTAAGACAGAACATACAAAAATGCATGTTGCATTGCGCATACTCTAGCATTGCCTGCACAAAGCATTGTGTTACAATGATAAAAGTTGTCTGATAGAAACCCTGATTAAAACCAACCAAGTTTGGCTAAAGTCAATTAAGGCCAAAACTTTTTGATGATCAATTGTTGTATGGTTAAAGGACCCAAATGATGATGTTGATAAATTAAGCAACAAAACACGAATCTTCATAATAAAAAATATGGTAAAATGAAGTAGAGGTACAGAGAAACTATGTTAAAAGTTCATTATGTTACCATTATTCTACAAATTAGATTGAGTGAACCATTAAGGACTTGCAAAACAAAAGCAAAAGGAGATACACACCTTTGCTTTCCATTTTGTGATGAAACTAGTAAACGATTGCTTACTTTCCTAATGTAAATTGTATTGAGCCAATGTGTATAAGGTTGCCTTCTTAATGTTTCAGTGTTACTCTGTTGCCATGTACAAAGCCAATTAAAACTTTACTAGAAGTTAATGTCACATAAGTAGTGACATAATTCATACTTTCTTTTATGGTCTCCCGCAAAAATAAACTAATTAACTGTATTACAAACTATTTCCATATAAGATGTTTTCTGAAACATTGAAAAAAAACTGAAATCATGTTGCTGTAATAAAAATTTATAAATTTGTGTAATTAAATGGAGTTTCAAAAGTCTATATGAAATTTACACAGTTGTTAGTTGTCTCGAGGGTTCTAATGGACACTCTGATTTTGTGGAGATTAATTTCAGGAAAGTTAATTACACTCTCAGCACAAACTGTGATTGATTCACCAAATCAGAGTTCATACTTATCATTTTGGTCTCTCAACTTTCAAAAGTTTTGGTTTGATAAAACATGTTAAGGACTACGCAAAAGATAAACTTTGGTAAATAGTCACCGAACATGGGTAAATAGAATTAGACAGATTTACAAAGGTGTGAAGTTTCTATACTTTTTTTATCTGTCATACTATAGTTTTAAAGAGGAAGAATTAAAGTTAGAAACAAACATTGTTTATTAAACTCAAAGAGAACTAAAAGATTTTAAATTACCAATCCAAGCCTAGATAAGGTTCATTATCTGTAATGAAACAAGTTAGATGTGAACTACATGTAGATACCACCTTCGTTCCTGGCAATGAAGCTGGTAGTGCTTGTTGTTGTAGTGTAGTTTTAATTTTGATAGTCTTAGCGTTCGTAAAAAGGAACAAGGTGTGGCACCTAAGTATTCGCTAGCGGTCCCAATTTTAAATAATTACCGCTAGACAAGATTACCACATGATACAATTGACACAATTACCACTACCGCTTGGACACATAAATAAAATTAGAAACTTTGAGTCTTGAAAGGATACGAAAAAAAGTATTGTGTAGCAACGTAATTGAATTCCTTTATTTAATAAATTGACATTGTTGACAGATGTCATTTCGCTCAACTGAAAAACAAGTCAGACATGTGTTATACGGACATTATTAATGTTGTTTTTATACTTTTGTTTGAGGTCACCTCAGCTTGAAATTAACTTTGATTGGTGTGAAAACCTTTTTAAGAAAACCGTATAACAGTAGCTGATTTTCCTTTCCCAAATGACCAGTGTGGGTAAAGCAAATTCTCTGCTGACACACATGTCAACAAAAGATAATATAACTGTTTGACCTTTGCGAAGGTTCTCGTAATTGTACAAGCAATGCTATATTGTTTTTGTTTAAATGAGAGGTTCCTAGGATGATGTGAATCAGTTTTTGACTTATATTTGTATTTATGAAAAACATAGTGACTAGACAAATGAAAAAAGATCAGCTAAAAGAAAAAAATGTTTTTGGGGATTCTGTAAAAATAGTCAAATTAGTTACTTTCAAGCCAAAAGTCACAGCTTTTTATATTTTTGTTAAAAACCCAAATGCTGAAAGATTGTGTATTCAATGTATTTTTACTGACAAGTGAAAGATAATCTTGAGCATGACTAGCTGAAGAGCTTGAGCAGGGCCAAAGCAAAAAAGCAAAAAATTGCAGAACTTGTAGAAGGCAAAGCAGTACTGTTGTGCTGTTCGGTTGTAGTAATTTTCTGTTCTATTGTAGCACTTTTTTGTTCGGCTGTAGTACTTTTCTGTTCTATTCTAGTACTTTTATGTTCGGTTGTAGTAATTCTCTGTTCTGTTGTTATGTTCGACGTCGTCTGGTTACGATAAGATCTTATCAAGTCATCTGTATTGCAGTAGCTGGTGCCACAGCGACAAATCACCACACCATATTGTGTAGTGCAGCCATTTGTGAAGTTGGCGCTGTCAAGATCCTCATAGCCACATAACATGTACACTAAAAACAGTATTAACTTAAAGTATAGGGACAATCTGTTACCAAAAAGGTTTCCTATAATTATTAAATGTTTAAACATGAAATTTGAAGTGTCTGGAACAAAGACTAAAGCACAACCCAATATTTTACATCGCAGTATATTTTCTGTTTGCACAAATCAATTCAAAGCTTTTAGTTATAAACCATAAGTATCCAAGGCAAAGTGTAAAACAGAGAATGATCACACTCAGTTTACTTCATAGGAGTGTATATAAAATAACTACTGTCATAGCACCTCTAGACCACTACTATTTTTGCAGTCAAAATTATTTTTACAAACATTGTCAGCATTATAATGAATATTGTGCGTGTGCTTCATGCTGTACAATAAGGATTATTGCTGAAAAAGGCTTTGCTAAATATTCATAAACTTACTCTTCTGTTTTAAACCTTTACTACGGCTTCAGAAACTCCTACAACTATATTCATAAATGCAATCAAAGTATTTCTGGTACATTATGGTACTAATGTTAGTTTTCATATTTGAAAACCTCCAACCTTGTTTTTGAGAAAATAAAAGATAAATGTGGATACATTTTTTGAAATTTTGTTTGGTATCACCCATTTTTCTTCAATCGAGGACACACAAAAATAAGAAAGTAAGTATGTTGGTGCGCAATCATGTTTGCCCACTTAATGAATACCCGTTCACAAACTGTAAAACCTGAATAAGTTTAAATAATGATTCTATACATTCAGACTAAGTCATTTGAATTTATTTTAATAATGGTTTGAATTTGAAAATTTAAAAAAAAAATTTAAAATTTTAAATGTGATATATAATAACCAAAGTGATTGTAACAAACATTAACAGGAACTTAGAAAAAAACAATTGGACAGAAGCCAAAGGAAGTGTCATACCATCATCTGTAGACTCGGTGTAAAGGAGATAGCATGAATCAGTGTCAAAGAGAGTAGAACAATCAAATCGCACCTTGTCATTGTCGTCACAGTTTAAACATTTATAGCAAGAAATAGCATAACTTCCTCCAAGCATCATACCTAGCAATCAAGTTTAGAAATATCAGAGAAACCAACCATTTTAACTCAAACCTAGGATTAGGTTTTAAATAATTTTGGTTTAATATACATGTACTATCATCATGATAATCATGCATAATTACTGCACTCAGGTAAAATCAAGTGAAGAACTATATGCTGCAAATTATAAGACCAACCAATATTTTGAATAGCAATTAGATGGGGTATATGAGTAGCCATTTTCATAAACCTGTTTAAAAATTTTTCTGATCAACTTAATGAAATTATTCTGCTTTTTGCGCTTTACAAATGTTTGTTTAACCTAGTGAGTCTCAAATTTAATTAATTATTTATAAATAATTCTGAGCCTTTATGTAAAAATTATAGATCACTGATTATTAATTTTACTTAAATGAGCATGTAATAGTTTGCATTTCTAATTGATCAAACAGTAGAAGATCTCCAAACTAAATATGATAGGCACTCCTATAACGTATTCCAGCTATAACATAAATTCCAAATAACCTAAAAAAAATTATGTGAAGCCTTTAAAAAGTCCATATAATGTAAAGTCTCAGGTCGAGCAAATTTTCAAAATTGATTTGAATGTTAGTTTATCTTGCCGCACTTACGGAACAAAAGCCGCCTTGCATGCGCCGCTACATATAACTTTTTGCAACACTCTAGATTATCGCAAAAGATCGCTAAATGTGTCGACAAAACAAATAGTAAACTAGCTCCGCAATTGTTCATAAATCAAAAGGTGATTAATTTGAGCAGGTGTGAAATCGATTGTCTGCCATTCTGAAAGTCATAAGTTTAAGTATTACCTAAAGTTAGCTTATATCACAACCTTGACCCCCTGGATACATCTGGATGTAAGATCGCCGTTTTATAATAGAAATAATACTTTGTTCTTTTGCTTTATTGTACACAAACAAAATATTTGTGATTAGTTTTACTTTGCAAAATAGACTTTGCTGTTTAGAAAAAAAAAGAAAGCTGTCGTAAATTAAAGTTGATAATGTGCAGTTCTCATCAATTTGTTTTAAAACTATTGCAATCATGGTCTATAGAACCAGTAAGACTTATCATAACAAGCAGAAAGGTTTTCTATGCAAACTATTACGGCTGCAGTTACAGTACAACACACAAATTGAAAGAGTTAAGTGCAGTTTTATTTTTTGCATAGACAAAAGGAGAGTTTGGAGAGATCTTGGAATAGACTAAGCAGTTTATATGCACTTTACTGTTCTCATAACGTAAATTCTCTATAATGCCCATGGTCCTGGAACAAATTACTTACGCTGTAGGAGCGAACCCATATTGTTTTAATGATTGTTTAATTTTTTTCAATTTCTTTTCCCGTTTTCATTATTTTTTAATGATTAAAGACCTCACCGGCAAGCAGAAAAGTAATCTTTGAATCAATTGTATTAAATAACTAATTTATAGAAGCAACACTTGCTAACCAGTTCTTTAAGCGTTGATATTAATGCTTTAAGTATGAATCCAAGCTTTCTATGCTTATATACATGAAAATATCATAAACTGCAACTATTGGTCCGCGTGTTAGGAGCACTCAAAATCTTTAAAGTGATTGGCCAATGAGATTTGTGATTCCTTCATTCACAAGATTGACTAATAGCCTAGCTAAATTTTCAAAGCTGTGCATTTCCTCCTCATCAACAGCATAATAGGGTTGACCTTTCTATAGCGGAAATTTTCACATTAGATTGCAATTAGGTGGCACAACATCTATGTAAAAACAATATGGCCTCATATATATATATATATATATATATAAACTATATTAAGAACTGAAAACTTTTAAAACATTTTACAACTTAAAGTTTCATGGTTGCTACCATTCATCAGGTAAAATTAAAATGATTTGAAGCTCATATGACTGTCCGTAAAAACACATCGAGTAGCTTAACGATAAAGGCCAGCTACATATATGGTAATACAACAATTTAATTGGTTCATGTCACAGCATTGCAAATTAAGTGCTTATTTGAATGTCTGCACTTTGACACAAGCTCGTTTCTTGAGTTTAAGCTTGCAAAGAAACGAGCTTGTGTCAAAGTGCAGACATTCAAATAAGCACTTAATTTGCAATGCTGTGACATGAACCAATTAAATTGTTGTATTACCATATATGTAGCTGGCCTTTATCGTTAAGCTACTCGATGTGTTTTTACGTACAGTCATATGAGCTTCAAATCATTTTAATTTTACCTGATGAATGGTAGCAACCATGAAACTTTAAGTTGTAAAATGTTTTAAAAGTTTTCAGTTCTTAATATAGTTTATATAAATGCTCTATTTTAATATTGAGCACTCTCTTCTAGTGAACTGCAACCTTCTTCTTCATCAGTATATATATATATATATATCAGTATATATATATATATATATATATATATATATATATATATATATATATATATATATATATATATACATGTATATATATATATATATATATTTATATATATATATACATGTATATATATGAGGCCATATTGTTTTTACATAGTTTACGATAATTTGTCAATATACATGTATATATAATTTTTATATATATATTTTTTTCCTCAAAGTTTGTCTGTGGGTATTTGGATCTGTGTGTCTTTCCGGCTATAGCTATAAAAATTTTGATAATGAAACTCCGCATTCTGATGGATTTAAACTGGCGACAAATAAATCGACAAGTTTCTTATCCGGATGCTCTACTATTGAGTGACAATGGCATAGTATTCAGATATGTTTTCATATACCGGATACGCAATGTGCATGCTAATTATTCTAGCTTTGCGTCCGCGAGTTACGATGCTCCTGTTCAGACATATTTCAGGACGCAAGTATATGCAACGCGTTACGTAGTCGTCTTTTTTGGTTAGAGCTAATTGATTCTGCGCCACGATATGGACCATAATAATTTATCTCAAATATAAAACTTGAAAATTTGTGCACTGACCATATACGGTGGTACCTCGGATCTTGGGCGCTTTGGTTCTCGACCAGCTCAGTTTTCAATCAAAGATTTTGATATTTGTTCGTCTCAGATCTCGAACATGAATTCGGTTCTCAACAAAAGCCTCACATGCGCATTGAAACAGCTCTGGAAACAGCATGGAAACATTCATTAACGTACGGAGAAGTAATTTATGCTTTATAAAATTATTTACAAAAAGGAAGGAACAATCTGGGACGATGCCTCCTTTACCGAAGATATTTGCTTTATTTGCAGTTACAGTACAGCACACAAATTGAAAGAACTAAGTACAATTTTACTTTTTGCATAGACAAAGGGGGAGATTGATGAGATTTTGGAACCAATTAAGCGATTTATATGCATGCTATTGTTCTTATAACATAATTTATCTATAATGTAAATAGTCCTGGAATACTGCTTATGTTGTATGAAAGCCTACTGTATTAAGGAATGTTTGATGATTTGCAAACTTTAGTCCAAAGTTGATTACTCTTTAATGATAAAATCACTCACCGGCCAGCAGAACAATAATCTTCAAATCCATTGTATTAAATAACTAAGTTACAGATGCAACACTCACTAATCAACTCTTGAAACACTGGTATCAAAGCACTGAGTATCAATCTAAGCTTGCTAAGCTTATATACAGAAAATATCTTATGAACTACTTTTACTGGTCCGCCTGTTAAGGGCAATCAAAGGTTTTGTATTGATTGGTCAATGAGATTTTCAATTCCGTTATTCACTAAATTGACTCATAGCCTAGCTGTGTTTTGAAATCAGTGCAATTCTTCCCATCTACAACCTAGTAGGAATATGCTTTCTAGAGCTAACATTTTCCCATTAGATTACAACTAGGTGGCTGGACATCTATGTAAAAACAATAGTGCCTTTTTTGATACTATAGCTTCCTAAGCGCTAAACATAGACCACTAATAGTTTAAGTTACGTGCTACTAATGGAAATTACTAAAATTAATAATTACCAAATATAATTAGCAATGTTTAATTAAAATTGCCAATTGACAATTAGGAATTGTCAATTGGCAATTAAATTCTTAATTATAATATTTAGTTGTGTAGTTCACACACTGTACATTAACCTTGTTTAAATATTCATTTACACTTTTTGATAATTTTCAGCTTGATTTCAATTTTTTCTTTGCATACCTCAAAATTTCAATGCAAGCTGCCTGTCTGAGAAACATAGATCATACACTCAAAAAAGAATTTAAAATTGATATAAACCTAAAGAAATACTTTGTAAGATTTATGTTGGATAACACTAGTTTTAATATGAGCAAACAACATCTACCCTACAGGTTTATATAGGTGATATATATATATATTTTTTTTTATTTATCTATATATATGCATTATATATGCATATATATATATAAATATATATATATATAAATATATATATATATCAATATGCTGGCGATGTTATGTCAGTCGCTCCATTGGTAATCATAACGGATTTTGCGCAAAAATTTGTGTAGAAAAATTAAGATAAGAACGTTTAACTAGTGACCCGTCTCCTATCTAGTGCTACCTAGATTGGCCAATAAGTATATCTAGTGACCCGTCTGCAATAACTAGTGACCCGTCTGCAATATCTAGTGCTGGCTGCTAACTGTAGCAAACATGCATGTATCAATGAGGAGAATGGGATCTTATTTGAAACCGTTAAATATGAATGTAAAATAAAAAATATGTTTCAAATATGGAATGAAATAAAAAATTGAAAGTTCTCACATGTTGCTAAGCAAGGCACGGGCTACAATTGCATTGCAGATTAATTGCAAGCATTAAAAACAAACTGATAAAGATATTTTTTCTGCTTCTCAAAGCATACATGCATATTATTTGAAGATCTTTGATAAGTTAGAGATAAGCTAACAGATTTATTGCATCCAAAAGGTTCAACATTGCTTTACCTGAGAAGATGACAAATTATAGGCAACAGTCGCTTCCAAACCAACCTAGCAACCAAATATTAAAAGTTGGGTATTTTTGGTTAGCTATACTGAGCTCAGAGTTCTTTGACTCTCCTCTATTCAAAAACCTTCAGTATTTTAATGTGTGATTGGCTCGATGAATCATTTGTTCTTCTTGATTACTACATTGTATGAGACGTATACACATACCGTAAACACAAACACATATCTGATTATAGTCTTTTGTTTTTTTCTTAGTTTTTTACATGCGTCTTTATGTCTTGTTTGTTATGCTATACTTGAAACTCCAACAGTACTATCCTGAACACATATTTGAGTTTGATCATAGTGTTCTTTATATCAGTGGAGCCTCTACGACATCCGTGTGAAGTATTCAATCCACAATAGGGAAGTGTTTCCTGGTGCGCAACACTAAGCAGCATTGATACTGAGTTTATGGTTCAGAATGTTTACTTCATATCTTCAGTGAAGCGTGAAGTGAATGACTGCAGTGCGTAGATGTCCGCTTAACAATCCGATGCTTGTATATAGCTTGTACATTGCTATCTGATAGTGCAATATGAAGACACAGCGTATGAATGTGCCTTTGATTAAGCAACACTTGCATAATATGTTATTCCCAATAATTTAAAATGACTGATGACTCTGTTTTATTAAGCAACTTCTCAACCGTTCTTGCAGCAACACATAGGAATGATATTGTCATAGTGGACTTTATATTCATTAGCCTAGCTGAAGCATGTATTTTACTCCAATGCGCTGCTGTTTCTTTGACAATGTAACCACACTAGTATTTCCAGACTACTCTTATCAAAAAGGTTATGCTAGTGCCCATTTGCCAGCACATTGCATGGCAGACAAGGGTTAAAGAAAACAGTGTAGAAATAACAGTGTAAAAACTCTTATTAGTTAACTTTACATTTAAGTCACTATTAAGTTATTAGTTACTTTACATATAAGTCATTTACAACAAGGAGAGCTAACTCCAATGGTTGCACAAAACATTTCCACAAATAAGCTTGTCATTTGAAAGTTGTTTCTGTTGTTGACAAACGTTGGGCTACTTTATTATTTTGCTTGACATTCTCATTTGACTAACTCGCTTAGAAAATATAACAAAATTGCTGCGAATGAACGTCGAGAATGTGCAGTCCTCATCAACTTGTTGTAAAACTATTGCAATCATGGTCTATAGAACCAGTACGATTAATCGTGACAAGGAGATAAGTTCTCGTAGGATATCCTATCCTATTATTAGGATAGGATATATCATAAAATGAAGCCATATATATATTGCATATAAATGTAATCATATATATATATATGAATACATATGCATTATTCTATATGAATACATAGAGAATGCCAAATGGTACCATCAAAGATATAGAAGAAGGGTAAAAGCACTTGGGGATTCTGCAAAGCAACATCAACCACGAAGCCAAGGTACGTCACAAAGCCATTACTGAATACAAATAATGCCATCGACAGGTCTTACGAAGCCAGCTCAATGCCAAAAACCAAGTCATGGCAATAAATACCTACGCACTGCCAGTAATACGGTATCCAGCAGACATAATAAAGTGGACTGAGGAAGCCATCAAGGAAATAGATATAGCAACTCGTAAACTGCTGACCATGCATGGAGCACTCACCCACAATCTGATACTACTAGATTGTATCTCGATAGGAAAAATGGCGGTAGGGGACTCAAAAGTGTACAGCAGATACTGAAAGAGGAAGAACAAGGCATCAAAGCCTATGCAGCCTCCATGGCCATTTCAGATAAGCTGTTAGCTAAATTTCAATAGGCTGCTCTGATAATGGAGCTTTGCAGTGATGATGGTGAAACTGACTGGCGCATGAAACCTCTTCATGGTACTTACCACCGACAAATATCTAAGGTTGGCAATCTTTTATCATCACAATAACAATTTTTTGCCATTATTGTCACTAATCTGATAATAGTTTACCTAATCAACATGTGCAAACTTTAATTTAGTCAAAAAACCGATCAAAGTATATTAAATTTGCTACTTTCAATTTTTAATTGTTTCAATTATATTTAATTGATAAGCTATTTTATTTTAGAAATGTTATATTCACAAATTTTTTTTTGACTAATTAAAAACTAAAGAGACATTCTTGCACACAGAATAATCTTCAAAATAATAAAACCTTGCAAGAATAGACAACTCCATTATTATATGCTTAGAAAACTTGTTCCAAGAGTTTCAAGTTCTTTGAATGACCTAAAAATAATGGTTTACTAGAAGGACCACAACTTATATTTTTGGCCGAAAAATAATTTACTTAATTTTTATACGCTCACAGTTATTGGGTAGAACAACACAAAAGTAAAATTTTAAATAATATCCCACTTTAAAGTTTCAGATTCCATTGTTTAGTCCAATTTAAATGTATATTAAACTCATTTGAAAGTTTTTAATGCAAGTTCCTTCAAAGAAACAAATAGTAAGATTATGTATATAAGAAAAATTCCAGCAATCATTGTTTGTAGATATATACATACTTACACTGAAACATCATCCTTGCTATTTTATCCTAACTAGCCCAGTTAAAACTATGTGTGTTTACTGGTTCGATCTACAAATCAAGGCCTAAGGTCAAATGAGCGTAAACTTACTTTTGTTTATAATTCACAATAGTTTAGACAAAAGTTTCTATGAGAAGTTTTTAATTCTATAAAGTTTAAGTGATTATGTAATTATTCATTGGTTTATTACCCACAAATATCTTTTTTGAATAATTTTAAAAAAAGTTAACTAATAAGAGTTTTTACACTGTTATTTCTACACTGTTTTCTTTAACCCTTGTCTGCCATGCAATGTGCTGGCAAATGGGCACTAGCATAACCTTTTTGATAAGAGTAGTCTGGAAATACTAGTGTGGTTACATTGTCAAAGAAACAGCAGCGCATTGGAGTAAAATACATGCTTCAGCTAGGCTAATGAATATAAAGTCCACTATGACAATATCATTCCTATGTGTTGCTGCAAGAACGGTTGAGAAGTTGCTTAATAAAACAGAGTCATCAGTCATTTTAAATTATTGGGAATAACATATTATGCAAGTGTTGCTTAATCAAAGGCACATTCATACGCTGTGTCTTCATATTGCACTATCAGATAGCAATGTACAAGCTATGTACAAGCATCGGATTGTTAAGCGGACATCTACGCACTGCAGTCATTCACTTCACGCTTCACTGAAAATATGAAGTAAACATTCTGAACCATAAACTCAGTATCAATGCTGCTTAGTGTTGCGCACCAGGAAACACTTCCCTATTGTGGATTGAATACTTCACACGGATGTCGTAGAGGCTCCACTGATATAAAGAACACTATGATCAAACTCAAATATGTGTTCAGGATAGTACTGTTGGAGTTTCAAGTATAGCATAACAAACAAGACATAAAGACACATGTAAAAAACTAAGAAAAAAACAAAGGACTATAATCAGATATGTGTTTGTGTTTATGGTATGTGCATACGTCTCATACAATGTATTAATCAAGAAGAACAAATGATTCATCGAGCCAATCACACATTAAAATACTGAAGGTTTTTGAATAGAGGAGAGTCAAAGAACTCTGAGCTCAGTATAGCTAACCAAAAATACCCAACTTTTAATATTTGGTTGCTAGGTTGGTTTGGAAGCGAGTGTTGCCTATAATTTGTCATCTTCTCAGGTAAAGCAATGTTGAACCTTTTGGATGCAATAAATCTGTTAGCTTATCTCTAACTTATCAAAGATCTTCAAATAATATGCATGTATGCATTGAGAAGCAGAAAAAATATCTTTATCAGTTTGTTTTTAATGCTTGCAATTAATCTGCAATGCAATTGTAGCCCGTGCCTTGCTTAGCAACGTGTGAGAACTTTCAATTTTTTATTTCATTCCATATTTGAAAGCATATTTTTTATTTTACATTCATATTTAACGGTTTCAAATAAAATCCCATTCTCCTCATTGATACATGCATGCTTGCTACAGTTAGCAGCCAACACTAGCTTTTTATGCGCAATAGAAGGTGAGTTATGAGTGTCAATACATTGTAAGCCATATTACGATAACCACAAGGACTTTAATAAATAATATCCAATTAATCTGCAAACTTATTACAAGTCATATAATGATAATTGATCAAATGCTACGTATATGTATATACATGTATATATACACACATATATATATATATATATATATATTGTCAATATATATATATATATTGACAATATATATATATACATATATATATATATATATATATGACAATATATATATATATATTGTCTCCTCACCCCGGTTAACCCGTATGGGTGGCATTTTCTGCTCTAACTCGGGTTTCATACCAGAGACCTGAGAGTTTGAGAACTCGTCTCAAGACCTTAGCTGGTCTTAATAGCGCACTTTTCTGCATTTCACTTGAGCTGATTGCTGTTGGTATTTAAGCAAGCCACATTTTATGCGCCGGTGTTATTGCGCCCATTGCCCCAATGACTACTGGGATTACAGTTGTCCTTACATCCCAGCATTGTGCAATCTCTTCTCCAAGAGGGAGATATTTCTCTACCTTTCCTTTTTCTTTGCTGGCTATATTGTAGTCATTGGGCCCTGCTATATCTATTATAGTAGCCCTCTTGTTCTCCTGGTCCACCACCGCTATATCTGGTTTGTTTGCTAGGACATGCTTGTCAGTCCGGGTGTGGAAGTCCCAGAGGATCTTAGCACGGTCATTTTCATTTAGCTTACCAGGAGCTTCCCACCAGTGTTGTGGTTTATTAAGGCCATACTTATTACATAGACTTCTATACACAACACCTGCGACATGTGTATGCCGCTCAATGTATTCATTTCTTGCTAGCTGTTTGTATCTACTGATGATGTGTTGGATGGTCTTAGGTGCATCTTTGCACAGTCTGCATCTAGGATCATCTCTAGTGTGATAGATTTTTGTTTGGAGTTCCCTTGTTGGGAGTATTTGCTTCTGGGCTGCCATGATTAGCGACTCTGTATTGGCCGTTAGGTTTCCTTTGTTTAGCCACATATATGTCTGGTGAAGATCGCCAACCTTAGATATTTGTCGGTGGTAAGCACCATGAAGAGGTTTCATGCGCCAGTCAGTTTCCTCATCATCACTGCAAGGCTCCATTGTCAGAGCAGCCTATTGAAATTCAGCTAACAACTTATCGGAAATGGCCATGGAGGCTACATAGGCTTTGATGCTTTGTTCTTCCTCTTTCAATGTCTGCGGTACCCTTTTGAGTCCCCTACCGCCATCTTTTTTATCGAATTACAATCTAGTAGTATCAGATTGTGGGTGAGTGTTCCATGCATGGTCAGCAGTTTACGAGTTGCTATATCTGTTTCCTTGATGGCTTCCTCAGTTCACTCTATTATGCCTGCTGGATATCGTATTACTGGCAGTGCGTAGGCATTTATTGCCATGACTTGGTTTTTGGCATTGAGTTGGCTCCGTAGGACCTGCCGATGGCATATTTTTTGTATTCAGTAATGGCTTTGTGACGTACCTCAGCTTCGTGGTTGATGTTGCTTTACAGAATCCCCAAGTACTGTTACCCTTTTTCTATATCTTTGATGGTACCATTTGGCATTCTCTATGTATTCATGTAGAATAATACATATGTATTCATATATATATATATATATATATATATATATATATATGAATATCTTGATATGCAATATATATATATATATATATATATATATATATATATATATATATATATATATATATATATATATATATATATGTATTTATATATATATACTTGTATATATTTATATATAACTATGTATATATATATATATATATATGTGTTTATATATAACTTTTCCTATAGTAACATGATTTTAACTGCACACAGTTGAGTGATAAAATGATGGTCCCAGTGGTTGGTCCCAAAGCAAATTTTCAGATGATATTGCACTGATTTATCACCGACTAAATGTGCTAATACATTCGGTATTTTCTGGTTGTTGCCTATTAAAACTGTGTGCTGGTGTGCAGTTGACAGAATCTTTAGCCTATGAGCATCCAGACCCCAACTTACTTTTAATATCACGTCGAAATGCACCAGCCAACTTGGCAATTACTTCCATGGATGTGGAATTTCGTTGCTTGCTCTATTTTCTCTCCAGCTATCACTGTTACTTCATCGCCTTCTTCGGTCACAACTGCTAGTTTGGTAGGGCATAAATTCTTCCCAGCTTCTCATTTTTGCCATTTTTTAAAAAAGTTTGTCTCCCAAGTTCACATCCTTTTCAGGGACTGTTTCATGTAAATCGTTTTGGTATGCGCTTTTGATAGCATATAATGTTTGGATGCTCTCTCAAAAACCATTGGGTCAGGTTGTGTAACTAGGCTTTGAGGTTTTGTTTTAATTTCCTGATCATACAGAAAAGTGAATGGTAGCCACTTTTTGCATTGTGCATGGTTGATTTGCAGGAGGCCAACAACTTTCTTGGAGTCATGTTAGCCATATTTATACTATTTTCATTACCTTTATTCAGAGCGTTGTAGATTTTTCTGCTCACCCCGTGTGCTTTCCCATTTGAATGCAGCTAAAGTAGAGTTGTAAAGACTCAATTTATGTGGCACTCCTTAAGGAACTCTTAAGTAGAAAAAATATTGTGGCCATTGTCTATTCTTAGCATGTAATGAAAAGCAAAGCTTCAAAAGACTGTGTCCAGAAACTCAATTACATTTTCATTTTTTGTACATCTGAGAAATGTACACTCAAAAGTCCAGTTGCAATAATCAATAATCAATGAGCGCAATGACTGATTGACCATTTGGCAGAGTTATCAGCATATCTGTACAGAAATAAGTAAAATTTTCTCTTAAAACTTTGTCATAGAAACTCTTTGATGTGGATCAGTTGTAAAACAGCCATGCAATGTAAACACTGATGGCAACAGTTCTCGTCCTGTTTATCAAAACCTGTTCATCATACTTTACACCTGAGTTGCGGTCTGGTTTTAGAAACGCTGTGATGATGATCAAGTGCAAACTGTCAAAACTTGCAACCTTTTAGTTTACCCAGCCCTTGGAGAACTTCAGAAAAAACTTTTAATTCGCTATTCTATTCTTATAAATTCTTAAGCAAAACATTAAACTAAAAGTTATAACTTTATGACACTTTCAACAATCTAACAGCTTTTTTCATGGTTCAATAAACACTTAGCTTTACTGTGATGGATGAAGAAAGCAGCAGGTGCCTGTATACTTCCGCATTTTACTGCAACCTTAAATGAACCAAGAATACCGTTCTTGCTTTTGCTGCCTTAGCCAAACAGAACGTCTTCGGTTGCAGCTTTACTTTGCTATCAAGCTTGGTGTAGTAATTAAATACAATCATTATGTTGTTGCTAGCCCCCTTGTAAAAAATAAATGAAGCTGGCTCTTTCACTATGCTTAGTCCACGATGTGGCATCTTAGTCCTCACATTGTGGGTCGAGATGATAAGCGGATCCTCACCACTATTGCCACAGTGCTCATCATGCACTACCGCCACTGTGAACGATTATTTACAAAACTTTGACATATTATAAAAGTTCAGTGTCGTGCAGGGCAACATCTATCATGACCGAGTGTTTGTCACACTCGCATCTGTAGCATGACTTCATTGGGGCCAAAAAGGTTTTAAATTTCTTTCTCTCGATTTTCAGCTTATTTTGCCAGGTAGGTTTTTTGACCAGCAGCTACTTTCTTTGTTAGAAAATATAGGAATATTGGGTCTATTTTCTCATCCATCTCTGTGACTGAAACACCCTTCATCAGTTCATCAAACCGCGACAGTTTATCTACGTCTAGCAACTTGATAGCCATCTTGGCATTATTTTTGTTGGTCCCGATTTTAAACTGCTCAACTGTCTACATCTAAATGTCCGCAAAAATCACAGATGCAAGTGCAAGCCGTCAAGCAAATGTCAAAATCAGCTACAGTCTATTTCAATTTATGTTGCATTTCTCGGAACATGGTCCTCTCTATTGTTTTGTCAATAATCTTCTCAATGTGAGTTTTCAAAAACACCACTCAGCATAATCTTTTTGTTCTGCTTCTTCGGAAATATAAGGTTTAATAACTTCTCATGCCGTGCATCAGACTGTCCTATTTCCTGCTGGTTGCTGCAAGTGTTGTGAAAAAAATTAGCTTTTCAACCGCACCATAAGCGTTTCAAACTTTTCAGAAAACAACGGAACA
The DNA here is from genome assembly GCF_963576615.1 of Watersipora subatra. Classification (NCBI taxonomy): domain Eukaryota; kingdom Metazoa; phylum Bryozoa; class Gymnolaemata; order Cheilostomatida; family Watersiporidae; genus Watersipora; species Watersipora subatra. The sequence goes on from NC_088717.1 coordinate 45,916,900, forward strand.
GCGCTACTAGCAGTAGCTACTGTAAGAAAGCCCGCAACAATGCAGAAAACTGGCGGAGTGTTCAGATTACCATTGTTGAATTGCCAAAACATTTTCCAAGTCTAGCATTGTAATAATATAATTATTTACCTTTCCACCAATTTTGTATATGTATTTTGCTTTTTTTACTACTAGAGGTTCTTTTAACTTTACATATTAAATACCAAATCATTGCTTGTGAGCTAGAATTTAAATGTTAAACTCATGGTGTAGTCAGCCACAGTTCCTTCACGGAACTTTGTTACTTCTATTACAAGTTGAAAGTTTAAAATGAAATATATTAATTATGTATATAAAAAATTCCATAATTCAGTAATGCAAATTTTGGGGAAACAAATTGAATATTTAGTGTGAGAAATTTCATTATAGTATTTATAAACAATTTAAGATAATTAGTCAGATTTATAAAAACGAAAATATACTCCATAGAAACAAACTCTAGACCATTTGCATATGAACAAACTTTCCAGCTAAATATACAATCACTTCTCTTTATCACTTTTAAATTTCTGCAGAAAAGTGACTGATATACAAATTACGATCCTGTTGACTTACCAATAACCAGATTAGTTAGAAATGTGTAGTTTTCCTTTGAACCATTCTCATCAATGTATCTCCCAGATGTTCTCAAGCAATACCCGGAGAGTTCTGTACCTCGGAAATGATGCCTGACACTCATGTTAATCTTTTGGTATGCATAGATTTTGATGGCGCCATCACTTATAAGAGAATATCGCAGAGAATCTCTATTGCCTATAACAAAGTAAATGGTTGTTGTTTCCCTAAAACACATGAGACCTTTTTTCTTGAAAATGGTTCATTGATAACTGTTTGTGCATTTAAAATAAGCAGTGGCAAATGTTAATTAGTGCCGCAAAGTTATACCCAGCACAACCAGCAACCTCCATTTTCCATGATGTAGATATAATTATTTGCAATGGTAGACCTGGGTATTCAGAAACTATCAAAGTAATTATCAGCACTTTTGGAAGTTTTGCTCGATCAGTTTATAAAGAGCTAATCAAATAATTGAATCAGAGCAGCAATAACCATTAATGCATGCATCTCTTTAACAGTTTAACAAAAGTTTGTATCCGGTTTTACTTACAACACACTGACTACAACAAAATTGTATGTAAACGTTGTAAATCTTCACAACAGATTTCACTTTTCTGAACAAAAATGTGTTTAGTTTGATAATAATGCTTTATCAAATTTATCAATGTATTACCAATATTATGCCTCTTATATCATATTTTCAAGGGCAAAGGTTTTCCAAAAGTGAGTCTTTAGTATTTTATCAATTACATCAAATTTTTACAAAAAGGATGTACAAGATAACTTGTGCACTAAAAATATTTTCTTTGGGAGGCGTCAGTTCCGAAAAATGAGTAGATAGAACGTAGTGCAAAATTTCATAGTAATACCAACAATTAAATAATTATATGAAAATGTAAAATTGTATCTGAATAAAAATATAGCAAATATAACAATGATGAATGCAAAATAAATCTTGATTGTTTTATTTTTTAATTTGAGTCAACTCATGAAAATCTTTTGTCAAAACTCAGCTGTAACAGCTCATAATTATAGCCACATAAAATAGCACACAGTACCATGGCCAATGGAAAAATACATTGGTGATGATGAGAAACCTAACTACTAATGCTAACCTTGTGTTGAGCACAACGGTTTTGCTGTTTGAGCTTTTGCTACAGCAGTTGTACTTTGATTGTTGGTTTAGTAAAATGTTTGGAGTAAATAATTGCATGAAAGTTGGAAGCAATGTAAATAGAGTTGCCATTGCTGAACTGGTTTTGAAGATGAATTATGTACCATATAGAGTTTTCCATTTTTATCTCTATATTTACCCTCGTGAATATTTATTCATAATACATATTATAATGAATTTCAAAGTTTAATTCTGCAATTTGGATAATGTTTGTTGTATTATTTTTGTTTTGTATATTTTTATGCAACACTTCATTGGTTGCTGGCTCATTGAACAATTTTGATGTAACTATGCAAAGTTTTTAAACTACAAAAATGTTTATGCTACATAAGTTTTTTTACTTGACGATTAGTAAAAAAAAATTGTTGGTTTAAGATTTAAAAACTCACAAATCAGTCTGCTAGCACTGCTATTAGCACCCATAGCAGTAAAAAAAACAAAGCCAGAACGCAAAGCTGAACGGAAATTTCCAAGGCATAAAGCTTTAAAAAGTCACTTTATATTTGAAAAGTTAGATATATGCAAATTCATCCAGCCAGTCCATGTGGAGCCAGTCCTACTGAGCCTCAGGTTAAAGTGGTTGTCCAAGAATGTTAAGATTATTTTGGTTATACTTATTTTTCCTGGTACCTTTGGAGCGACTTCCATCATGTGTCTTAGCTTCCATAGTTTCACAGTATGTGGTATAGGGCTGGCATATTTTTTGGCCAAGGCTCACACTCTTTTTGCTAGTCCTAGCACATTGGTGTTGGGACCCTTTTGAACTCTACCATGACTGGAGATTGCCTCAACTTTCCTGGACAAGTATGGTCAGGCTCCAGCCATCCGTTGTTTTTGATAGGAAATTGCCCATACCACTTAACCAAATAGGTTTGGTTGGGTCAGAGATAAATGACTTGTTATGACTCACTAATCTGGTTTGCAGGTTGAATTTATCTCAGCTTTTTACCACTTGGTAATTATTCAAAACCAGTTTCTAAGCATATAGAAGAGGGTTCTTTTTGGTTTTCTTGCTTCATATTTACCTGCTTTTGACAGAGAGTGTTGGGCACCTCCAGCCTTTTCAGTAGTTTCATCATGCACTCATGTGTTGGCTAAGACCCTGCAAGTGTAGGGTAGTTCTCCAAATAGTCGTGTCTCACTTCAGGTATTAAATGTGGCGTACCCCGATAACCCATCATCAGCTAGAAAAGCCACTGATCTTTTTTTCCTGGTCGCCTTTTACCAGGAGCATTCTGAGTGAGTCACTCAGTTGCTGATTGTCGCAATCAACTACATGAACTCCATTGACCTGAAGGTGGAATGTGGTAGGATGGGATTTTCTCATCCACAAGATTTGACACAGCTCAGTCATCAGTGGACTCTCGAGCTGTGCCCTTTGCTTCATGTAGATCTGTTTTGGCAGGCCAATGTAGTGAAAGAGTATTTTATTCATTGGCTAGCTAACACTTGTCCATGGCTACAGTAAGGGCCAAAGCATTTTGTCATTGTGTAAATTGGACGATCAACACTACCATCTACATGTACTTGTTACTCTTTAGTGTTGTTGGTAGTGGCCCAACCAAATCTAATGCTATGTTCTGCCAAAGTTCCCTGAAATACAGCCTTCACCTGTTTCTGGCTGTCTTTCTCCTACCATGCTTTGCTGCTTGGCAACACTGCAACTTTCTGAGCAGCTCTCTTACAGTTGCAGCCAGCCCCAGTTAGCACTGGGTCAAATAGAGGCGGCTGCCAGACCTACCTACTCCGAAGCATGTTAATGCATGCATTTTTCACTTGTTGGTTTTTCTGACCGCTGGTGCACAGACCAGGCATTATTTTGGTGTGTTCCTAGGCAAAGTCGGAGTTTTGAACACTATGCCCTATACAAACAAATTTTTAGAGTTTGGACATTTTTCAAAGCTCATGGGCCGCAACTTCAGTTGATACCGGGTCAGCAACTCTCTCCATGATTGGGATTAGTGGATGGTTGTCAGGAAGCCTCAAGCATTGATCAGCATCGATGCCCACTGATTTCCATTGCCCCATAAAGTATTTACCCAAAGTGTATCACAAGGTTTCAGAGTGGCTTCAGTCAGCCGGAGGTAAACTTCAATAGCTACTACTTTGAGGCCTGCAGGTTAAATAGCTAGTCCCTATTTTCTAGTTTCAGGGTTAAATCTTTGTGGATGGGTTTGCAATCTTGTAGGATGATTAGCTAGCACTATTGGCTGTTTTTGCTATTCTGCTGGCTCAGCTCATCAGCATTCTCACAGCAAAGCTGGTCTGACTAATTAGTGTGTATTGGAACTTCATCAGGATCTCTAACCATTGTCACATCTATTTGAATGACTACTCCTTTCTGCACTTCTAGAAGAAAAATGCACAGTCAGTTTTGAAAAAGAGTTGTTGAGGTATGTTCGGAAGTGCTCAATGACCTGGACTACAGCCTGCAACTGCCTCAGCTTGACACAGTACTGCCTCTTTGGCAGGGTTTTCTTAAAATAAGCAATCACTCTTTCTGGTACATTTTAGACTTGAAAAAGTAGTATATCCATTATACATTCATTAACATTCATATCTAGGATTTGAGGCCGATTTAGGTTGGGGCATCTCAGAATTTTTCAGGTTGCTTTAGACCATCAAATTCAGCCTGATTTGCCTCTTTCCATGTCTCATGTTTTAACTTCTCTGTCATCCTATGCAAAGGCTGGGATGTGTGAGCAGATAGAAAAATGTACTGACACGGTAGCCTACCAATCCAAAATGGTCCTGTGGTTTCTTGAGCTCCTCGGTGTAGGCCATTCTTTTCATGGTTATTAGTCAACCCTTCTCTATTTACCACATGACCGAGGTTTCCCAATCGAGTCTAGAAAAGTTTTTACTTGAATTGTTTGAACTGGAACTTGGCTCTCATCAAATGATGGTACCTATTTTCTAACTGGAGCGTGTATATGTCAAAATATGGGACAGTTACTACAATGTGGGTCGAGGTAAAATGGTAGGATTTGCGAATAAAAATCATTCAGCTCTTGCTCATTCAGTTTCTAAAAATGGCTAAAGCAAAATGGACTGAAAACAGCAAGACTTCTCGGTAAACAGTGGTTTGCTCTCCCTGTACAGACATGTGTATTCAGGTGTTCGACAGGTGTCAGACACATGTATACACATGTGTATACACCCTTAACCACATGTACTGCTATTTTGTACATGTTCATACACAAGTCATGCGCAAAAATACATATGTATACATGTGTATCGGTACATGTGGTTACACATTGTGTATACATGTGTCTCAAATCAGTATACACATGGATATTCAGCTTTCATGTGTATCGGTGTGTATTACAGATGTATGTGTGTGTACCGAGTGTGTATCCAGATGTTTCAACATGGATACATGAAGTACTAATCTTTCACTAAATCAACCTTTTCTAGAGCTAATAAGCAGCTGATACAGTGTCATGACAGTGTCAGAACACTGTGCTGTACTGGTGTATGAAATATCATGCACTGGAATGATATGAAGGAGAAACAGAAGGGTTATTGACCTGCTGTTTTGTTTGGAACTTCCTTTACAGGTAGAATTTGCCACTCTCGTTTTCATCGTACTTATGTCATATACATGTATCTGAACCGCCTAGGCTACATGCATTACCCTTGCTGTATATAGTCATTTTGATAGTGGGACAATCAAGGAGGGATGTCACAAAACTACAATAAACTATAAATTATGGCTATGTGATGGGCGACAATGAAGCAGTATTATCCATCTAATAAATGTTTGCCATCAACTAAATACTTATAACCAGCTTTTATTTTACAAAGAACAAATTTATATCAAAACATAATGTAATACTTTATGCTGTATGTATAAAAAGCACAAATGAAATGCGGCAAAGTACAAATGAAAGGTCGCAGTCAATACACTTATCCATGTAGAACGTTGAATAAAATAACAAAACGTTTTTACTAACTGTTTAGTAAATCTATGTTGAAACATACTTTATGTACTTAGTGTTATGTATAAATGCAAAAAAAAACATCGCCTTAAAAATGTTGAATGATATTTCTAGACAAAGCTAATTTCTTGACAGTTACTTGACTCTTTTGTTTCCAACCATTCACTCCAGCAGCTTTCCCGCATTCTTAGCTTCTTCTTTCAGAGCTTCGATTATGTGGGGCCTGCATCTCAATCCTAGATCCCCTAGGCTCCTCCCATCCCATTCATTGATTATCTGTCAAAATATTCCACAAAATATCAACTAACAAAAATGCAAAAAAAAATTGATTGCTGTTTGATACTAATTTACAGTTTTACGTAGCCATGAATATCTGAAAATCACATTGCAGTTGTAATACAGATAAGACTCATGGCCTATTTGGTGCCATGGTGGTTAGGTCAGGTGCATAGCTTGTAGCTGACAATTACCAAACGGTTGCATTAATAAGAATTGATATTAGGCAATGCTTAAAAGATAGTCAATGAATAAACTAACCTCACGGAACTTGTCGGGCCGTGTAACCTTTAGTTGAATTATTGGCGCCACCCTTCTCAGTGAGGTAAAATCTTTATTACATTTTTTCAGAGCCTCGCTCTTTGTGGCGCCACTCTTGACTTGTTGTAACAGAAACTCATAAAACTCCTCAATCTCCTCTACGCTGGTCACTAAAAAGTAGTATGCAGTATCTCTTAGTTTCATGAAAACACTAACTACAAAATGAATCACTTGAGGGAAAATAATAAGTAATAATAGCTAATAATAAAACATGACTTTTTGTATGACCACTAATAAATAATAGCTTAACTTACATCTCGTATTCCCAGGTACAGGTGATGCACTAGGGGGAGTTGTTGTCCGTGGTTTGTTCGTATTGGTCACATGGTAAGGGGGCTGGTAAGTAAACGGCTGATAGGGATAACCTGGATATGGATGTATGTATGGTTGTGGATATGGTTGATGCAGTTGATGGTATGGCTGTGGTCGCTGGTACGATTGCGGATGGTATGGATAGGGTTGTGGGTACGGTTGTGGATATGGTTGAGGGTACGGTTGTGGATACGGTTGTGGGTATGGTTGTGGATATGGTTGTGGGTATGGCTGCATGTATAGGTGATTATATGGTTGTGTGGGATTAAGAGGTCCAGGTTGTTGCTGGTGATCTGGTTTTGGTGAATCAAGTTTTGGAAATACTAATGCAGGTACTGGTTTGGGCGGACGTGTATTAGGTATGATGAGATGCTTAGTGGTCCTCTGCTGCTCTTCTTTATCTAGGACTCTATAACATAAATGCAGATGGCAGCAACGTTTAACCTTGTCTGGAATTTGAGAACAACAAGTTCCGATCATAGCATCTATTGGAACTTAGCATATATAGATTCCACCATGCATCTGTTCTCCACACTGTCTCACCGCTTAGGCAAAATAGGAGAGTAGGGTTAGAACAACAACATATAGTTTGCATCTTGATAAATTGTCGACAAAAGCCAATGGATGTTCCGTCTGGACTGTTTGTTCCTGTGTGTTATATCATTTTGTTACATTATAACATAAAAAATGCAAACGACAGAAAAATACATTGTTCTTACTTTACCCTATTCCGAAGTGTGGAATAGGGTGGGAGGTGTGCGGACAACACAAACAATATTTGATTCCAGCTACAATTCATAATGGAAATTGTCACCTAAAATTACATTGGCTTTCCAATTAATGCATACACTGTCCAGCAGAAACTAAGTTTTACTACATACCTTCCACTGTTCTTCCACCACGCATCTTCATCTTTTCCACCACCATCTTCTTCACTTCAACAAGAAATTGTACATTTATGGTTATCTGTTTGATTAGCTTTCAACTATGGTAGGTATGCATGATTGACAGGCATGTGTATGGTATGACTCTTAAATATCTGAACTAAGTATGTAATGCTAACATGGGCTTTCCTCAATTTACTTGTCTTCCAGAGAACTTGGTAGTAGAATATCAAAATTGTTTTGATCCAGATAGATATTGTGTGATATCAACGCCTCAATTATCTGCAGGTTTCATGTTTGTTTGTTTATTTTTATTCATAATATAACTACAAAAAAATAATATGAAGAGTGTTTCTCACAGTATAAAAGGACAAGAAAAATAGAAAAAATGTCACTACAAGGAAGGTGATGATGAGGTCCCTGTGCGCAATAGCAAGGCTAATCAAGACGCGGAACCTGAAAGTAGAGTCAGCAGAAGTCTGTTTAGTTGGTTTAGTCTAATCTGGTTGTCTGAGGTAGCGCTTCAGTTCATTTTTGAAAGAATTAGCATTTACAATTTTACGCAGTGTAACCGGTAGTAGATTCCATAGCAATGACTCTTGATAACCCAAACAAGTTAATTACATGTGCAGCATGCATATTATCTGTCTTTGATACCTGTGTGTACCATACACATATAATGTGTATTGGTACACATGTATCAAAATCAGTTTATGTGTATGGTACATGTGAAACCTGTGTACCATACACATGAACCATGTGTACCATACACATAAAACCTGTGTATCATACGCATGAAACCTTTGTGGTTCATATTATCTCTAAAGCATAAGGGACAGTGCACTGGATAAGAAATTTATTGAAAGGTTGCAAGTCAATCTCTCATCTAGGGACTCGTCAACCTGAACAATTGTTGTCAAGGCTCGGGTGTACTCTCCTACATAATGATTTGATAACAAAAAACTCACCTGGTAAAATCACCTTCAGCTTTTCTTTCCTCTTCCTGCATGCCATCTGGTTCATCTTCTCTATGTTCTTTAGCACATGTGCTATTAAAAGTAAGACATTTTTTCATACACACCACAGCTTTGAGACGAAGGAATTAACATTCGGATGAGAACTATGTGTTTGTTGATGGTGTCTAATGCGCCTTACCTTTTATCGGTGATCAAGTCAAGTTTCTCTAGACGCCTGGCTTTGCATCTAATGCGAGCAATCAGTTGATCGCCGACCGGGGGTTTTGTTAAATCTCCACACTCATCACTGTCACTTGCACTGGCACATCTCTTTCTTGTCTTCTCAGGACTAAAACAAAGAAGCATATCGACATCGATGAATAACTGTGGGTGTATTGTGTTCCAATCATTTATGAAGTGATCACCATAAAGGTTCAACTAATTAATTTATACGTACACATTACTCTACCTACTCTACTGGTTGGCACTACCAGGCCTGTCAACACTCAATCATTGAAAGTGAGACTCACACAATCACACCAAAGAAAAAATGAAGATGAGTGAGAAATGAATGAGATTTTTGATCCAATTTCCACAATTTTATATATACTATCATTGATACATCAATTGCCCCAAAACCAAATCTCAAGCATTGACCCACTCTTGGGTTGGCAGGCCTGGGCACTATCAGAATTAGAATAGATTAGAATAAATAATCAATGAGTTTTTTTGTCTGTGTTCATACAATAATATCATTCATATACAATTGGATGATGATATATATTAATTATGCTATTTAAATAACAATTATAATTATTTTATATGATAAAATAATTTATATCATATACATAATTTGTATGTACAGTCAAACATGAATAACTCAAACTTCACTGGATCGAGCAAAAGTGTTCGAGTTATCAGAGCGTTCACGCTATCAGAGCACTGTCACAAGTCCATGTATTTATTAGTAGATACATGTACATACACAAACTATATATAAATCAAAAGCATAAATGGCTTGTTTCAAATTAAATGCTTCTAATGTAAAGTTTAAAAATTTTTTTTCAGAATATTAGAGATTTTTCTATCACTTGAGATTTGTTTGTTGTTTTAGGTGATGTGACTGCCAAGACGTTTTCAGATTAAAATTGGCAAAACTTGATCGCTGTTAAAATGCCCAGAAGAAAATACATCTTTTTCTTTTGAGCGTTTTAACCAAGATCAATTTTGCCGATTTTTCCTTAAGTTTATCCAAAGGTTACCACGCTTTTCCTTATCTTCGAAGAACCATTGCTAAGCGGATGTTTGTAAAATTTTATTTTTTGCAAAACCTTTAAAACCTATCCGAGTTTGACTCTAGATATTTGAAATATAATAATTATAAGAATAAAATGTTTAGTTGATCTAACCTTCTTTGCTTTGGTGATCCTTTTTCCTCTTCTGGTTTTGGGTCAACAGGGGGACATTTCCCCCTCCCCTTAACATGCGGCATTTTGCATTTTTTGCAGCAGATGATAACGCAGGCTTTCTTCCCCTTGGCCATCTTTGCTTTTTCTATTGCCGACTGCTAGTAGCCGCCGTTATCTTGCCGCGCTAACGATAGTCTTTCTAAAGATGTGCAGTTTTTACGTTTTAATTAAATTATTTCTAATAAAAGTATAACCTAATGTATCATCCATCTTTATTAAAAAATTGGATACCAATGGTATGCTGCTTGTCAACATGTAAGCACAAAATATCACGAAGCATTTTTTTGGCGCACTGCCACTATGAGTAATGTATTGAGTGACCAAAGATACTTAATGAAGGTGGTCACGTGGCTTGATCTATGAGTAATAAACACTATGAGCATAGATTGTACCGCCAAGTGTGTGGACACCGACTGTGTTTCCTGTAGAGTTTTGCGTCTCGATCCGTGCTGCTCCGTCTTTCTTGGTTTTTTTCAGTTTGTTTTATAATTTAAATAATAATTTTATGAGGTTTATGCTATTTCCGGTTTCTTGGTTCAGTTCACTCTAAGGATTAGGGCATGGGTGAAACGATGTATTCATTTACAACTGAGTTGATCCTCCCTCATAAAGAATTTGTGGCTTGGTTGATGTCTGTTAAGTTACTGAGCAGCACCAAATCTTGTGAAAACTGTGTAGATCCAGTCCCGATGAGGCTGCACTGCCGGACCAACCGTAAAGACTTATATGTATGGTAAGTGCTCTTAGTTATCACCTCATTAACCAAAATAAACTCCATAATCGACAGCAGAATAAGTAAAGGTCCAGGTAAATGTGTGATTTTTGGTGATTGTTATGCAGGGCAGTTGAACACAGTCGAGCCATGATCAATTTATTAAAACTTTCACTCACATTGTCACTGACTGTACTGTTGCACACCCCCTTTCCACTTACAGTTACACCACTGGTATGTAATTTTTTCATAGCATAATTATGGGGATTAATGTATGACATGATAATAATAAATGGGTAGTCCAAGAAAATTTGATGATGACTTTTCTGTTCTATCCATGTCCATGTTTTCAGGGACTGTCCACGCTGTAGGTCACAGGTATCTCTAAGAGACAAATCTTTCTTTGCCCTCTTCTCAGATTTTGATCTAAAGGTTATTCTAAGGTGAGTTTTGACAAGCAGGTCATTATTGTGGTCTAATTAATGAAAATGCCCAGTAACTATGCTTTTGTTAAAATGCAGACAGTATTGACCAAGGAGCCGGTGGTTGGCTCACTAACGTGGGCAGTCACGTGCGTGGACAGACAACTCTACAAAAGGATGGGTCATATTTGATCAAGGTTGTTGTTCCTCTTCTCTAGGTACATCTTGGCCTGGGCGTTAAACAACCATGCATATAAGAACATAAGAGTAACTATACAGCAAAGAGACATAGCTTCATACCGGAGGTTAGGGAAAGAGCTTGATAGCATTGCCATTGATTCATTCCACAGAAATTCACCTGGCATTCTTGGAGGCATAAACTTCCGCTTTCAAGTTGATGAGAGCTTGTTTGTGAAAAGAAAGGTAAGCTACATTGAGTCTGTAGAGGGTCCTTGACCTGCGCTATTATAACCACATATACAAGTACATGTATAACACATATTGATATGAATATAATGAGAGCTGACTTCTAACAGTCATGTGTACCAAATTCATTCATTCATTGCATTCCATACCTATTATGAAAGCCTTTGTTGAACATGGTAAATTTTTAGGCAGGAATTGGCAGGCTTATCAAAGAAAGATGGGTGGTAGGAATCCTAGATGAGTATACCAACAGAGCAATATTCCAAGTAGTACCTGACAGAACCCATAGGACATTGAGAGCAGTTATAATGAATCATGTCTCCCCGGGCTCCACAGTGACCACTGATGGATGGCGGGCATACAATGGACTGAACTTGATCTATATTCATCACCGCGTGAACCACAGCATCAACTTTGTGGATCCAGTGACAGGTATTTGCACTATTCGAAAAATGTGAAACACAGCCATTGGTCTTGATTCATTTGATAGGTTTGTGAAATCCTAAAGCCCAGTGATGCTAGATGAAAATAATGTTAAAAAAACTAGACACATCATAGACACTGTGCGATGTTATGTAAATACAAAGTAGCGCTCAATGAGAATTGAATCTAGATGATTTGTAACGTGTGGTTGGTAGAAATAGTGATTATATACATGTAATTATTATCATTTTTGCAGGTGCACACACTAATGGGATTGAAACTCAGTGGCGCCATGCCAAGAAGTTTGTGAAGTTAAGATGCCCTAATGGTGCATTTGATGAGGTAAAACTTCAGGAACAGCTACATGTTTACATGTGGAACCTTTGGTTGGGGAGACCTTACCCAGGAGGAAGCTCATTACGAATAATATATGACATTTCTAAGATTTACAAAGTTTGATATAGTGTATAGTATATAGTAGTATTTGCTGTCAATGTATAATTGTTAAATAAAGGTCAAAAATACTTTAATTGATTACCCTTATTGCTCTCATCAAACAGGAACATGTCAATCTCCCCTACCAGCCAAACTTGCCTATAGTATGACTTTACTCATTGTGAAGATCAATATGATTGTTTTTTAAACTTGATAGTAGAGGTACTTGCTGTAAGCAAATTTATGCCAAACAGGTGGAAGCAACCTCTTCTGACATAACGATCTGTAGGTTTACCCGGCCCGGAGGTTGGATTTGATTTCAATAACATGTTTAATGTAATCTTGAATGTGTGTACCTATGCAACTCTCAGACCACACAATGATTCTTAAGTTTGGACTACAATTAGAGATGAAAGGAACATCTGAACAGCGGGTTTACCTGGCAGAGGTACAATTTGATTGTGATTATAATAAAAAAACGGCCATGTATAGATCTGTGAGTATGTGTACTTATGCAGGGCTGAAGCGACCCAGGCAAAAGCAGGTATTACCCACTCTGAACCCATACACATCTGGTACACTGTCCTGACACTTTTTGGACACGTGTCCGAAACCTGTACTGGTACATATGAATGAGTCCATTGCTCAGCCTTATGCTACACATGTATACTCATCATACACTGGCATGACAGTGGCTGGCCACTGTATACACCTATTGTGTATACATGTGTGTACTAAACCTGTGTATCCACATGTACCAAGATGTATTCCCCTGTATAGCATGTGTATACACATGTACTGGAGCCTTCAGCCACATGTATACATGTGTACCAACAGTGTATAGGTGTACTGATACAGGGAGAGCAAACCACACTTTACCGACTTCTCACTTCCACTGGCTTTTCTTGTGTGTTGGCTTCTAAAGATACTTGCTTGTGATGACACACATGCTCACTGTAAAGTTGCTGCTATAAAATATATCAAAATTATGTCCAACTTGAAAAAAATGTTTGATCTCCTGTTTTGTACCCACTTTTCTGCACATGTAGTCAACCTAGACTTCTATCCTTTTCTTTCACTTTGTTTCCTTCTTCCGGAATAACACCACTAAAAAACTCGAGCATCTTTAGCAGCCTTAATGAGCTCCTTACTGGAAAGATTCTGCACCTGGTGTTTTGTCTCTGCCTCAATTCCCCTCCTTCAGTAAAATGGTGTGTCCTATGCATGATGCTCATCTCATGTCCTACTCTCCAGTGTTGTACATGGCTTGGTAAAGTGTTAACAGTCTTGCTACTTGTTTAGCTTGTCTTGGCTCCTGACAGTTTTATTGCTGCTTGGAACATGCCCTCTAGCTTGCTTAACACCTCTATTTCTTGGGTTTCTGCTTCCCAAGCAATGAAGTCCGAGCAAGAGAAGTGCGGCTTCTCAGTTTTTCTTTTTTTGTTTAAATTTCGACCGACGTGCTCATTCGGTGTGCTAGAGGTTTATTAATGAGGGTCAGGCAAAGCGAGATTTTGCGTCCTTTTGGCCTACGCCGATATAGGATTTTAGACAGAAGGGAATCATAAAAAGCCTTCCATTAACTCTAACTCGTAGTAGTTTCGAGTCATGGAACAGATATTTCAGCCCAGTTTGGTGTCACCATATCTTTCATCCACTGCGCCTAACACCAAGTAGATCCAGCAGATCATGTCTATCCTTTTATGACACAGGTCGTCTGCCTACAAAACTACAGGCTGCCAACACTTCATTGTACACTGGTGAGCCACCATAATTTGCATCACTCCAAATGGCATCCTTGCTGATGTTGCTCCGACAGGACCACCTTGGCCTGTACATTCCGGCATCATATCGGCAACAGCATGACTTTGTAAAATGGCAGTTGTGTCCCATTGGCCATATAAAATGGCTGTTACTTTCTTCAACCAAGTATCTTGCATTCTCAGGAGCCTGCCTAACTCTTGTTTGCTTAACATTTTGATGCATCTGTTGTAAACAAGAACAGGACAAATTATCTTGCAGAATGGGCCGGTCAAAAAGTTTTGATCAAATTGGCTCAGCACCACCCTTGACCCTAAAGACCGTGGCATTTGGCTCCAACACTCAGGAATTTGCTTAAGCGGTCATAAAGTGACCGGAATTGACTGTCTGGTCATAACATGGGGTTTGGCTAGAGATAACTCAGCGACTGTATAAGCGAGCTCATTCTCACTGGCTCTCAGTTTTCTCAGGCTGGCAACGGAGCTTACTCCTGACAATGTTGCCTGCTGTGGATCATCTTAGTTTTCAGTGTTTTTTTCAGCCTGGTCAGTGTCGAAGCATGCAGGCTTTAGCTTTTTATTTCGTCTTAGTTGTTCCAGGTCAGTATGTCGGAAAAAAATTGTGGTCATCTTCCTGTCTAAGGTGGCTGAATCAAAAAACTTTGCTTCATCTTCCAATTTCAAAGGGGTTTGGCAGAATTCTGCTGCGTCACCTCTTGATTCCAAGTGGCAATGGCAAAAAACTGTTGTGTGTTTTTCACATTACTCATTGAACCTTTCTTTGCTGGAGTGCAGCCAGTCTCTGCGCATTTGAACGACAGGCTGAAGCAATATCACCGGAGCTACAACGCTTTGGGCCTCAGTGTAAACTATAGTTAGCACTACTGCTGCAGCATCCTAGCTATTTAATTGGTTTGATAGTTTCTTGATGTAGCTGTCTTCTCAAAGTCTTCTCTCCATCTCCCACAGCACTAAGACTAAAAGAGCTTGTCCGGCACAGCCTCTTCAGGGATGCATAATCCTTTATACAAATGCTGGACCTGCTTCAACAGCCACTGCATCAGGATTGCAAGCAAACTGGTTGTGCGGTTTGGTGCAGAGCCACTTGATTAGCAGGCTTTTCTCATATGGATTAGATTGCAGTAGGTTGGCATGCCCCAGATCGGGTTTGAAAGAACTACATGTAGATGTCAGTCAGCATTGCTTTAGTCAGTGTGGTTGTAAGCACGGCCAGTAGATACCATTGCCAGTTTGGGCTGTTCAAAGTACTGCAGAGCATCTACTTTGCCGTACCTGCTCAGTAGTGGTCGAATAGGTACAAATGCCGCTATAACCAGCAGATGCCTTGTGGTGCCCTTTATAACACACTCAGCGCAGACTGAGCCTACCTGAGATATAAGCCAAACAGAGCCTGTAACGCATCAAATGAGTAGTCTGCTTGATTGCCCTGTCTGCACTTATCTGCTTAATTTAAAGCCTTGCATAAGTGCAGCAGTTTTGCTGTCTCAGTTCACCCATTTGTCTAGACTACGTTTTGAAGCTTACAAAGTTCTATAAGTCATCGGTACCGGCATATTGAGGTTATTTAAACTGGAGAGTCTGAGTCAAGTCTTGGGTACCATCATCAGCCTCTCTAATACGGTGGCCAGATGAGCCACAATTATATTTGCCCTAATGGCATACCGGGTTGCCACATCAGGTTTGTTCTTTACGAGGGTGACCCTTACAAGGTTCAATGGTAGATTGCCTTGTTTAAGGCACCTAGGCTTCTCCCTTGAGCAAGGTTTCTTGTCTCAAAATACTGGTTCTCACTGGGTCTTATATTGTACTAGCACTAGAATAGTTTTAGGAATTTCACTAGGAAGTCATCTATCTCATCTAAACTCAGTCAATATGTGTGCAGCAGACAACTGCATATAACACGGCTTTTTTCATGTTAAGTCTTCTTTTAGCCCATTGGGCTCATTTTATTCGTTTTGGCTGGCTTACCCGCCCCTTTGTCAAAATAACCAGTTTGGTAGTAGCTTGGTTCATTTGTTGTTTGCTCAGTGGCAAGCTTGTCCATTAGGTGCTGGTTTGACTACATCTTGATACCAGCTCGATGGCCATCTGGCTTGTCTTTCATCTTTGATGACTAGCAATTTGTGCTTCCAATTGTCCTTTCATGATATTGGCCTGTCCGATCGGATGCCCAGCCGATTGAAACTTTTCTGGCTCTGTTCTGCAAGACAGGTGTAAGCACCTCTTGGCTCTAAGAGGCAAGGCCATCCATATCAAGACTTTGGGTGTGGCTGATCTTTTCTCTCAAAACATTAAAATAATCTCTTTATCAAAGTGTTTCATTTCAGAATACAATGATGGTCAAATGAATTCAATATTTTTTTTGGAAAACTGAGTTTTTCAGTTTCTGTATTTTTACTACTTGCGAATTCATTTAATAACAATGACTTATATATTAGACTAGTTTTAGTTTTGTCCTGATTAGGTGTAGCTGAACCTAACAAGTGCAAAATTTTGTTTGAAATAGTTCTTTAAATAGCTGTTTTGGAGAGTTGTTTAAATTGTTCTAAAATGAATTCTAAGCACTTCACCTTTGTATGGTAAATGTAATAATCGGTACAGATATGATTACACATCATTTATTTTACTTGCTTACTTATATCAAGTCATTTACAGGCATATATCACAAAATGAGATTTCATTTAAAACAGCATAATCTGCTGACACATGATGCAATGTAACGCGATGAGACACAATGTGGTACAATGGGTTACAAATGGTGACAATCAATGTTCTGTAGCGCAATCTCCTGTGAAAAAATCTTGCACCATGCAATGCCATGTGATGCCATGTAAATTATGACATACTATTTACCATCATGTTATACAATGCCTTGCATGTCATGTGACACTGCACAAAAATTTATATCACATAACACAAATGAAAGAGAAACCTGTCACTATCTGATCCACACATAATGACAATAATACTGCCATATGATGCACTAAGTGAAGCAGTGCAACAAACATTGATGCACTGTGTCTCAATGCTAAACTCCTGAAAAAATACATTACAACACTAAATAACGTGAAGCTACACTAGGCAAATCGTCGCAATACAACGCATTCTCGTTGAATGGGAGTAAGACAGTGAAAATCAACAGATTGCGAAGAATCCAATGTAGTGCGGGTCCAAATCAAAAACTCAGTATAATGCTTTGCATCATGACACAATGCAACGGTATTGATCCACCACAACGATATGTGACACCATACAATACCAAATGACGTGATACAGTGCAATGCATCACACTATCACAACAGGCATCTTGCAATGCCATGGTACACTTTGCAATGCGATGTGTGTTTATGTTTGTCCTACAAACCAAGCGCTGCCATGCGTTAGCGTTTGATATTATGCTAAAAACCATGCAACGTCATGAGACATCATGTGATTCATTGTCATAAAATGTGATTTGTTACAGTGTATTGCCACACCAATTGAAGCCATGTCACTATATAAAACCTCATGCAATGCTTACCAACATAATTCTATGGCAATGCCATGCAAAGAAATGTGGCCCTATGGCACACAATTCTGCACATACAATGTCATGGTATGTCATTGGATGCTATACGATTCCATATAAACCAATCAAATTCTTTAAATGATGTACAACACCTTGCAATGTTGTGAAACAACGCATGATAGCAAGAGATGTCAAGTGACACACCATAATGTTAAGCCATGCAAAGCCATGTAAAGCCATGCCCCACAGCGTGATGCAATGCAACACGTTCAAATGTTAGATGATAGAATATGGTCCATCATCATGTGATGTAATGCAGCATTTTACACTATCATTTAATGTAAGCAATGTAAGGCTTCATAATGAGATCAAGTTTGGCAGATTGTGAGGGAATGCAACAATATGCAGCAGAATGCACTGCAACACAACATAATGTGACATAAGGCAATGCGATCCAAAACATGGTATTGAACTTGGCGCTGACATGGTACTGAAGCAATCATTATTAGCAATGAGACATTTGCGATGAAACATCATGCAGTTCAATGCATTTTGATGAAACTTAATGTAACATTGATTATGACACACTGCAATGCACTATAATGCATTGTGATGCTATTCGGCTCTTTGCAACACACTGTGGCAAAATGTTTGCTTGTGACTCAGTGCATTGAAACGCAATGCAATTAGGCACATTCTAATAATTTTCAGCACAATCCAATGCAATAAAATGAACTATTGCATAATTCAGCTGCATGCAACACACTGTGATGCAGTGTGACAACATGCCACTGTAAGTAATCCATGCAAATGAATGCGATGAAATGTGATCAATCGCGATGCAATTTTACGCAATGTGATGCAAAGAGACACATGGCATCACGCTGTAATACAGCCACTGTTGCATTGCCATTAGAGACATGCCAATTGTAAGACAATATCATTAGAGCCTTGAGATCCGTTTGACGACATGCAATGTAATGATGTATGTAATGCAATACGAAAAGAAACAGAAGTAAATAGCAGACTGAAAAAGCGGTGAACAATCAGAGCTTGGATACATTTAAAATAGAAATATATCGCAAGCACTATGACACTAACCAGTTTAATAAAAAACAACCTCAAACAATTATAAGTAAAAGAATTGACTTGTAGATTTTTTACTTTCACACTTAATCAACTTCGTAAAACGATATAATGTATTTTTTGATTGCAAGCAAAGTAGTTATCACCCCATGAACTAAATTACCTACGAACCACTTTAAATAACTTAACAATTGATCTTTTTGAAAATAGCATTTACCTTTTGCAGAGTTTTCTTTTTTAACTGCAGTAAATACAATTAGCAACAGATGCCACCACATCTTCTCTGCTGTGTCATTTGCTTGACATTCTTAGCTCATCAGAAATTAATGGAAAGAAGTTCTGCTGTAACTAATGATTAAACGCAGCATACTAAGTATTGTTAAATATTTAACATTGCAACAACTATGGTTATAATTTCATTTATGCTACTAATTTAAACTCACACTTTCAATTAATTAAATTAATCATATATCAGTATTCATTTGTAATATCAATGATTAATTTAATAGAGTTTCAAAATATCAAGTAAAATTCCGCAATTTTCATAAACAATTTTTATAGATTGTTAGTCATAAAGATAAAACAATTTGAGCTGCATCACACCCATATTCAATTGATTGTTGACTATGGAATATTTAACGCAGTTTTAAATATTTTGGATGTAATGTTTTTATCATCAAAGTAGCAATTTGCTTCACCTTTTTAAAATTATTTTGGAGAAAAACTGCTTGTTAGATTTATTAAATACAAACACAAACATCACGCATGTTCAAGCAATGAAAGCAAAAAGTATTTGTCTATTTTTATTGTCTTTTTTCGATAATGCCTAATGAACTATTAAATTAAAACATTGTGTATATTTAAAGAGCAAAATATAATGCAAATATTAATGCATATTTTCTTAAATCATAGTGACAAGTTATTCTGTTCAAGTTTATTGTATCTACCTCTGTATAAAACAGCATACTATTAGCATGGATACTTAAAAATGAAGTTTGATCTATCAGACTTCTTGGGAAGAACAATCAAACTTTTCGAGTGTGAAACTATTCAAAATGTCTGCCTCTGAGTGAGCGATATATGAGTTCCAACGCTGAATATATGCAGCATGCAAAATTATTTACATTATATGCACCCTCATTAGATTCCCTGAAAAAAATTGAAAAATGTTTGTAAAGTACCTTTCGCATCCAGCTTTATCAGCAAATTTCTTGTATTTCATAAAAGCATCAGTATTGGAGCCAAATTGAAATGGATGCTTGTTAAATTGATAAAAATCTGAAAGCTAGATAATGTATTTCATAATTATCTATAGTCCAAACTCTGATCATTAAAATTAATGGTTAACAGCTTGTAAACTATAACTTTTTTGCTGTGAAAGCTATATAACGCTATGCCGATGTTATAAGGGTAGGAAGATGCAATATAGTAAAAGCAACTTTCAGCATGTACAACAGACCACTTTATGTCACTCAAATGTTGAAGTATAATTCTTCCGGAAAAAAATATTTTTTCACAGCGGTCTAAATGATTGCCATAACTATTACATCTGCTCTGGATTTAAGATCTATGACTCCGTCTCATTAGGACTGCGATAAAATCCTTTATTGCCAAATTGCTAAACAGATTTGGCTGTGCCAATAGTCAGGTAATTCCAGTTCAAGTATTAGGTTAATCATTTGGATATGCAAATTTTGTATGCGTTCAATCAAAAATATTAATGTTAGTAAAGTTAATTATATCTATATACATATACAAATCCATAAAAAATATACAAACACGTGGGCAGCTACCTCACCAAAGAAAGTCCGGCACTTCCTTCTCTCACACGCACCTGACGATTGTGAGAGTGAACTAAATTTGTCCAACTTCTTTGTTAACACCACAAGAAACAGTTTGTAGGGAAGTGTCGGTACATCCTCATTTTATTAATTATTTTAGACCACATATTTGCACATAATATATAAAAAAAATATATACATGTATATACAAATACACTAATGCACTTTATACACTAATAGTGTAGGGTGTAAGGCTAATATCTGTCAAAATAAATTATCAGAGAAAAGAACTATGATAGGTACAGATGCTATATGCTAAGAAAATAAAGGAATAAGTTAAAATACATAACGTCTGTTGCTTTTATTAAGCTCTTTTTTATGTATGGTAGCTTAAAACATTTTGTTTACAAGCTTGTGCAAAGACAAATCTTAAATGTTACATTTAAAGTTTAATAAAACAATTATTGAAAATATAGAATGTTTACGGTCGGTATAATTTTCTCTTTTTATATTTTACGCCCTATTTGGTAATAAGTTTGTCATTGATATTAAAATGCAACAACAGGGATAAAATGAAAAAGAATACTGGAGTACCTTTGCAATTGAGTAAAAGAAAGAGGAACAATGCTCAGTTAAATACGAAACTGTTGAACATTGTGGTGTTCGGACATTACCCTTGTAGCTAATTGTGAGCTACATGCCTATTTGCAGATTGCCTAAATAAATATGAGCAATGCACTCAGTCAAAGTTATGGGTAAATCAGAGTTGTCTTTCTAGGTAAAGTTGATCAATTCATAACTGTTTGGTACAACAACTCCATATTTGTTGTGCTGACAGCCAATGAATAGGACAAGGGAGCTTTACTTCTTATGCATGGTAAAATCCTAAAGCATTGTTCGTTATGAGTGATCATTCATCACTGAGAGCTTCTGACATTTATGGGAGTACAATTTATATACTTACCTTTATCTGATCAATTTTTTTGGTTAGCATAAATTAAATTATCTTAGATTGTTTTAAAAATATCTATTGATAGTGAGTGATTTTGAGAATTAATGTATTGGAGTGCTTGTGCAACAGCAAGACATTCATTTTTTTATTTGAGAGAAACTTGAAAAAATAAATTGCTGATTAAATAATCATTGTGATTAATCGGAAGTTTGTTTTGTGAATAATATGGGCTAATAGCTCACATTTTATTGATGCTTGTGGTAGATTAAATAAAGATTGTGTCAAAGTGCTCTGACACAATTGGCTTGACGACTGAACCTTTTGTACTAGTGAACTTGCGTCTCTTTTGACATTCAATGGATAAGGATTTGTACAAATCAAGCGAGTGGCCTGTCACATTCGCATAATCATTCATAGTTTTAGTCATTTTGTTTCAGCGACCATATCCAGTTGAAACGCCTCTATCTTTGAGAGTATCAAACATATTATTACTGTGAGCAAAGTAAGTGAACAATGTTTTTAGATCAACGCCTGACTGTATCCAAATTTAGTTATTTTCAAATCTAAGCGAAGGCAACCAAAATAAAAGCTGCCTCCGCAATTTTGCACAGAGTTCCCTTATCAGCTTTTCTTTCAATTTAATAATAACTAATTATGTAACTAAATTACATAATTATTATTTCATTGAATAATTATAAGTCACATTATTTAACCTTGAATTTCCGAGTTATATGACCCACAAACCGGAAAAAGATTCTCACCTTTCTGTGTTTTTTTTCCCAGAAATCTCATTCTGCTTTTTGTTAGTCTGCTTATTATAGAATGCCTTTTAATTCTGAGAACCAAGTTGAAGACATGCGCCATTAGAAAATTACCTTTCACACTTTTTAAAAAGTATTTCCCAGCTTTCTAAGAAATGACTAAGTGTTGGTCCCATCTGAAATCTCGTTTTTAAAACAATGTATGTAGGCTATACAAGTCATGTCACAGCTCAATATATAATTCCAAAACAAGAAAAATAACTTTTTTAACCATAATTTGACCTTGACCGTCATAATAAATATACAAATGGTGAGGCAATCAATGAAGAGCCAATCACATATCGGCATAAAATGAGACAACTCCTTAATATCCATCAAACCTAAATAGTGAAAAATATCTGAATAGTGAGAAAGATAGGTTTGGCAACTTATTTGATATTTACTTGCCATTATCAGATCTATGTCTCTAATAACTGCAAAACATTGTCATTAAAGGAAGGGGTTAAAAGAAAGATAAACTGTCTTGGTCCACTGCTCATTTAGAAAGAGAGTGCTACCATTTGTTATTTGATGTTTAAGCAGTCAATTGGAAAGTTTTAGCAGGTACAGCGATTAGTTTGAATTATTGCTCTAGATAATATACTATATATTAGCTGATAGATTACAAACCACAGTCCACAAGCCAAATTTTAATTTATGTCAGTTGCAAAATGAAGAAAACTTAGGTGTTTCTGTAAATTAGTGTAAAGTAAGTGTGTAACAATAACAGGCCAGGAGAAAAGACAATAGAGAAAACAAAAAAGTAGAGAGGATATGTTGAAATATTATCTGCAGTGATGAAAAATTTCAACGCAGTTGTGAAGTGTTATGAAAGTTAAGGGAGGTCATGGAGGTTGGTAAAGCATGATTCTATTGTTGTAAGCGGATCAAACCAAGGTCTTGTCTTTGTTCTTTTACAAATTGTACTACAAAACATGTACAGTAACAATAAGGATCTTATATAACAAAATGATGAAGTTTGTCATGCATGAATAGACAATATTTGCATGAATCTGAGTTTTGTGCTGTTTCAAAATGTTTGGTCAAAACCTTACACACTTTGCCTTTCTAACTATGCTAATAAAATACGTGTCAATTGATTTTGCTGATTTATATTTTTTTAAGTTTGAAGCTTCCAGTTAGGCCTAAACATATGCACACAAAGCTGTTAATTTCTATTAGAACATAACTGTAACATTTTATTTCATTTCATGAGTTTAAAACTTTGAAAGTCTATGTTGTCGGTAGTCACAAGCAGATTTCATTTTTTTTGTGCAGTTATTTAATTAAATGCAATTAGACCGGTTTCTTACAACAAGCATTCTAACGCTTAGATAATGAACATGTTGGCCCACAGATTGTTATGAATTCTTTTAACTTGCAATGAAATGGGAAATTAATTTTTGCAACCGTCTCTGTTTAATGTAAATGATTGTATGGTTATTTAACGGTGCAGTGTACGTTCCCAACTTTACAAAATATGTGAATATTTGCTTCATTTAGTTACTGACTGTTCACATGATATAAATAAGACTTTAATTTATATTTGTAGGTATAAAATATGTTTACGCTAAAGAATATGAAGGCAAGAACGGTAAAAATCAGAGCGATTATGTAAAAAAACTTGAAATAACTACCTTTAAACCAAATTTTACAAAACTCAAGTTTTTTTATAAAATATTCAAATGGTCAAAAATATTGCATCTAAATTTCTAAAAAAACACATGCTGATCTTTCGCTAGTTTTTACAAAAAGCTACATACAGCGAATGAAATCAAAACAAAAAAGAACAAGCTGTAGAAGACCTTGCACTGTATGCTGTAACATAGAAACTACTAGGTTTAATGGCTGTACTAGCTGTAGAATGTGTAGTAGCAGTAGAAGTTGGAGCAGCTACAGAGGTTGAAGAAGCTATAAAAGCTGCGGTAGCGATATCAGTGATGGTAGTTGTTACAGCGAATCTCTCTTGTGAACGGTAGTAGTCCATCATGTCATCTGTGTTGCAGTCATCGGTATGGCAGCGGCAAATCACAACTCCGGCTTCTTCAGTGCAGCCCTCCCTGTAGTTGCCTACATCTAGTGGACCACACGCTTTGCTTACTGAAACATAATTTAATCAGTCATTTATTGAAATGATGAGCTGCTATCAGCAAGCCTTGTTAAAGCTACTTAACATTTACAAAAAGATCTTGAGATGCTCTCTGGAGCAACACACTAAATCAGAATTAATTTGTTTTGTGAAAATCAAATCTGAGTTTTGTTGAGACTCTTGTAAACCAGGAGTCTCTAAAGTGTAAGATGAAATGGAAAGTGATCAGATTTTATTTACTGTATATTGATATTCATGAAAACTACTGTCATGGCTCTACCATATCAGTTTTTGTTCAGAATTGGAAAATATTTTCTTTAACCTTGTCAGGATGATGCTAAAATAATATTTTTAATCAATTTTCATTTTTAACACTGAAACACCAAAGCTAAAAATTTGAAAACTTTATTTTCTCAGGTGGGTGATTCAAACCTGTTTTATGCATTCAAAAAAATAAGAAACTCGCATTGTTCTTAATACAAACAAAAATTTTAAGTACATAATCTATGCTACATTTTAACCAAAAAGCTAAAGATTAAATTTCAAAAGTTTCTGCAAACCTTTAAAGAGTTATTTGTTTAAGAAGATCCTTTCAAGTCAGTCTAAAACTTCTAGTTATTTTTGACTGAATTAAATAGAAAACAATGTAAAACAACTTAAACTCTTGTATAACTATGTGTACCCATTTAATATATACACATTCTGAATTTTAAGAGTCTAAATCCTGAATAAATTTTATTTACTATTTATTACTATTTTATTATTAATAAATAGTAATTTTATTACTGTTTTATTTACATACCTATCCACACTCACATATGCACGTACATGCAACATTGCTCATCAACAAGCTGAAAGTTAATTTTCCTACTTTAGTAGTGGTTCCTATGTCCGTTGCAATGAATTATCTGAATTTATAAAAATCTTCCTCAATAATATATTCCAAAAGAGGTAAAAATGCAATGTGAAACTAAGCTTTATTAACTTGAACTAGTACTTAATTTGGTATTGTTCTGTGTTTTGATCAGGCTTCATGAGATGACCATGAACTCATTTTACTAAAATATGCATTAAATGTGACACCCTTAAAGACCAATGACAGACAGTTTATTATAATATACTATCCTAGGACACTTATGTATTTGCCTCATCTAACTTTCGCGTTTTCGCGGAGTCATCCTCTCACGACAATTTCATGCACGAAACTAAACTATCATAACGAACAAGCGAAAACGCGAAATTAAATAGCTTTGTTCAATGATAGTTCAAGAAACAAATGGCAGCAAGCGATCAAATTGCATTATCGACCTCGCCCACAACATTCCACCTGCGGTTTACAATTACAAACTAGTCCCAAATTGAAATTTTTTCCTATCAGTGAACCAGGTCCGTATTGCCTGGGACGGCTGGCCGGCTGAGCCGTCCCAACTTTTTAGGAACTTTCCGCGGGCTAGTACAGTCAAACTCGGATAACTCGCCCTTGGATAAAATGTAACATTTCATCTCAAACACAAGGTTAACTCGAACGGATTTGTTTGGTCCGTTCTCACGCAATGATAAATTGCTTCAGATAACTCGACCTCAACATCATTTATTCAAAAAGCTATTTGCCCAACGGCTATGGAGACGGTTTTATCGCTGTAGAATATGTCTTTACTCAAAGCCATAGAGACAAACATCAACTTTTAGTAGTTTTTAGGCATCATTATTATCATCATCAGTGGCAAAATATTATTGTTAACGACCTTTATAAAGGTTTGCAAAATATCAAGTTTTACCAAACGACTTATAATAAAATCGGCTAAATCGATCTTTGTTAAAACGCTCAAATGAAAAAGGTATCTTTTTTTCTGAGCATTTAAACTGCGGTCAAGTTTTGCCTATTTTAATTTAAAAACGTTTCGTCATTCACATCACCTAAAACAAAACAAATCTCGAAAATAGAAAAATGTTGCTGCGTTCCGATAAAAATTTTTAAAAGTTCACACAAGAGGCCCGGCTGAGGCCCTACATAAAAAACCCTGTTTGGGGCTTACACCGCCCCTTCAACAAACCCAGGTGTTCATAACTAGTCGCCTAACATTAGCCGTCCCAACTTGCAACCAGTGAATACAGGCCTGCGGTGAACTGAACCTGGGGAATCTAATTTGTTTTGTTCTACTGCATTTATTTTTACATCACTATATTTTCGCACTCATCAGAGCTGCGAAATTAAGTTGCAGTGAATTTTTACTCTGTATGCTACTCACGAAACTAAATACTAGCAAAATATGAGTGTCTTAGGGTATACAGTTAGACATAAAATAAGTTTAATTTTTCCAAATTTTACAAATAATATCCATCGGAAAAAGCTATCTGCAGCAAAATATACTAGCGACTAGAACAAGCTGTTAAAAAGAAGCCAATAAAAAACTCTATACCTGTGTTTGTAGACTCAGTATATGAGATATATCAATAACCGGTGACCAAGAGAATAGAACAGTCATAAGGAGGAAAGTCCTCATTGTCACAGTCGCCACAGATATGGCAAGATATAGCATAGCTTCCTCCCAACATCATACCTAGCAATCAAGTTCATCAATATCAGATCAAATTTTTCATCAAAAACTTTAACCTGAAGAATTAGTGAAAAAATATTGTGGGATGCTTTCAATACACTTTTTTGCCTAATCATTGTATTCTGGGATTATTTTTTTCTAGCAAATTGAAAAAATTACAAATTCAGAGCTTATACTCCTTTTGTAAAGCCTCGTAAAATATTAGTCTCAGTTATCTCTACAGCTTTTAGGAGATACCTCTAATTATGAATCGTCAAAAACTGATTTCAACTATAATGATTTATTGATGTTAGCTGAGTAAATTCTTATCAGCTTAATTTTTGCTCAAATGTTTGATTGAAAATAATAGGCCAATTAATAAGTGTTCTTGTTAGAGTTTTTTTATCTATGTTCACCTCATGTTTTTGAGCCAAAATCACTCACCAGCAAACAAAATAGTAACCTCAAAATTCATGCTGTCGAGATATACATGTAGTTTACAGATACAGTGATCGTGGCTTGTTGTTGCAGAAAAGCTTTTGTAAGAATGGCTATGAGCCAGAGTTCACTGACAGTGTATGCATAGCAAACTTTCCTTTCATTCGTTCGCGTGTTAGAGGCAGGCAAGATCCTAATGATGATTGGTCAGTGATGATTGTGATGAACTATTTCTTTATCGCTAGGTGGTTTAAATGCCTACCTAAATTTGTAAAGCTAAATTTCTTGTCTATTACAAGTGTCTATTAACAGTGTACTAAAAGTGAGCTTTGTACATCATCGAGCATTTCCTAGAACAAAACTTTTTAAATCAGATTTAATTGAGGCATATCGACATGTACATGTAGCTACAAATAATCGACTAATGTCAATGTCAAACTTTTAGTTTCTGTGGGCTGAGGAAATGTTAGTTTTTGTTTGTTAATGTCATGACATTTACCAATTGGAAATTAGTGACTGGCACTTAGCATATTGGTGATTGTCTATTGACAAATGGCAACAAGCGATTGGTAATTGGAAATCACCATTTGGCAACTACCACTTTAAAGTTTGACCAAAAACATTAGTTTCTCCTTAATATACTTTACTCTGCATTTATTAAAACTTACTATCAATTTTTGCAAGACTTTTCACATTTGTTTCAAGTTTTTTGTTATTCGTAATGCAAGTAATACGTAAGGTTAAATCATTGTATGTAACTAATTCAAATTAGAGCAATAAATATGACGGTACTATTAAAATACCAAAACATGTCTGTAAAGTTTTTGAAGCAACAAACCGTTCGTCTTGAAACAAAACATGAATTTAAAATGGCCAACATTTTTGCCCTTTGCAGTGTAGCAGATGTGATCATTATATGTCACTGCACACATTCGAGTATAAACTTTTGTTAAGATTAAGTTTATGCATAGTGACATGTAGCTACAAACAATCAACTAAGTTTCAACTTGTGGTTTATTTATACTGAACCAATTGTAGTGTTTGCATTTGTTGATATCTTATGACATTCACCGATCAAATACTGGGAAATTGAAATTGCCAAATAACAATTAGTCATTGGTGATTACCAAGTAGCAGTTAGCAATTAGCAATTTACACTGTATAACTAGCACTTAGTGATTGAAAGTCCACATAGCATTTAATCTTTTGTTTGTTTAGCTGGTATATTATATTCACTGTTTAATTGAATATTCTTTAAACGTTTCGATACTTTTTGACATTGCTTTAAAATTTCCTTCAAAAATCTTGAAACTTCAAGATGTTTTTTGTCCTAATGGTATGAATGATGGGCTCTACTAGCTACTGCTAATTGATTCAATAAGACAATGCTATAGTGATGTTACCTAGAGAATTTTATCAGGGATTAAGTTGATGGATTTGCTTGTACACAGACATTCTCAAACTATAAACACTAAAGCAAAAATGTTTATGATTGCACGTACACGGTTTTGCAGTGTTGCGCTATCAAAAGATAGTAGCTCTGTTCAGAGTTCATTTATACAACACTTCCTGTAGTAGGTCAGTTCTAACCATTGTACTTCAGAATTGTAAAATAGACAATTAAAGATGAGGGCAGTGATAGCATACAAAAATATTATTGTGACATCTTTGAAGCAATACCACCACCATGTTGAAAAAATATGAGAATGAGAGTTAGATTAGCTAGGGATATGGCTAGATAACTTGGCAGCCCGACAGCAGTAATATTTCATCATTATGCGGTGTACCATATCTCTCAGCGTGGCAAAATTACTGCAAAGGATGTTAATGCAGAATTCATTAATTTCAAACCAAGAAATTTCAAAATGGCTCATTAAATTCAGAACCATAGTGTTTAGAAAAAATTCAAAGCAAAACATTCACTAGTTAGAATCACTAGCTGCTGGGTAAGCATTTAACAGCCATTTCTTACATAGCCAATCAAGAGCTACGAATGAGCTGGCCGAGGTGGCATAAGCATTTCGTGCAGTTGTCACAATATAGTGCTAATTTAAAACTGATGCTAAAAAATCAAAGATTACAATGACTTGGTTTAATTGGCGGTGCAAAATATTGTATGTTATAAGTAAATATATTTCTGATGTTGCATCTTATAGTAAGCCAATAAAAAAATTGGAGAAGTTGGTCTTTACTGAACAACCTGGATTTAACAACCTCCTGGATAAGATTTTGATCACAATTACACTGATATGTAGGAGCTTCTTTAATCATATTTAGGCTATTATTAACATCTAGTTAGAGATATCGGATTACAAAATATAAGTGACTAGTAACCACAGAATTTACACATAAATGAATGACCAAAATGATTGGCCATACACACAGTGTCCAGTAATGATGGAACTTACACTAATGACCAGTAAGGATGAAATTTACTCATAATAATAAGCGCTGAAAGAAACAAAATATTTCACACTCTTATTCTCTGTGCGCTGAACCGATGGTTGTTCACATTTACTGATAGCTTTTGATATTTCCTTGTCAACAATTAGTCACTAGATTTTTCCAATTAGCACGGGTAATCAGCGAATGGCAATTGGAGGCCCGCATAACAGTAATCTGTCTTTTTTGTAGCTCATATTTTATATTCATTGATAAATAAAATATTCCTTTAAGCTCTTCAATACTTTCAAACTTTGCTTCATCATGGCCTTTGATTTTCTTGAACCTCCAAACTAACTTTTTTGTATCAATAGCAAAAATCGTGTATTTCAGCCACGCCCAACTGATTCAAAAGAGTAATTTTAAATTGTGAATTATTTTTGGGCTTAGGTGTATGACATTGTGTGTAGCCTATACAGGAATTTTTGAAATATAAACAGTAAGGTTGAAATGATTATGCTTCCATGTAAAAATGTTCCTTTTATTATGAACAAAAAGATGATAGCTCTATTTCAAGTTGTTTCATACAATGAAATTGTGATAGATATTTTCTAATTATAGTCCTTCAGCTCGGTAATGTTTACAGTCAAACACTATTAGTGGAAAAAAAGAAAAAAATGGTATAAGGCCTTTGAAGCACTGACAAGACTGTGATGACTGGCAGGCTTGTATTCTTCGGGACGGCTAGGCGGCTGAGCTGCCCTAGCTTTTTAGTGATTTTCGGCAGCTACATGTAAGTGCTAAGGATTTCAGTCTAAGCACATTCACTTGGAATTTTCAACAACTAATTTATGCTTTAGCGCTAGTTGGGCTCTAGCTCTACAGCTGAAGTGGAGAGGCTCGCTAATCTAGTATTGGTTTTGCCTGCCACTAAAGCAGTGAGTGCGAGATCCTTTTCTGCATTGAAGCGAATCAAAACTTCCATGAGGAGCACTATGGGGCAGGCTGGTCTAAATAGTCTTCTAATATTACACATATATAAAGATGCTGAAATAGATACAGAATCAGTTGTGAAAGGATGGACACATTGATAGAACAAGAGCTGTTGCAATAAAGAAGTAATAGCCCTAGAATTCTTTAGTGTCATGAGTTTTATATCGTTCGTTGAATAAAGAAAAGATTTTGCCTGTCATGAACCATAAACAATATATTTATGTAGATTTTGATGCTTACAATTGATTGCATTTATGCATACTTTGAGGGTTGTTAATGCTTGAAATGTCCTGAGCTTCGAGGTGCTGCCCTTGCCGCCTTTGGGAGCTTACATCGTCCCTAAACCTTCAGTTGTTCATAACTAGTTGCCTAACATTTGCTGCCCCAACTTGCAACCAGGAAATACAGGCCTAGTTATGGGTGTTCCACTACCAAATCAAGGGTGACATTTATAAATGACTTGGAACAGATGACAATTGGTAATTGTCTATAACCATTTAGCAACTGGCAATTGAAAATTCTCATAAAAATTCAGTGTTTGTGCAGCTCGTATATCATTCTCTAACTTTATCGCAATATACCAGGGCTTTAATAACTTGACAAACTGACAGCAGTGAATGTTTCATCGTCATGTGGTCTACCACATCTATCAGCGCAGCGTGGTGAAGTTACTATAAACGTTGTTAGTGTAGCATTTAATTTCAAGGCTTGCGATTTCAAAAGCAATCAGTAATTTCAGAAAAAAATTTTATTTGAAAGAATTTTAAAGCAAAAAATTCATTAGTTAAACTGTAACTGCTGGGTAAGCGTTTAGTGAGTCAGTGCTTACATGGCCAATAGTGGGCTGGGAGTTTACTTTGGAGGCTGCATATGCATTTCATATAGTTGCGACATGTAGAGCTAATTTAGATCAGATACTAAAATATAAATGACCAGTAAAGATAGACATTGCACATGATTATGAATGACCAGTAAAGACAGACCTTACACATATGAATGACCAGTAACGGTGATCCTTACATATATGGATGACCAGTATTGATTGATCTTACACATATGAAATACTAGTAACGGTGCACCTTACACATATGAGTGACCTGTAATGATGCCCCTACATATATGGATGACCAGTATTGATGGATCTTACACATAATAATGACCAGTAATGATGGAACCTACACTATGTACGAGTAAAAATGGACTTTACATGTATTAATGAGCGCTGAAACAAACGAAATATTTTACACCCTTAGTTTCTGCATGCTGACCCAACGGTAGTTCACATTTACCAATGTCTTATGATATTGTTCTGTTGACATTTGGTAACTGGATCTTAGAAAATAGCAATAAGTAATCAGCAATTGGCAATTGATCATCCGCGTAACAGTAATCTGTGTTTTTGTATCTTATATATTAAATTTATTACTAAATTAACTATTACTTCTACCACTTTAATACTTTCCAACATTGCTTCACATGGCCTTTAAACTTTTGGACCTCCAAACCAACTTTCTTGTCTGAATAGTAACAATGATTTGTTCAATTAGTGATTCAATAGAGTGATTTTAAATTGGAACTTTCTTCTAGTTCAGGCATATTGCATTGTGTGTTTGCAGACATTTTAGAAACACAAAACAGTAAGGCAAAATTGTTTATGCTTCTATGTGTGGAACATTGCTTCTTTTATGAACAGAAAGATGATAGCTCTATTTCGAGTTCTTTCATACAAAAAGTTTTTGTTATAAATATTTTTTAATAATTGTGCTTCTGCTTGGTAAGTTGA
Source organism: Watersipora subatra (assembly GCF_963576615.1). NCBI lineage: Eukaryota > Metazoa > Bryozoa > Gymnolaemata > Cheilostomatida > Watersiporidae > Watersipora > Watersipora subatra. The sequence goes on from NC_088717.1 coordinate 45,949,378, forward strand.
ACGATCAAAGATGAGGTTAGTGGTAAAACAGAAAAAAGTTAGTATAGGGTCTCTGAAGCATTGATAGGATCGTGGTAAGTTGTCACTTGATACCAAATCATAGGTCACATTTAAAAAGATTTTGGCAAAGTTGACATTTTGTAATTGGCAATAACCAATTTTTAACTGACACTTGAAAGTCTTTATATAGTTTCTTTGTTTGTGTAGCTCATATATTATTTTTTATTTTTATCACAATTTTTTTTCAACTTTCTAATAATTTTCAACATTTCTTTAACGCGCTATCCAAATTACTAATAATAGGTGAGCTCTAATAATTGTATTTTAACACTTCAGGATAAATAAATAACTGCGACCGCTGATTGTTGGGTTCAGGGCCAAGAACGAGAAGAACAAAGAGAGGATAAAAGAAGAGCAGACCGAAAAGACCAACACTACCAGGCATGGTATATGCGTGGCACTCCTAAAGGCATAACTTTTTGTAGGACCATCAAGTCAACCATTAGGTTGGCTGACAAGTCGACACCTACAACTGAAAGGTGAGGCTTGCTGCCCCCTTCCGTAACAATTTTAATGACAAAAGTTAAAAGATGAAATGGTTTGTTATTCCCACGCATATATCTGTTTTAGCAACAAAGTAATATTAGTTAACAAATGTGCTGTTTGTTGAGTTCGGTACTGCATGCTTACAAATTATGACAAAGTTTCACGTAATAGGTTAAAACAGAAAATTTGCAAAAAAGTTTCGCTTGCAAAAAAATGCTGTTTTAATGCATTTGCTGAGATATGGGTTCTAGAACTCAACAAGCTGTTGAAACCTTATTATCAGAGACTGCTAGGAGACAAACATAAGAATAAAGGCAGCTAGGAGGATTAACTTTTCACAGATCTCCAAAATCTCAACCGTCTAGTTCTATCGGTAAAAAACCAACAAAGAGATGAAAATGAATATTTGTATCAAAAATGCAAAAGAACACTACAATTTACCAGTTTACACTGTTGTACATTTACAAGTGGAACTATTTGGAATTCGTATTTGATGGTATTCTATAGTTCTTTGACCATCATTCACTAATAAAAAGGCTGACTTAATGAACAGCCTTATTAATCATATAAGCACCTTGTTTACAGTAATTACATATATGCAAGATAAGACAACTTTTATTTGGAGCCCACTGATAATAGAATGTCAATGCTGCCATGATTTTTGCTTTTTTTAAGAACCAAATGTTTTTTGCAGAATGTTACATTTTAATATAATGCTTTCCTGCGCCGCCCACAGGTTTATCTTTTATGATGTGGTTTAACCCTTTCATTGCCATCCGTATAATAATTTAGTTTTTGGCTTACTGCCAGCTATTTTACCAAAAATTGCCAATTTAGCTAATGGTATGCATACCATCCTTTTCAGCGTTAATCTGTATTTAGAACATTTTTGTTGTATATTTTATTTTTCCAACAGGTTAACAAACAGTTCTGTGCAAAAAATTCAATGTACGCACGCTTGAATAAGACAACTTAAATAAGACAAAAATGAGACTCTGCTAAAGCTTCCATTGCTAAAGCTATGTGAAGCTACGATCTCTACAAAATTAAAACGATAATTTATATTGCTCCTTACTCTTACAAAAATATTACTTTCACCAACATCAGACTCAATGCTGCCACTATCATTTTCTGTGTATTCATTACAAATCTAAATCTGAATCATCTATATTGTCATCAATATAAGTAATTTCGGTTTTCTAATTTGAGAGGTACTTGCAAATCCAAAATAACAATAAATAAATCGAATGTCAGAAAGAAATAAATGTGTGTTTTTGTGTGGGAAATTTTCAAACAAAAATTTGGGTACAAAACAAGATTTCCCAAACAACAGTTTGGTTACACAAAATCAGACCATGCTTTACAAATAGCTGCATAATTTTATATGTGTTTACACCTGTATTGAGCCTTGCATATTTATAGTTATTGTATTCTCGCATTCCCGTTACCTGTCCACCAGCGATGACACTTGTGCTAGCTATAGGTTAGTTGTAGTGCCTGTGACAACAGCAGAGACATGCAATTAACACCCGGAGTAAGCAGTTTAAAACTATAGTTCATAAACATGAACACTAATAGTGTAGTTACTGTGAATAAGAATCAGGTTAGAATATCAAATGCCCTTTAGCTTGCTCAGATTTGTCTTTTACGCGACAACCATTAAAGGTTGACTTGCAACAAAATTCACATTACAGTTATTTGATATCAAAATATTCAACATGTCTTACTCTGTGGTGTTGTAGGTGCAAAATATATGGGAATGTGATTACAAGATCCTAAAAGCTTAAAAAACGAACAGTTAATCGCAGCCACACAAGACCGCCGTACATGTAGTTTAGATTCTCTTTCCAAAATGGTTCAAATGTGACGTAGTTGTGAGGGATGGTTTCTGTTTACACTTTCATGCAACCTAATTCGTCAAAATATTTTTACAAATACGCTTCACGCATTCAATAAAACCATGTCTATTGTTCTTATGCGTCTGTTTTATCGTCATTGTAATTTTGTCACTTTTAGCAGTGATATCTTATAACTTACCATAAAAAAATCATTTAATTTTTTAGCCTTACCTCAAAAGAGTACATATCATTGTCTGATAATCAAAACGAGCCTGTTGGTCGCTTTTGATAATCGAAAAGTGCTGCAAAAATTATTTGCGAAGTATTGAGTCACATGATCAGATTACGACTTGATGATTAGATCAAACCGAAACAAAACTGTAAAGTAGCGAACATGTATATTTGATACTGGGTCTTCGGTAAAACCAGAAGTGTTTGTCATAAACTAGTGCTACGATAAGGTTTATATTGGGCTTTTGATTGGCCTTTCAATTCACATGAGAACATTATGTGACAAGACAACACCCAAACTGTCATGACTACGTCAAAGAAATAAAGAGATTCCAATGTATGGCGGCTTTTCGTTTTTTAGCTTTTAAGCGCTTGTAATCACATTTCCATATATTTGCCAACTACAACACAACAGAGTAAGACATGGTGAATCTTTTGATATCAAATAACTGTAATGTGAATTTTGTTGCAAGTCAACCTTTAAGCTTGAAAAAGATTAGCTGTAAGTCTAGTTTAAGTAAGTTGGAAAAGTATTATTTCAAAATTTTTCCACTTCCATTTTGTTCTGACACAATACAGGCTGTTGCCATGAAGTTACCTTGCTGCAGTTACCTTGCTGCAATTACCTTGCTGCAGTTACCTTGCTGCAGTTACCTTGCTGCAGTTACCTTGCTGCAGTTACCTTGCTGCAGTTACCTTGCTGCAGTTACCTTGCTGCAGTTACCTTGCTGCAGTTACCTTGCTGCAGTTACCTTGCTGCAGTTACCTTGCTGCAGTTACCTTGCTGCAGTTACCTTGCTGCAGTTACCTTGCTGCTAGCCAAATTATTTAAAGAATTGTCAATTTAAATATTCAGAAGCTTGCATACACACTTAGAAGATTTTCGGTCAAAGGAGAGCTGCTACATTCACTTAGTGCAGGTAAAGCATAAAGTTAATACACTGAAGTCTTAAGAGAAGTAAAAGAAGCATTTTTGAAAAACAAGACTTTGTAAGTGATATTTAGCTTATATTGTTTTGCATTTTGTGTTGAATTCACTTTGCTTACTAGGCTAGCTCTGATTCTTTTTACTGACTACAATCTGTTTGTGGGAAAGCTAATTTTTGTTCACAATCAAGTTCTGCCTGTCATAGCAACAGTAATCTTTTACTTTTTGTGGTTAATGGAAACCAGGGACTTTAGATATAAGTAAAAATTTACAAAATAGAAAGCAATTATTAAAGTATATGTGTATATATATATACATGTATATACTATATACAGAGTATATATATAGAATATATATAAAATATATATGTAGAGTTTGGCCAATATATATACTGTATTTTTGTGATTTTAATGCAAAAAATTTAATTCCCATGGGATCGAACTGTTTTCTAAGCATAATTTATTTGTTTTCTATATAATTAGCAAGTGAATTTAAGTTATTTTGATTGACTGTCAAATTATATTTAATCTTCAATTTCAGAAACTTTATGCCAGAGAATGAGCTTACGTGATATGGGCACTGTTTGAACTTTATCTGGTCAGGATAATTGTATGGTAAGCGCTCTTATAAGGTATACTTACTAAAATGCACATTCTATATAAAATAAAAATGTTATGTATTTTGATGTCATGCTACACAAATAATATCATAAAAAGTACAGTTTCAAAGTTAACAAAAATTCTTAAATTCGATTTCCATTATCAGACTCTTGTCGTTAACCTTAAAAATATCTGTTTCAATTTTTCCAAACATGCGAGATAAAACGACACTGAAGGATCGTTATTATAAATCCTAATACTCTGGTAAACTAGTTCCCCATTAGAAATTGTCAGTTCTGTTGACTAAGCTTGGAAAGTAAGTAGCCATGCAATAATGCAGATATACTTAAAGGAGATCTATTGGTGCGGGCATTGGGGGTGATCAATCGCACTGAATTTCACATGTTTTAGTGGGGTCAAAAACTATATTTTATCCTAACCTCACCCCCACGATAGATAAACAAACAATGTAACAGACGCCGCTCTTACTATGTATAGTAAGGATAAATATATTTTTGCTTTCTTTGTTTTAGACATAAAAAATATTTTGCTATAATTTCTCTCTACAGAATAGACACACCTTGCTGTCTACCAAATATTGATAAAATCAACATTCAAAGTGTGCGTTCTCCTTTATTTATTCTAAAATTATTGCAATCATAAATCATGAAGCGACTGCAATTGATAAAAAAGTAAACTACTTGTCGATACAAACCATTGATACTAATGGAAAGTTGTTAAATTATAAAAGTTCATTTTTTTGGAAAGGCTAAGATAGTGAGTTTAGGAAGGTCTTAGATCAGGTTAGGCAATTTACCTGTATCTTACTATTTGTATAACACAAAATCCCCACAACGTAAACATTCAATGAGCAGATTGTTTACATTGTATGATAGTCGATTGTGAAGAATGGTGTTTGTTGTGCAAAAGAAGTGATACTGTGTTATACCTTCTCTCATGTTTGTAAACATGGGCTGTATACATGTATATACATTGTGCCAAACAGGAGTTATACTCTCCTCTCTGTTTTTACAAGCAAGAGGGTATAACTCGTGATTGTCACAGTGTATATATAGCCTGCGTAAATGCGTGTAACTCATGAACAGCTTCAGAGAAGGAATTGACAGTGTATGTGTTGCTCCATGTATGTACGTATAAAAATGAAGGTTGTTTGGGTTCAAGGCTATCAAAAAAAATGTTCAAACAGCCCAAAGAATTACTTTAGGTGATAGCAAAATTTAAAAGGGAACAAAATTTTGATTAGAAAAGTTTTTGAGGAATATTACAAACCACAAAAAGTGAACCACAATGGATGGAACCACAAAAGGTAAACGTGAATCGTTGAAGGTCACTGCAAATATGATGATGATTATTATTTTTTATTTTAACAAGATTTTTAGGATGTAAGTATCAAAGCATAATGATATTAACACTGTATACCTGTATATCTAAAACTTTATTATTCAATTTTTTTTCTATTTTATATTTTTAACAAATTTTTTAGTACCGTGGGTGGTTTTGTCACCTATGTGATGCCTGATTAATTTTTTGTATAGGTGCTATGGCAAGTTGCTTTAAAGACATTTTGGCCAAATAAACCATATATGTGAGATAAGTTGCACAGTGTGAGAGAGTTACGCAACCAATGGAATTTTATTAACAGCTCATTAGTTTAAAAATGGTATTTTGCTATATGGACCACTATTTGTATATAAACCCCAATGGAAAAACCACAACATTTCCAAACTAAAATGACTCTCACTTGTGGCAGCTCTAAAATTGATTGTTTTATTATACACAATTTAAAAAAGAGCAACAATACCTACAATTTTGTGCCAACAATTTTATCATTCCAGACAAGATAACCCTCTTAAAAGTTTATTTTTTAAAGTTTAGGTTTTTACTTAAGACTATCTTTCTTTTAAAATTATTAAAATTATTCCAAAATTGACTGAATGTTTTTGTTTCATAAATCTATTTCACAACTTCGTCTGAAAATGCATGGCAATAATTTATTTTTTCACTACAATTCACAGCAAAAACTGGCTTTTATGTGCAAAAAAGACAAGTTAAGAGCTTTGAACCATTGAAAGCAGAGTTCAGGTAAAAGCAATGATGCTATCAAAAGGTATGGTGCAATACTGAAACGTCTTTATTTTTACCTTAATTATTCAACCCCAAAGATTTTCAACAAAATATATTCAGCATTATTGAGCTTGACCTCTTCTGATCTGATTGTTCATTTTGTTTTGTCTCATTGCAGGTTTTTTCCTGTTCAAAAGAATTTACAGTAACCTCTGACCTGTAATTTTTTTGCATTAGCCAAATTAGTGGCACCCACACACTTTCACACAAAACCTTTTGGCATGACCGTTTTGAAAGTTTTTAGTTTACCATTGAAAGATAAGGAAACTTTTAGCCATGTGTAGAGCTTTCACATGTGTGCTAAACACACTTAATGGCCATATAATAGTGTAAAAAATTATCTTAAAATTACTCAAGTTATTCACTAGTTTTCATAGTATAAAATTTAAAAAACAAAACAGATTGTCACAAGGTCTATTAAAGTCAAAATGACAAAACATGACTGACACGGGTTTGGTACCTTACTGTATGGCTCTTTTCTACATTGTAACTTGCTTTTGGAGGGTGAAGAAAATGTAAAGAGCTAAGGAAAGACAGCATAATTATGTATACTGTCATCAGACTGGTAAAAGAATATACTTTGGTAAGTGATAAAACAAAAGGTTATCATATGTTGCGTTGTGCTCTCAAACTGTGCTAATACAAAATTGTTTGCTAAATTGCTGTTTTGCAACATAATTTACGACACTTAATCGCAAAATATTGTACCATTTGAGTTCCCATTTTGTACCATTTTTGACCAATAAAATATACATTAACGTTTTGAAGTTTTATTAAACCTCTCGCTGCCATCCATGTACAAATTTAGCTATCAGCCTACAGTCAGCTGTTTTACCGAAAATTGCCAATTCTGCTTCATGATATGTTTAAAAAAATTTTCAACTGCAACCTCTATCTAAAACATTTTTATTACATATTTTATTTTTGCTATCATGTAAAAAAATATTGCTATGCAAAATATTCAACGTACCTACATGTATAGTTTGTGCATTGCTAAATATATGGTTGCAACCAAGGTAAAAAGATTCTCTACAATGTTCCTTACTTTTACAAAACTATTAAGAAAGTAAAATTATTTGTTTTCTAGTTGGAATTTTCCAAACCAATATTTTTAAAACATTTTCCTGATTTTAATCTAATTTTATAGATAAATTATCTGACGGCACTGTCAATACCATAAAAGTTCTAAAGATGGTTAGTCATGTTGTCAACCAATAATAAAATTAAGTTACTACACAATTGCTGGGAAAGTAGCAAAAATGCGCCTACGGCAGTCGACCAAAGATTTCGCATAAATGAGCATCTGGCAGTGAAAAGGTTAAAGACATATGCAACTTCAGCTAGTTTAAATTGGATGAAATTTGATAAAATATTATGAAATATAAATGAGAAAAACATTGCTCTTAATATTGCTTCATAAAAAATCACTCATCCAAAGAATTTTTGGCTTGGTGTTGCTATCAGCTATCATTTTATAAACCGCTCCTCTCTCATTTATCATTATTTTATTGCTTATCTAGATCAGGCGCAGCCAGTTTAATGAAAAATGCTAGGCCACTGCTGTCTTTGAGAATGTTCCAACAAATTGCTCTTTCAAGATCAACCTAAATAATTGTAGCATTGTGTGGCCTTGTGGATAGCTGGGAGTGTAACAAATAACTTAGCCATTAATAACAATCTTAATCTAATATACGCTGTTTGGGTTTTGCTAGGTTAGCCAACTCTAGTCAATTTCTAACTTATCTAATTCGTATTCATATTTTGTTACAACATGGTAGTGTTACAGTCATTTGCAAAGGTTTAAGACCACTGTTGTACTGTAATTATCATTAAATCACACATTGTTGGTACTTTTTTTACATTGCTTTATTTCCTGCTAGCTGATTGATAAAAATAATATTTTCTCAACTCTAAACAGAATATCAGTCTGCTTTATCTATTCCAAGTTAATATTTGGTGTGGCCACCGTGTTTTTTGATGACATTCTCTAGACGCCTTGTCATAATCTCTATCAATGTGAAGCAATACTGATGGCTGATTTGCAAGCTAAAATTATTAGGGTGTTTGATCACTCTGGGTAGTGTTATGCAACTGAGTAATGTGTGAGTTGTGCAAGACATCATTTTATGACTCAAAGTCATCCCTAATGAGATCACAAATATGCTTTGATGGTTTGAGACTGAACAATATCGTAGTATGAAAGCAATCATTGATAAGCCAAAAAACTGTAACTGGAAGTGGCCTTAAACTTTTGCAAATGACTGTAATGCATTAAATACTCTGCTGCCATATTTTTGGGTGTTTTAGCAATGCGCTCATCCTTAATTTTGAGTTTAAAATGTAAAAGGACCAATATTAGAAGTTTTACTTATTACAAAAGTTTTGAATGATAACTTAAAGCAGTTTTAATTGTGTTTTAATATATGCACACATCTAGTTTGCAATGCTGAAAAGTAGCGAGTAAAACTTACCAAATATAACACTGCTAACTTTTTAACCACCTTCACATAGTCATCTAAACCGATCAAACTTTTGAAAGGACCATTAACAGGCCCTTAGTTTGATGAAACATTATATAAATTAATCTATTCTTCAATTTGACGTCTTACCTTCTCACATTATTTAAGCCAGTAAAGCATTACTAAATGGTGCAGCTGGGTGTCTGCAACCCCATGTTGGTAATGATTAAAAAAATTGATCAGGGAATTTTGGAGTTTGTCTGCTTTTGCAACACTTGTTAGAGGCAGCCAGCTTTACTGAACGCCATTCCGTATGGACCTGTGTGCTCAGTTCTTCGATTGATGTATATCAGAAGTATAGCATTTTGAATGATATATACATGTACATGTATTTTCTGTGTCATGCTTTTTAAGAGTAATTCGAAAGCTTTTTTTGCAGTTGTTTGGTAGTTATAGCGATTGACCAAGTTCTCTCACTTGTAACAAACCAAATACCAAATAAAGCAGTCAGAGTGTGGGAAGTTGTCGAAGAAGTTGGTTATGCTAAACATATATTTTAACGATAGGATTTCTGCCTGAAATTGAAAAAACTTTTTAGAAACAGATTAATTGTTAAGTATTTGATTAAATCATTTAAAGCGAAAACAAATATATCAATAAAGAGTATTAAATTATATTTGTGCACAGTCCATCATTATTGGTGATCGATATGGGTAATGCTAACTATTACTAGTCAATCATATGCATGTATATAAAAACTATTATCACTGGTCATTCATATGTACGATCTATCATTAAAAACCATTCATATGTATAAGGTTCATCATTACTGGTCATCCACACGGGTAGGGTCTATCATTAGAAGCCATTCGTATGTCTAAAATTCTATCATTACTGGTCAACCACATTTGTAAAGGTCATTATTACTGGTCATTTATATGTGTAAGATTAACCATAACTGTTCATTCATATGTGTAAGATTCATCATTACTGGTCAATCAAATGCGTAAGGTCCACCTTTATTTGTCATATACACATTTATGTGTAAGGTCAACTATTCCTTGTCCACCATGTGTGTAAGATCCATCATTTCTTGTCAACTATATGTGTAAGGTTAATCATTGCTAGTCATCAATATTTGTAAAGTATCTTGTTATTGGCCAATAACGCTGTGAGGCCATTCACTACAGGCCAATTTCCGTGTATACTTCTTTTTCTAGTTGGCTCTATTGTTCAACCTCATATCTAGTGGTTCTTTATTAGATGTAATATTAGAATAGCAAGCGGCTTTATCCTTTTAAAAAAGCTCATCAGAGTTTGCGGAAAATAAATTTAATCCTCTGCAGCCAAAGTGAAGGATTTTGAACCATCTAACAAGTGGAGTCAAATTAATTTTTCAAAATAGAAATAATTTCCTATAACTTACTTCCAATTTTAAATAACTTAGGATTTGAAAGCTGAGAAATATCTTTATTGGCTCATCTATGCATAGACTAAACCTACAATTATATTTTTGCCGGTGTTGCAATCTGTTGAAACTTTCAATTTTTCTCTTTGTTCTAAATCTGAAGACATATTTTCATCATTTAAATAAAAAAACGCTGTAAAATGGCACCTAACACTTATCAATATTTTTGCTATATTTAGCAGCAAAAAGTGACTTTTTATTTGCAATAGAAGAATAATGTGTGCCAATCCACCAAAAGTTAAGTTCAAAAAATTTATTAATTCTCTCAACCAGCAAGTAAGTATGTGCTATAAATTTGCAAACTTAAAAGCTATAGGACAATCTATCAAATGTTAAAAATGTATACATAATAACCACTGACTTGAACAAACTATATTTTTAGTAAATACAGAAATGGAATTATCATCTTTGAAGCAAAAAACATTTGCTTTGTTTGCTAGGCCAGTTGCTTTCTGGTAGTTGATCTCATTTAGAGACATTTCATCTTCTAGCTGTACAATACCTTTCAGAGTTTCCTCTGACTTCCAAACTTTATCTGCACAGCTGAACTAGTTGATTTTACTTTGGAATCAATTATTTTAGGAGAGAAAAACTTATGCTTTTTCATTTAAAATACCCATTTTTGTGCAAATAAAAAGAAGCTTTTTCCGCCGTGTAAGTTTGTGTGTGCCAGCTCAGCAAATGTTTTAGCCTCAAATGCTGAAAAAGGTTCTATAGCATTTGATAAATCATTTCTCATATTCTTCAAATATCAAGGCTGTCTTGAACAAGGAACTAGTATTAGCCAGATGTTTTTATTAATTGTTTCTATGGTGTTGCTTTTATAATTTATACGAAAAAGTTGTAGAGCTTTCAAATTGTAAAACTGACTTATAATTAGATACCAACAGCATCCACAAAATAAAGAGCTTTTGATATAACCCAGCTATTACTATTACCATTCTGTGGACACTTTTTGCTATCATTAGCTGTTATAGTTTTACAAGAGTCGAAGAATGTCAAACCTGCGGTTAAATGGAGATGGCAACCGAATAAAGTTTGACGCTGTATTTTTCAACCTTTCTCTCATAGTGTTAATCAAACAGAGGTGGCTTTAAAAAAACGTGGCTTTCAAATTGAGGCTTTACTATATCTCTTTGACATTTTTTTAACCTAAAAACATTTTCCTTGACAACAACTTTCAATACAACTAAATTAATTAAATATGTAAATCATCAAAAGGCAAAATAGAGAGCATTTATGTAGCCAACAGCGAATGTTGAATGTTTCAAATCCTAAAAGAACCAAACATTAAATAGGGAGTGTAGCTTATTTTTTATATTACGTGGTAAAATATTAGTACAAAATAGAAGCGCCCAAAAATTAACAAGCGACATTAGAATGTGTGTACGTGTGTGCGAGCGTGCGTGCGTGTGTGTAAGATACAAACAGTGTTACACGAAGCAATGAGGACATTAGGCGCAAAACTGCAACTTTACGGATTCATGTTGGTATAAAAATATTGTGTAAACTTAGGTCCTAAGTTTAGTATAAAGTGGAGCTATAATCAAACGTGTTTAAATGAAGTTGATGCTCAATGAAAAAATGATAAAAATTGCCACTTCTGCGTTGCTTACCACTGACTTACTGAAGTCACTGAACAGTATACCTCTCTTTTTCCCAGATTGACAACAGTTGTAGTGTGCTGTTGAGCCTCAGAGTCTTTCTGCAACAAGTCTACCATGCTGTACTTGGTCAGCTGCTATAGGAAAATTATCCAAACTGCTGATGCGTAGATGAAGTTGACACTACACATTCCGCCTTTTGGAAATAAAATTTCTTTCCCTTTAAAATGGCATCATAGTCAACAACCTTTTAGAGGCTGAGGGAGTGAGTGCAGCGCAATTCCTACATTCAGACACTTGTGTGGAGCCTGGATGACATTATTATTATTGGAATAGTCTGATACATCAATACTTGCATGTAAGATGAAGTTTGTCCATGGACATTCAGCGAAGCAGGTCTTTTTTTTACACTTGTGTATGTGATATGGTATTATTTGTGTGCAAATAGATATTACACAAGTGATCACCAATGCAAAAAAAATTGTTAGTGGCAGTAAGGAAAGTGCTTAAATTTCTAATTGAACAGAGCTTCAGACTAATCAGAACATAAAATCCTTAGCAAGTATTTTTTCAAAATCAGTTTTTAAACACTACGTAGGGGCAAAATTGGCTATCTGTTAGCATTCATTTAATGGTCATCCATGCTCAGTGAATTGTTAGATGTGATTGGTTAATGACTTAGAAGAAACTGTTATCAAAAGCTAAGATAAACTACCCGTACATACCTAAATCAAAAGGTTTGCTGTAAGCGATGTACCAAAACTCAGTCTCGAATTGAGTAGAACATTTATACAGAATGTTTCGATCACCGTCACAATATCCACAGTAATAACAAAATATAGCGGAGCTTCTTCACAACACCAAACTCAGCCATAAAACTTAAAATATCACATAAAACAATAATTTTAATTAGTGGCAGATCAATGAGGTTGAAATCTTTTTTTAAATATTATGAATGCATTTTTCATAATCGTCATTTTCTAAATGACTCTGAAAGCTACCAGCTGCAAGTCTGAAGCCAGCACATGTTACATATATAGCAACAATGGATTATACAGGCAGGTAGATAAGATTAGCCATTTTTGTACATATTTTGTAAGTTCCTGATAAGCAATATCATAAAATTATGCTAATTAAAGTGTATTTAAAATTTAATTCTTAATTTTACAGATTAGGTTTTAGGATAAATGTTTAATAAATTCAGATTACTTTGAAAGCGACGTTTTGAATAAACAATGACTCACAAATTTTAGCTGAATAACTTTGTAGTAGTTAATGATTGCAAGTAGTCTTGTTACAGTAGTGAAGATTCTGAAATTCATGATTCAACTGTTCATTTTTCTTAAAAGCTTTATCCAACAAAACTCACTATTTTTTTGAAATTGAAGTCAATTTTTTAGAGTCTAAATTGTTCACCTGAAAGCAGTGTAGTTATTGGTAACGGTGCATCTTAGGTCGGTACAATGAGTGTGCAACACTCATACAAGGCACTTGTCATGCACAAACATTGTGGATACAACGCCTATACACTATCATCACAACGCACATACAACGGTCAATAGAAAATAAATAGAATACCTTGTGTAATGTTTTAGACCTGTTTTAATAACAAACTATAAATATAAAAAGAATATTGAATAATAACATAATAGTATTACCACTATAATTTGTTATTATTCTTACACATTAATATTATTATTAAAATTAATGTGTTAACAGTGTCACGTTGTGGCACATGTGTTGTTAGTTACTGGTGTCGGTGTTGTATCCACAAAGTTTGTGTGTTGCAAGTGCCTTGTATGTGCCTTGCGCATGCGTCGTATGCACGTTGTACCGACCTAAGATGAACCGTTACCGAAATTCCCGACAGTGATCTTCAACTTCATCATGTTAAAGAAGTACATGCATGTAGCTTCCTAGATGCAGGGCTTTTTACTTGACTTTTGATTGATTTGTGTCAAAGCAATGAGTACAGATCTAAGTTCAGGGAATGCATTTACGCACATAACGAAACTACTGAGCTTTGCTTTTATTGGTTAATATCTTAAAAGCAATTGCAATCTTACCGACAATTGGTGAACGAATTCCGTGATAAAATATTTTGGCACTATCTCGATGGTGTAGCTAAATGCCTAGCTACTGTTTAAAGTATTAGGTTTATTCATCCCTAATGGTTTTGTAGACTTGGGTATCATGCTTGGACCCCTCCTACAAGATCTAAATTTATAGGTTGACTATAGATTGAGTATTTAGTTTTACAGCTGCGGATTCTGAGTGGAAAGCATAGATAATTCAAATTTCACATTTCCAATACCTTATGACAGTTGGAAATTGACAATTGATATCTGGCAGTTAGGAATTTTGAGGTGTCAGCATAGGTTTCTTGCCTGAATGAAAAAGATCACATGGTCAATAAACAAAAGTAAAGTATAGTAAATTGGGATAAATTTTTGGCAGAGTTTTGGTTGATGACATTGAATTAAAACAAGCAAACGTTATCTATAATACATGGTTTACTACAAATTGTCTAGATCTTTTGTTATATTATGATATGAAACTAGACTTCACATTATAAAGATAAACTAACGCATGCTATTTAAAAGTTTGGTAGCAGTTTTAGAACCTACCCAGCACCATAAGACTCTATAAATGATCACTGGGGACTTACTAGGTTACACAATGATATAATTATATTATTTACTTTAGAATGAGCTAATTTATGTTAAAGGTTGGCTTGTAACAAAATTTACATTACAGTTATTTAGTATCAAAAGATTCACTATGTCTTACACTGCTTGGTGCAAAATATGTGGACATGTGATTACACGCTCTTAAAAGCTGAAAAAAACGAACAGTTAATCACCCCCTCACAGGACCGCCATAGATTAGAATCTCTTTCCAAAACGGCTCAAACGGAATGTAGTTGTACAAAATGGCTTCTGTTTACACTTTTACGCAACCTTTTTCGACGAAATATTTTCACAAATGAACTTCATGCATTCAATAAAACAATGTTTATTGCTTTTACGTGTCTATTCCATCGTCATTGTAATGCTGTCACTTTCAGCACTGATATCTTATAACCTACAGTGAAAATTTGTTTAACTTTTTAACTTTAGCTCAAAGGAGTACACATCATTATCTGATAAAGATGGCGAGTCTGTTCATCACCTGTGATAATCGAAAAATGCTGCACAAATTATTCACGAAGTATAGGTCACATGATCAGATTACAACTAGACGATTAGACTAAGCTGAAACAAAGCTGTAAAGTAGCAAGCATCTATATTTGATACGGGGTCTTCGGTAAAACCCGAACTGTTTGTCATAAACTAGTGCTACAAGAAGTTTTATATTGAGCCTTTTATTGGACTATCAATTTACATGAGAACATCAAGTGACAAAACAATAACCAGATGCAATGACCATGTCAGAGAAATAAACTGATTTTTATCTACGGCAGTTTTGTGGTGGCTGCGATTAACTGTTCATTTTTGAGCTTTTAAGAGCTTGTAATCAGACTTTTACACATTTTGCACCTACAAAACTACAAAGTAAAACACGGTGAATCTTTTGATACCAAATAACTGTAATAAGAATTTTGTTGCAAGTCAACCTTTATCTGGCCTTACACTGGAGTGTGGCTAATCTTTTAGCCAGGTTTGTCAACCTTACAAATTAAATGTCATTTCAAACTCATACTAAATACACTGTCTGAACTAGACTAACAATCAAAATATTTTGTTATTACTGTGGATATTGTGACGGTGATCGAAACATTCTGTATAAATGTTCTACTCAATTCGAGACTGAGTTTTGGTACATCGCTTACAGCAAACCTTTTGATTTAGGTATGTACGTGTAGTTTATCTTAGCTTTTGATAACAGTTTCTTCTAAGTCATTAACCAATCACATCTAACAATTCAGCTTAGTCAAATAGCTATTGCATGTAAAGCCTATAATTTTTTGAATTTATAAAAGATTGTTAGTAGATATTAAGATTAAAATGTTTTATTGGAAAAAACAGTTGTTTGGATTGATTCAAAAATTATGATTATTTATTTTTTATTTCTATATTTTTAATGCAATCACAAATAATAATTACATTAGGTTGCTGGTTACTTCCTGTTATTTTTTCTTCTTTTATTCAAAGAAGATTATTAGAAGCTATATGAAATTTCAAATGATCTCTTTAAAAATGAGTCTCTCTTAAGTTTTCCAAACTTTTCTAAAAGCTATTTTTGATGATTTCAGTTTGAAAAATCATACAAGTCAGGTAAGTCCCTGAAAATGTATTACATTTTAAAATCTGAATTGCTTATTTTTTCTGAAAATATTTTAAATGTCTGAAAAGTCAGACAGAAAAAAATAAATGTTTTCAATTTTCAGCAGATCTTTGTTTGGTGCTATGAACATAGAAAATTGCAAACAAAGATGGATTACCTGAGTGAAGAAGTTAGTGAAAATCACTTTCCAATTAACAGAAACTGGCGTGTAAATTCTCTGAAAGTAGGTTTTCATAAAAGCCATTTTTAAAGTAAATAAAATGTTAACTCTTGCCATTTTACATTGCAAGTTGTGACACATGAATTACAGTAGAATATGTATAATTTGTTTGTTGCAAACAAAAGCTATGTAGTCATATAATAAATTAATCATAGTTTTAGGTGTAGTTGCAAAATCTATTTTATGTTGCATGTGTTAATTTCAAACAGTCCTAGCAAAATTTGTTGGCAGCGGAAATCATCACATAATAAAATAGTTTTGATATACAGTTTTGAAGTCTTGTGGTACTAAAGAACTCAATGCAATACCTGTGGGTGATAGATGTGCTTCTGTACCTAGATACGTGCATTGCTGTTGTTGCACTGATGACTGCAACAAAGATAACCTAATAGGCCAATACCGTAAACAAAGTACTAAAAATTACAGTTGTTCTGTTGCAAATATAGAATTATGGCTATCAAACTAATAATAGCTTCATATGCACTGCTTTAAGGTCTAACAGGGGAGCTTTCAAGTTTCCAAAAAGAAACTGGGTAAGGCTTACCAAAATCAAGTCTGATCAGTTTAAGATATGACACCCAAATGGTTGAGCTTATGAAAAAATCTGTCTAATATAAAGAGTATATCAATTTTTCAACACTGTGATGAAAAACCTCCGCAATATCAATGAGCTGTTTGATTTAACTGAAAATGCACTTGTTTAAAAACTTTTTGGCTTCAATTAAACTATATGTTATCTTTCCATATAATCAGTCTCCTTTGTTTATTTTGATTTGATTGTCTATCTTGTTTAGGTGCAGTCAATGAGATGAACATGGTTTGCTATTCCTATTTTTGAGAATGGCGAAATAAATATGCTCAGTCAGTATCAACCAAAAAAGTTTTGCCGTGCAGATATTGTGGAATAATAGGATTGTGACTTAAGAATAAGCCCTTAATTTTATTCCTAGCCTAATATCTGCTGCTAGAGGCTTGCTAGTTCAGCTAAGCCTTTGTCAATTCCTAGAGAATATAATTCACACAAATGTAATGTTTCAACATAATCGTGGAACTGCTTTAAAACCTTGACTGCCACACTTTCATAGGTTTTAACACTGCCCCAATATTTAATTGTTCAGCTCAAAATGCTAAAACAAGGAATATGTCTTATTTGCTATGAGGAATTTTAATGATAACATTAAGCACAGTTTGGACTATGTGTAGTTATCTAACTTGCTCAAAGGCATTGAGTACAAATTTCCAATTATAATAACGCTGACCTTTCAATCAATGTTGCATACTGATCTGTACAGACCCAAACCTCTGAAGTTACTGTCTACAACCATCCAGGTTAACAGACTATTGTATAAACCGATCTTCCTTACATTTTGACACATCATATTCTAATCCCAGGACCAAACAAGCGGAGCGCAGTGTGGGAGTTTTTATGATAAATGCATGTGCACATAACTTACAAAAATCATTCATCAACAATGAGACGAACCCTCATCAAGAAATTTCATCAACAAATTTAAGCATCGTTTTGTAAAGTCGTTAAAGTATAATAACGATATAAAACACATTTAAACCTATTTAAATATGTTACCAAGCCTTGAAGGGTTACCACAAATTCCTAAAACTAACTCATTAGATCGGATTATACACAAATAGCCAGATTAATTTGGACGAAAATCGCCACAAAACGCTTGAAAAGCTTGGTTTAATAAAAGTTAAGACCAGAAATTGAAACGCCGAGCGACATATAATAGAACGATGAAGTCTTGCGCATTTCACGAAAAAATAACGTGCACTTTTCACCAGTCTATAGCATTGTCGAATTGCCGAAGGTTTCGGCAATTAACATAGGAGTACAGAAGTTGTTTCATTTTTGCCGATTTCAATTTTTTCATTTTCATTTGCCGGCACATTTGAATACTTTCGCATTCTAAGTGATGTCCAACGCAGTATAAGTAAAGCAAATGACGATGATATTTTTTTAATGTTTCCTATGAGATTATTGCAATAATTAATTATAAGTTTGGATGACTACGGAACAATGACTACGTAGTACAGATTTTCTAAAAATCTAACGGAGTGTAAGTAAAGGCATGACAATGATAGTTTTTCTAGCGGTTCTAATTATATTATTACAATAATTAATTATACTTTTGAATGACCACAGAACATTGACTACGTAGTACAGATTTTCTGAAAATTTATATAAATATCACAACTTTGTGATATTGTTAGCTATGCCATTTTGAAATGTAAACCAAAATGTGCATTGGTTTTTTATTATTACTATATAAATAATATTGGTTATTCTAATAATATCAGTGCATTTTACTTCTAATATTGGCCAATATTGCATTTCTCTTTTTGCAGGAGGAGAGATATAAACATATAATCTTTTCTTTTCATTATTGCTATTTGTTGTATATAATAACACCCACACCCAGTACATTACAGCTACCATTGCAGTTATCTTGTTTGACTGCTAATATTGCATTTCTCAACCACCAGTACCCTTTCTTTTTTCCAATATCACATTAGTCGTGGGCTGTATGACAGTGGAATTTCTAGTATTACTTTAGTAGTTGAAAGAAAACTTAATTGTGCAATCAATTGTCTGTAAGTACAGGCTGTAAATGCTTCGAACATGATCTGGAAAAGAGCTAAAGGTTAGTGAAATTGTGAGTTTATCTGTCATTGCAATGATTGTTAGTGTTAGCCCAGCTTACTGAATGCTAAACTGCATAAGCGTGTTTACTCGGATTTTCAATTATTTTAAATCAAATAAATAAGATACTGATTAGCATAATTATATTTTCGGTGCCATGTTTCTTGAAGCGTAATTGCTACGTTTGCAGTCTTTTAGAATTTAAGTAGTTTACCATTTTTTCACTTACAACAAATCAAGTACTAAATAAAACAGTCAGCATCTAAACATTGTTGAATGAGTTTTTTTGCAATGAGTACATAATTCAAAGATTAGAGCTGTCTCGAACTAAAAAATACTTTTCAAAAAAAGAATTTTGAGTAGTTTAGTAAATCATTCAATACTAAAATAACTGTATCAATAAACGGTACTAAATTACCTTTATTACATTCCATAATGATTGGTGCTCTATAATAAGTGTAACATATATCATT
The DNA here is from genome assembly GCF_963576615.1 of Watersipora subatra. NCBI lineage: Eukaryota > Metazoa > Bryozoa > Gymnolaemata > Cheilostomatida > Watersiporidae > Watersipora > Watersipora subatra. The sequence continues at coordinate 45,968,835 of NC_088717.1, forward strand.
ATTGGTCGTTCTTATTTGCACAGTTCATCTTTACTGGTCAACCATATGTGTAAGGTCTATCATTACTGGCCATTTTATGTGTAAGGTCTATCTTTAGTGGTCATTCATATATGTAAGGTTTATAATTACAGGTAAGTCATATATGTAATGTCCATCATTACTGGCCATTTTATGTGTAAAGTCCATTATTACTGATCGTACTTATATGTAAAGTCCATCATTACTGGTCATTAATTGTGTAAGAAAATATTTTATTATACGTAGCTTTTAATACCGCTATTTGATTTTGTCAGCTAGAGCATTTAGGGACAGACGTACAGGACATTATTCACTTGAAAAGTCAAGTGAACTGTATACGTGATCTCTTAGGTACAGTGCAAGATGATTTGACACAATACATATAGCTATTTGATACATTTTAGTTTCCTAACACTCGTGATAAAAAAAGTGAATGTGTGCATACTAATTATATCCACAGAGAAAAGACACATGGTGAAATAGTGTATACCCTTATATTACTCATGTTAAGCCTATCTCTTTCTGCCGCTTTTCACAAACTAAGCCAGAATGGTATATCATATGTAAAAAACAAGGTTAAAAATACCTTGTTAAACACCAAGTTTGCTATGTGTCACATGATTTATATGACTCAACAGACTTCCTTATCATTTTCAATAGTGCAGAGATTATTGACGCAAATGAGCCAAAGAGAATTGAAATGATATTGCTTTGTGTGTAATACTTTATCTGAAATGTTAGGCTTTAATTTTGATACCATATCTTGAACTAGATAGTCAGTTATGAAGCTTGTCATTTTTAGGAGGAGTTGTGTACTCAGTATTCTAAAGTTTGCTCTTGGGTCAGTTGCTGTATAATTCAAATGGCTATTGGCTTATTGGTTGATTTTTGTTTGGCTGAATAACCAAAAAAGCAAAGTGAACACAAATTCAAAATTGTCAGAGCAGCTTAAAACTTACAAAATAGACAACTCCAGTTGTCTCAGTTGGTATAAACAGCAAGAACTCGATGATGATCATTATTTCATTAACGGTTTAATACACGTATCTTACCTAATCTAATAATCTTTTATCTAATGAGTATATGCTAGAGATAAGTAATTATAGCAACAGAAACATCAGAGATAAGAGACTTTCTTACTTGTGGGATTTTTAAAAGAATATTTGAGCCAAAATCATAATGACAATCAAACTAATGCACTTTTACTTTGTATATATTCTATTAAATATGTGCTAAACAAGGTTTAGATTTTGCTAATGAATATAACATGCTAACAAACTTTTGTTGTAAGTTGAGTGTAGGTCAATTTGACAGCAGTGACTTACACAAAATAAATTTACTTCTGATATTAATTGAAAAGGATGGAGTTCGAAAATCAATTTTGAATGAACTTCTGAAGCATATAATATTTTGGGCTACTTACATATGTGCAGGATTACATGCTTGTTCCTTTATAAAGTAGGTATATTTGATGTCTAATACATTTATGGTCAAATCTAACATCTGGTGTCTCAACATGCCGATCAAAAGTTGTATCAAACTTGCATGATTGCTTGATCAACATGCTTTACTCTTTTGACAAGTTTTTAAATTTACCAAAAACTTATCACAGGCAGACATAGCAGCTACATTTCAAAACTCAACTCTTGACATCAGCACATGATGTGGATCAGTTGTGGGTCAAAAGGTTATGAAGGGTATAAGTAAAATTCAAATGCTAGCATAAACATGTTACATATGTATATATGTATCATATACACGCATATATATATGTAACGCATATGTAACACATATGTAACATGTAATCACAATCAATGTTTGTGTTCACACGTACATTTTGGTACCTCTTTTTATTCACTAACATTTGGACTGGGACAGAAATGTTTTTGAAACCAGATTTCCACAAAACAATGTAAAACCTGTTTGTTTTGGTTGCAATACCAGGCGGGTTCAAACATTACAGTTCTGACTTTTGATTATATTTGTGTATATAAGATACATAAAATATCTTTGCTACTAAAAAAAATCAGCGCAATCCTGGTACCTAATACAATGATTCTCTAAAAAGTCTTTGATTAACAACGTTTCAACAAAAATACTACAAAACTCTGCATACTTTTATTAAAGAATTCAGTTTATTCATAATTAGTGCTGAGCGACAGGTTTTTATTTACAAAAAGATGAAAGAAGTTAATGTAACCAAAACCATCAAGGAAAAAGTAGTGGAACTTGCGTTAGACAGTGCAACTTCAGTACTAATCGGTTCAATGGTTCTAGTAGATCTAGAACTTGGAGGAGCTGTAATGGTTTTAGGAGCTGTAATAGGTGTAGCAGCTGTAGTAGGGGTAGCAGCTGTAGTAGGTGTAGCAGCTGTAATAGGTGTAGCAGCTTGTGTATCTGGTGTACGGTAAGAGACTATCAAGTCATCCGTGTTGCAGTAATCATGGCGGCAGCGACAGACTGCAGTTCCGGCTATAGCAAGGCAGCCATCTCTGATGTTGTAATTATCAAGTAGTTCCATACCACATGACTTTCTTACTGAAATGCAGATTAATCATCTATTGTAACAACGAGCTGCTACTAGCAACGCTTGCTAGAAATCTTCAAAATTTACAGAAGCATCTTGAGATGCTGCTACACTCGAACTGAAGTTAATGTTTGCATGCGTCCTGTTTTTTTTTTCAGCAAAACAATTATTCTACTAAAAACCTGGAACCTCATGAGTGTAAGTTGAAATGAAGAATGATCACATTTTATCTACTATAAAGTTGGGCTAATCAAAAGCTTCTGCCATTGTTGTATCAGACCATTTTTAGTTTGCTAAAGTGGTAGTTCTATTACATCATTTTGGAAGCTTACATGCACTCTCCTAAAAGCCGTTTGCCTAAGGCTAAGCCATTAAGTTTTTTATACACATATCTAAATGTATTATTGTTATTAGCACAAAAAATGAGTCGAAAAAGTTTAAAACCTTGTTCTCTCAGACGGGTGATTTAAACATATATAAGAAAAATCCAGCAACTTGCATTGCACTCAATGCAAAAAAGGGGTTTATTACTTTACTTATGATATATTGTTTTTTAAACTAAATAGCAGTCATTTTTGTATTAGGATCCAGTAGATTTTTACACAAATATTGCTAGAAAATCTGGATTAAAATTGTTATATGACCATTAGCAAGTAGAATTAAGGCAAAACATTCTATACTTTCAAATAATTATGGCTACACACCTAATAAATACCAGTTCTAAAAGTCAAGGATCTTGAATAATGTTCATTATTTGTTTAATACAGATAGACGATGTAAGCGGAACGTCTACTAATATACTTAAATTTTTTTCTCCAAATTTTAAAAAATCAAGTATAATATATAATGAACAAAGACCACTGTAGCAAAACATAGCAACAAACTAACCTAGATGCTATTGAAAATTCCTTAGGAAATTTTGTATTTCTATCTATAGAATCAATATATGTGATATAGGGACATGAAGAAGTAATTGAACAAATGACAAAAAAACCTCATACCTGTGTCTGTAGACTCGGTGTAAATGATATAGCAAGAATCGGCGCTGAAGATAATTGCACAGTCAAACTGCTCATTGGCATCAACGTCACAGTTTCCGCAGTTATTGCAAGATATAGCATAACTTCCTCCCAACATCATACCTAGTAATTGAGTTTACAAGTGTTAAATAATCTTTTCACAACATATTTTTGAGAGAAATTTGTCGAAATAGGTTTTTGACGTACTCCTAATCTATTTGTTCCACTAATTTATTGTATTCTTTTTAGCCTGAGTGTTAAAAAAGTTTTCGATCACGAATTCATTTTTGACCACATCATGAATTTATGTTTTCAGAATTTTAGAGTCTCACTTTTACAGAATGAGTTTATGATATTTTTCTAGTCTAAAAAACATAAATAAAACTAGTATGACCTACTAACTTTAGCTGAATGGTGTTGTACTAGTTTATGCTTTTGTTTTATTATGATACAAATTTAAATGCCAATAGTAACATAGTACATATTTAACTTTTACAGAAGTGTTGGTTTAGACCCAATTATTGTTTTAATGTCAAAATTACGCACCAGCAAGCAAAATAGTGTTCTTCAAATCCATCACATTGAAGCAGTGATTTACAGATACAGTACTCGCCACTTGTTGAAGAACTGCAGATGAAGGACTGAATGTGAATCAAAGTTTACTGTTGGTGTATGCATAACCAATCATTTGAACTTTGTTTTTATTGGCCGACTCTTTAGAATTAGGCAACTTCCCAATGATGATTGGTCAGTGATGATTGTGATGAAAGATCCTGGCGATCTTTACATTGGCTACATGCCTAGTTAACTTTGTAAAGCTGAGTTTCTTTACCACCAACAGTCTACATGTAAAGTTGTGGGCATTATGCATAATCCCTCCTTACTAGTGTAAAACCTTTGCATAAAATTCAGTTTTGAAATTTCAACATCTACATCTGCATCTTCGGTTGTAACAATAAACAATAAAATAAATTTGCATTTTTAGTTTGCATTTTCTAAAAACTCATGGCAGTTACCAAACGAAAATTGGTATCTTGGAGTAGCTCACATATTAACATATTCATATTGATATGAAAATAACAAGAATGTTTTCCTGTTATATGTTCATTTAATTTTTTCAATACTTTACAACTTTGCTTCAAACTGTTCTTTAAATTGTTTACGATTTTGAAACAAGCTGTTTCTCAGAATGGTAAGGATCATGCGCACCAGCCACACTAACTGATTCAACAAGATATTGGTTAAATGATTTTACATAAGGATTTTTGTTAGAGGTTTGCTAAATGATATCAGATTAGAAAAAGAAAACTCTGTCTATCTAATATCTAGTACCACTTGCTCTCTAGATAAGAAGCTATCATATGTCTACATAAATTTGCATTGTTACAAAGGTTTATGTTATGATCACATAGTCAAGTATATGCGTTTCTAGAAAGATAGTTTTTGAAGCCGATTCCATTACAATGTTAATATTATAACCTATTTGCGTATTTCAATTTTTATTGTTGTTGCAAATACCGTATAGGCCTATTGTATTTTTACTGAAGATCATTGTTGCAAAAGATAAATTTAGCAGATGTGAAAACACAATATTTTGAATCAGCTATAAAATTTTGTTTTTTGGTGCGCTTTGATGTATTTAATAATTGGTTTCCTACTACCAGCTGATCAGCTAAAGTACATTACAGTCTTAATTGCTACCATATTACCACCATTTTCGTAGCTCTTCACTTTATAATTTACATTAAAATGATATAACATTCTGAGTGAGCTTGAGCACTATTACTTGGGTGTGCTGAGAGCTTTACTGTAGTTTGAATAATACCTAGCTTTAAACAAAATATTTTCTTGAGGGCTTGTGTAAAGTAAAATAATTATTCATTCCGCTTAAAGTAGAAAATATGGTAATATAATAACAGTTGACTGGTTAATGTTTTTTGCAACTTTTCGAGAGCCTAATGTATGTTGTCTGTGAGTTTTGTTTATTTGAAGCGAACTTTACCAAGCTCATTGCACTGTTACCGCTCGCAATCCAAACCTTGATTGATACCTTTATTGTAGTTGCTTATGACTTGCCATGCATTTACATTTATAAATGCTATGAAGTTGAATACAAGTTTCCTCCTGCCTTGTGATGGTTTTATAGCTTGCATTTCTCTATTATCATTTGACAAAATTAATACTCTTTTAATCGTACACCTTTTTTGTAAAACAACTAAATACTCGCCACTTGTCAGAATTGGCTAACTAGCCAATTCTGGCTTGTCAGCCAACTAAAGTTCTAGAACAAATACATGTAGGCAAAGTTAATTCTATTATCAATGTTTAGTCATTTGCAAGCCATCTTGCTTTGGACGATCATGCAGTAACCCTAATGTCATGATTGATTGTTTGACGGGTTACACCGAGTTCCGTAAACATATTTGCAAACTACATTATAAAAATTTTATTGCCAACATTTTCTGTGGTTCATTGTTGGCACATAGATAAGTTTAAATGATTTACCAATTGTGATCAAAAACAGTAGTTTTCCAAAAGCACTAACAGACTAAATACTTCACAAAATGCTGCTAATTTTCCAATTTTCACAATAAATTTACTGCTTTGGTTCTGTAAAATAAAAATATGTTCTTCAAAGACCAATCAATATTACTTGCATTGAACTATTATCAAAATCTGCTATTATTTTGAATTAGATTGAAATTATTGAAATATAATAAAAAAGAGTTAGTAAAGCTGCCAAACAACAATAGTTACAATCATACTTAATATTATAAGATTTGTGTAAGGTTCATCATTATGGTCATCCAAATGTGAAAGGCTCATACTTACTAGTCATTCATATGCGTAAAGTCTATCATTACTGGTCATCTAAATGTTTAAAGCTCATCAATACTAGCCATTCCTATGTGCAAGGCCAATAATTACTGGTCACTCAAATTTGTAAGGCTCATTATTACTGGTCATCCAAATGTGCAAGGCCTATCAATACTAGTCATCCATATGCATGAGGCCAACCGATACTGGTCATTCATATGCATAAGGCCCTCATTAATGGTCATCCATATGTGTAAGGCCTATTAATAGTCGTCATCCCTATGTGTAAGGCCAATCAATACTGGTCATCCGTATGTATGAGGCCAATAATTACTGGCCATTCGTATGTGTAAGGTCCATCATTTCTGATCATCCAATTATGTAAGGCCAATCATTACTGGTCATCCATAATTACATTGTATGTGTAAGGTTCATCCTTACTGATCATCCAACTGTGCAAGGTGTGAGATAAACATATATTGATGAGATAAGTTCTCGGCAGCAACCGATAGTCAAGCTGTCACTATTAAACCATGACCTTTACACACCAACATTCTTCCACTCTCACGTCAAAGCTAAATGAGAGTCGTTCCAGCTTACACTAATTATAATGAAAGTTATTTTTACATATATACAAATAACATTAGATGGTAAAACAATATCATCTAAGAATTCAAAGCCGGACCCTGATGTACGCTAAATATATATATTTGGATGCCAATATGGCATCTGACATCATAACATGTCAGGTCTAATAGCGAAACCTGTTTATTCAAAATACAATTATCTTTGCTTGCTTGATGCCTCTGTCTCCGTTGCGTATATATATATATATATATATATATATATATATATATATATATATATATATATATATATATATATACATATATATATATATAAACTATATTAAGAACTGAAAACTTTTAAAACATTTTACAACTTAAAGTTTCATGGTTGCTACCATTCATCAGGTAAAATTACAATGATTTGAAGCTCATATGACTGTACGTAAAAACACATCGATTAGCTTAACGATAAAGGCCAGCTACATATACGGTAATACAACAATTTAATTGGTTCATGTCACAGCATTGCAAATTAAGTGCTTATTTGAATGTCTGCACTTTGACACAAGCTCGTTTCTTGAGTTTAAGCTTGCAAGCTCAGGTTTGTATAAAATGAAGTATTTCTCCCAAATACACAAATTACAGCATTTACTGGTCTTATTGTAACTACTCGCTTTTTTCAATACTCTCCACTTGATGTCATACTGGATGGATCGATCTTTAAGCTGTCATATATAATTACTTAGTTCTGTTGAAGTTCGTTTTGATGGATTGTGGAAGCTGCTACGATGGTTGTAATATCTTTTCTTGAATGAGCCCTCTGTCAAGCCAACATATGTCTGTTTGGTAGCATTAGGTTCTTTGGTCATAACTGTAGCCTGATAGATGACGGAATTGGACAAACATGCATTTGGCAGTGGACATGTACTTTTATCTCGACAGTTGCATGTTGCTGTTGGCTTTTCGTTTGATAACTGCGCTTTGTTGTTATTTGTAATAATCTGTCCAATATTCTTCATGCAGCTATAGCTAAGTTTTAAATTGTTTCTATTAAATATCGAATAAAGTTTGTGATCTTTGGGAAATTCATCACTCAGAGCTCTGAAGAAAAGCTTTCCTATATTGGTGGCAACATTTTTAGAGAAGGGGGGGTTATACCAAAGTATATTTCTCCTGCGTTTGCTTCTGGTGTTATGCGATGTTATATTCTCACTAAATGTCAGTTTATAATGGTATCCACTTCTATTAAGGGCTTCTTGGTGCTCTTTTGTATTTTGTCTAAATATATCTTGATTTGATGATATTGCGGAGAGGCGCAGGTTGACTGATGCTGGAATGTTTTTGATGATGGAAGGTGGATGGTTAGATCTTGTGTGCACATATCTAGGCACATTATTAGGTTTGCTGAAGGGTCTATATAATTCATTCTGTAGATCTAACGATATATCCAAAAAGTCAACGGTGCTTTTATTTGCATCTACAGATATTTTCAGCCCATATCGATGGAATAATGTGCACAGATTTTTCTTGAGCTTCTCAGTCTGTTTAGGAGTTGCTATCACTACCCTAAGTACATCATCTCGGTATAATCCAAAAGTCTCTTTTGTGATTTGGTTTATCTGATGTAACATAAAGCAGCCAACCAGTTCACATATTTCTGCTCCATCATAGGAGCCCATAGCCACATCGAAGCAGTCTGCATAAACGCTGTAATTTGTGTATTTGGGAGAAATACTTCATTTTATACAAACCTGAGCTTGCAAGCTTAAACTCAAGAAACGAGCTTGTGTCAAAGTGCAGACATTCAAATAAGCACTTAATTTGCAATGCTGTGACATGAACCAATTAAATTGTTGTATTACCGTATATGTAGCTGGCCTTTATTGTTAAGCTACTCGATGTGTTTTTACGTACAGTCATATGAGCTTCAAATCATTGTAATTTTACCTGATGAATGGTAGCAACCATGAAACTTTAAGTTGTAAAATGTTTTAAAAGTTTTCAGTTCTTAATATAGTTTATATAAATGCTCTATTTTAATATTGAGCACTCTCTTCTAGTGAACTGCAACCTTCTTCTTCATCAGTATATATATATATATATATATATATATATATATATATATATATATATATATATATATATATATATATATATATATATATATATATATATACATGTATATATATAAGCAAATGATGCTCAGTCATTGGTGTCAGCTAATCGGTCATTTTTCTACACGACACATCTGCAGGTGGTACTTTTACAAATATAGTTTATATTTGAGAACTCCGTCTTATTTCATGGAGTAAATAATTTGATACAACACTGGGCTTTCTCATAAAGCTCTTTTTAAGATAGCAGAGTTAGAATACTATGCTATCACACGCAACGGACAGCAATGGGAAATAGTGAAGATAATTTGTTGATAAGCCACCGAGATTTGATGAATCAGAGTAACGAGAAATTTGCTGCCATGGGAGATGTAGTAGACCAGCAGCAAACTGCTCCCAACGCAATAGATTGCAAGGTTGAAGATATAGCGGAAACGATGCGAGCACTGACTCCGAAAGCGTCGCAGTTGACTGACAGAGAGCTAGAAACGAGGAAAGAGCCTCTTCTCGTCATAACCAAATTATGAGGTACGGTATTTTGGACCCACATCAAAATAAGACAATTGTGAGCTTATAACATCTTTCCGGAGTGACTGGGTAACTTTTGGACTCAGTTTTATGAGTCGTAGTGATGACGACTTTGAGGGATTTGCCACGCAGTTCAAAACTTGTTGTTTTTTGAATGAAGTACAAAAATCTTCATACATTTTAGTGTTACATTTGTATCTGAAAGATTTAGCAGCAGCATATCTGAGGGAAATATCAAAGGCTCAAGGTAGCACAGTAAGCTACGATAAAATAAAAATACTTTTGGGATCAAAATCAAATCCTGTAAAAAGTTAGGAGCAGGCGGCCGTGGAAATCTTAGCAGTGAGACCAGCGTGAGACAGCGTTTTCGCAAAATTGGAGCCTGTGGAAGTGCTGGGGAAGACAGCCCCTTTGCCTTTCATGGCCTTTTAATCGGGTTTAACCCCACATATCAAGGGAAAAATGATAGGCATCCCTTCGAAGAGCTTGTCTGAATTTTTAGGCTGGGAATTCTTGGAATTATTGCCATTCAGGTGGAAACTGCCGTTGGCAGGTAAAACAATCTCTGATGTTGCAGCAAATTCTCAGAGTGCTCGACTTCACCCTAGTCTAAACAAAAGGTTTGATTGGACTTTAAAAACGTTTGGTATGATTGTCAGATAAAGCATATCGCTCATTGTTGTAATAAGCTGGTGGTTAGCTAAAAAAGCCATCCGAATCTAGCTAAAAATGTAGGCTTCTGACTTTCCAACAGCCTGTATAAGAAAGAGGTCATTGCAGAGCAGCTGAAAAACAACACTGGGTGCTCCGATGGTTGGAAGGACTGGTTTGCAAGCCAATATCAGCCAGCAGTAGCATATGTTTTGGCAGCAGTGCCTACATCAGCTATTGAGAAACAATCGACTATGCCAGGACCCAGTCAAGCGAAAGACAACATTACACTCATCTTTGACTGCATGGCAATAGAAATGACATGCCTGTTGGCATTACAACAATCAGACTAGCCGAAACAGTACTTTTTAAGGTGGTCACTGTTGTGCCGGTTGTCAATATTAAGTTAGCTAATAACTCTCAAGTAAGCTGGGAAGTAAGCAAATCAGCAATTTTTAGAAGGTTGCGCTAGCTGGCAATAGTGGAGTTGTCTCAGCTGTTGTGCGCAGTCAGGAAAACCTAAAACAGACATACAGTTTTGTTTCATTGGATGATACAATTAATAATGAGCAATCAGCAAGCAATGGTGAAGCGCGTGTAAGCAAAGTTACTATTAAATTGAATTGCTAGAGTAAACAAGCAAATGGTGCAAAAAATGATTAATATCATCCTTCTAGACCACCAAATAAACATGCAGTGGAATTGGAATGTCATTAGCAACACTCCTCCTGTTGTCATATTTTGCACTGTTGGCTGTGGGCCAGGCTCAGTAGCCTATGCTTTGTGGGATTGGGCATACAGGGGCAAATTTTCCATTGCCCAAGTTACCACCTTGTATATTGCCTGACACTACTGCTGCACATGAACCGTACGACCTGACTTTGACTCTGTACAAACCCAATTTAATGCAATACCAAAGTGCAGCATTTTATTGTAAAATTGTACAGACTAAGATTGTGACACACTCTAATTTTTTGGTGGTGAACCGACTAGAACTGAAGACTAATTGAATCAACTAGTCTTACGAGACGCTTGTTACTCTATGCATAAGCGGTACGCATTTTCACATGGTGGAATCAAATGGTTTTTCAGTACTTTTAGTAACCTCATGTCTACAGTTATCACCAAAACACAGGCTAATTAGGATGACATGACTAAATACTTTTTGAATGTTTATAACAATACTGGCCATAGTTCAACACCATTCAACCCTAGCTATATGCTGTATAGAAAAGACCTAGACATGCCCTTTGAGCTCTGCATGCCAATCCGGCCAGCTATAAATCTACCATGACAGACACGTGAAGGAACATGACTATGCAGTAGCCGACTGTGCACGCACTACATTCTGGTACCTAGAGTAACGCTTGGCAAAGTAAAGAAATTTACCAGTCAATACCATGACCCATATATTATCACAAAACAGAGAGGTCTCTAGGCTAACATACGAGTCAGGGGCACTTCAGGGACACCAGTAGGATTTGAATTTGTCACGCATTTACAACAACTAAAGAAAATCAAACCACCACTGCTTGATAGTGTGGCTGTGCTACAATACGTTTCAGTGAAACAAGTGCTGAGAATGCAATAGTGGACAACTGGACAGTTAACCCTAAAACAAATAATGAAAAGGAAAGTGAATAACCTACACACACCAACAACCTTAGACCATGGGCTTAATATTGGTTATAGCTTAGCTAGCTTTTGCTACTACTAATATTTACTAACAATGATCTGGCTATTGCTTACACTCCTAATAAGCTAATGATATCATAGATCCTATCATATATCATAGATAAATGAATGCAGAAAGGAGCTATTTAGAAGCCCTCATGCTGTTATCCAACTGCCTCATTACTATGCATTATATTAGCTTGGAATTCATTATGTAAATAAACCTTTGGTTACTAAAACAAGTTTCTCTGTAGCCTCAGGCAATTGAGACATAACCCGATTAATAAGTTCTCTGTAAAGCGTCTAAATTAAGAACTTGAGTAAATAAATCAGTAATTGAGAGAGCAGCCCTTTGCCTTAGCGCTAGAGTTTAAACAGGCTAATAAAATAAAAAAGGTAAAATATTTAATAAAATGGCTGAGTATTTAACGGCACGCAACGTTATGATATAAATAGACGTAAATTAGGAGTAATCAAATGGAAAAAAGACACTGAGTATTACCATTGACAATATTAAATAGCTTGTCTTCTCCTTCACTACCACTATATATTGAGTCAATATTGGCAAGTTGCCTTAAATAAATCAGTTCCGGAACGGTACGCCGATAACTTCTGTCAAAAAAAAAATTGGATTTGTTCAAATTAATACTAATAAATATATGAATATCTCGTTTTCAAACAATAAATATTTTGAAATTATTATTTGATATTTGAATAATTATAATATACTTGACCATTTAATTTTATAGTAGTAATAATATAATTGCAAAAATGTATTGTTTTTGCGTGTATCCTTTTAGTGAAATACTTCAATGGTTCTATAGTTCTACATGCATGTGTAATGGTTAGCCTCTGGACCTTGAGTTCAACTTCTCCTAAGACAAATTTAAACTGCAGAACAAGTAGAATTTCTGCCCACAAAATCAAAAAGTTGCTAAAAAGCAAATTTTAGCCAACAAATCAATCAATGAAGATGGGCACTACCATAATTTTCCTTGAAATTGTTTTGACAGTATCGCACTGTTGTCAATAATGAGCCCAAGTATCGCTGCTCAAACAAGTAGTGTTAGGCTTGTGAGGTTTGGAACTGTTTGCATGTAATTATCTTATAATTGACATTAACATACTACAGGCTTGCTTCCAAGTGTCTGTGAACTCTTTTTTCTTCAAAATGTTAAAATAACATTTATTTTGTCAAGACTCACTAGCTCATGCAAAAATAACAATATGCTCGTACACTTAGCCTTGTTTGTTATGGCCTCGTTAAGTTCAATGACTACAATACATGTCTATTAGACGTGTAGCGATAGCTCTTTCTGTTAGCAGGGGGCTGAAAAAGCAGGGGGCTCAAACAAGTAGTGTTAGGCTTGTGAGGTTTGGAACTGTTTGCATGTAATTATCTTATAATTGACATTAACATACTGCAGGCTTGCTTCCAAGTGTCTGTGAACTCTTTTTTCTTCAAAATGTTAAAATAACATTTATTTTGTCAAGACTCACTAGCTCAAGCAAAAATAACAATATGCTCGTACACTTAGCCTTATTTGTTATGGCCTCGTTAAGTTCAATGACTACAATACATGTCTATTAGACGTGTAGCGATAGCTCTTTCTGTTAGCAGGTGGCTGAACAGACTCTCTTCTCTCAGGGCTTTAGGCTTCCTGGCTTGCCACCTCTTTGAGTGAATCAAATTTGCTGCGTACTTTCTCGGCAAGCTGTTTGCTACTGGTTCCTTGGCTATTTTGGGCTTCTGTTAGACTTCTTCTATCTTGGCTCCTCTCTCTATCTCTCTCTCTCTCTCTCTCTCTCTGCGGTTCCCTTTTGCTGTCTGGCTGGCTGCCAGCTTCTCTTCTTTTCTGGTTGACTTTGCCCCTCTTTATACCTGTCGTGGAGCCATTGTCAAATGTCATTGGTGGGTTGTGTTTTACTTTCGGCTTTTGAATAATTGTTTTGCATAATATTTATTTCAGATTCTCTGTGGCAAGCTAAAATTCCTTACTGATCTTGGAGTCTCAAGACGATAAGCGAAAAATATTATAAGTCTGGAAACAAATCGTACAAAACTGGCTATGACCTAAAAACTAATAGTAGTAGCATCGTGAAATTAACTTTTCAGTAATACTAATCCTAAGCTAAGATGCTACTAGCTAGCTAATTTATATGAAACAATACAAATATTGTCATTTTATGCCATTTTTTTACAGCCATTAAGTCAACTTTTTTCATAAATTACAAAATTCTTAGTTAATGAATAATTGTGCAGTATTTTTCTACTGCTATATAATGCAACATTTTCAAGACTAAAATCATGTTATAAACTATATTTACTACTGTATACTAAACAAAGTGTCGTAATTAATTGTCTCGCTGATGACTAGTTGCTAATCTGGTGCATGCTGACTGCTACTTTGCTCAAACAAGTCATAAATCTGGCCGGCTCCTGTAATATTGGTGATATACCTCTCCTTGTCCCTGACACTCTGAAGAATTGTTCACTTTACTGAATAGCCATTAGTAATTGTTGTAGCCAGTTTTTCTCTTTCAAATTAAGTGGTGTTGATCAATAATAATCATGATTTAGTAACAATTTTGTGCTGTTTTTTAACAAAAATCTTCATGATAATGATCAAACAACTATTCACTATAATTATCAGACAACTCCTAATCCAACTGACATCCTATATATTCACATTGCATCGACTGTGATGGCCAACTCTCATGCTTGATATTTTTAGCAGCATAACAATTGCCCTAGATTGTAATGTTTGCTAGTTGATGTATCGTAGTGCTTGCTGCGATGTTTCTTCTGCAGTTGTTGTATTACGCAAGCCAACAATGTATTATTTGTTTTGACTTATTGGTCAGCTATCATTGCAAACCCTGACACTTCTTCTATGAGTTTGCAACAAAATCAGTAGGATCAGTACTGTAGAAGGTGGTAGAGAGGTTGCGGTTAGACTTCTTAGTTGGAGAGAGCTTGTTGGTAGCGGCATTAGTAGCAGCGTCAGTAGCAACGTTAGTAACGGCGTTAATAGCATCTGCTATTTTATAATCAGATGACAAATCAACTAAAGAGAAAGGAGAAATAAAAAGCTGTAAATGAACACTATAAACATGTATGAATTATATAACTTACTTCTTGTTAAGCTAACCGCCATACGCTTTCTTTCTAACCATAACAGTTAAGGTCTGTCGGTACCATCTAACAAAAGGGAAATGCATACTGTGTGTACAGCGACACCTTGGGTATAGATCTCACAACTCCTATACAATATATCAGCACTATTTTTATATGCTACGCGAGTTAAGCTGATTTTGTATTGATATTAGTAAATATTTAATAGGTTATACTTACACATGTAGATAATTAGATCAGCGTTATCAAATAAAACTTAAATGCTGTTAGATACATTGATCTGGCTAACATCGGAATTTCCTCGAATAATAATTAAATTGTAATAGGTGTAATAATCAGGAGAATTGATAGAGATAAGGTATTTTTTAGATAAATTTCGGCTAGAACAATAGCTTTTGATAAGGCAATGTAACAATAGCAAATGGAAAGTAAAGAGCAGAACATTGTTGATAAAAGGTCTGATTGGAATGCAAAATATCAATGAACATTTAGAAAAACATTTTCTCACAAATTTTGATAATTTTTGAGATTATTGACTTGCTTTGTCAAGATTTGCATTATTTTATCTAAACTGGTCCTCCAAATTAGCACGCATTAGTGAGCGTGCAACTCCTACCGATTGCTGGAATAGCAGTCAATATTCAGCTCTTCTTTCCTTAACTTACTTAAGAAGCTACACTAGTCTACAACCTTGACTCTACAAAAAGTGCCCAGAGTACCTAGGAAACGATAAACACCTCGGACCTGAACCTACCGCCTTTACCTGCCCTCCAGCAATTAAGAATGAGTCAAGTAGTTATACGTCAAAACAAAGACAGAAAATGAAACCTTTTTATTTTGCTCCCAATGCACATTAATTGGCATCTTACGCAAATAAGTGAGAAAGGTTACATATAATTTAAATAATTTGTTTAGTACCATTCTCATAAAAGATTTGAGAATGCTATTCACCATTTGGTCGTTTTGGCGTTGCTAGAGTGAACTTAGTCAGAAGCCTTGAATATTAGAGTAGGGCTTCCTCTCATTCTGTATATTGGGAATGTCACTTATAGTATTATAATCGTTATTATTAACATGCAACATATGCTTTGTAGATGTTTTCATTTATTTTCCCAGGATAATAAACAAACAAAATGTTGGATATCGCTACTACATACCATGTGCCGTTGACAAGATACATGAAGGCACAATCTTTGTCACGTAAAATTGGAAAGTGGTTAAACGCTCCAACACAAAAGCAGAGTAAACAAACACTGATCCTGAGCATTACTAAAGACTATACCACTACTATACCTCATTACATTAACCCTTTAAACCCTGGTCTTTTGTGTCTATGTGTGTCGGTAACCCTGGGCAATTTGTCAAATGATTCAAAGTTTTTAAACTCCTATTAAATATATCGAAATGTGCCTATAATTTAATGATGTTCAGTAAAACACTAGTAAAAAGGTTGGGCAAACCAGAACAAATGTAATTAAACAGAACAGAAACAGTTCTTTACCATTATTCAAGCTAAAACTACAAAAGTTTGCTTGATTTTAAAAACTCGTAAAAACATTTACAATAGCAGTATATCCATTGAGCATATGTTCATCATAATTTTATGGCGCAAAGTATACTCAAAAGCTATAACTAATACTATAAATTTCTTTATTCGCATCACAATCATTTATGACCTGCAAAAAAACATATATCTCATGTAAAAATCAAATTGAATGGTTTACACTGTAATGTAGAAACAACTATTGTAAGCAAAGCCATATGATTGCAAGAATCCCGGCTGATGGAAATTCCGACGCACACTTCAAACTTGGGGTTCAAACTTCAAAAGGTTAATGTGGCGAGCACAAATATTGGTTGTTAGAAAATAGGGAAAATCAGTAAACAAATTGAATAGAATTATAGTCGCATTGTAAAATTTAAAATATGTCTGATGTTTGGAACTTTCAAGCATAAAACCTGTATCAACAAACCCAATACGCGGAAAACCTGTTGGTCAAGAGGTACTCGTGCCAAGTACTACCAAATACCTGATACTTAAAAACTCAAACGAATGGGGAGTTTAAACATATTGGCCAAGAAGTACTCGCGCCAAGCACTAAAATAATAGTTTAAAAACTTTAGATCGTTGGACAGATTGCCAAGGTTACTGACACGCATTGACAAAATGGTCACGGTTCAAAGGCTTAACATGCGAGTTATGAAACATTTTTAGAGTGCATGGCGCAATATACCAAGTTTTTTGTCCACTTTAGTCGACAGATTCGTGTGCCAAAACCCAAAATCCCAAGTGAAAACCCAAACTCGCAAGATTCAAATGCTCAAAATTTCTATTATCCGAGACTCGAGAGATGATAACCCCTCAAGTTCAATGAGTTTTATTACCAGTGCCCAACCCTATTCACTAGTGTAAGGCCCATCATTAATAGTCACCCATTTGTGTAACACCATTCATTAATAGTCATCCATCTGTGTAAGGCTCATTATTATTGCCATACATATGTAGGAGGTCTATTATTGTGGTAATCAAAATGCCTAAGGTTTATCATTACTGGTCATCCATATGCGTATAGTCCATTATCACCGGCCACTCACATACCTAAGGCCATCTTTTATTGGTCATCCATATGTTTAAGGTCCCTCATCACTTGTCACTCACATGCCTAAAGCCCTTCCTTATTGGTCACTCATATGTGTAAGTCCCTCAATACCGGTCATTTATGTGCTACATATTACCGTTTTAACCAAAAGGATTGTATATTTAATAAGAGATTTTAGTACTACTAGTTGATTTGGTTATGCGAAACACTTTGAAACAGAATATGAACCATGTCATTATTTACACGACGCTACTCTGTTGCATATTCAAGGAAGCTGCATACACTGACACATAGGTAGACTGAAACATTATCATAGCAACTCGATATATTTACTGTAAGTTCCTTAACACTTATGATAGGAAACTTTTACTAGTGAAAAAAAAGGACACAGGGTAAAAAAGTGTTTGCCTCTTGTTTTGCCTACATTAGACTTTCTCCTTGTTTTTCACTCAACCTAAAGTAAGGCAGAAAAGTGACATAAAATTTTTAAAAATGTTTAACATGATTGTTAACTCGGCCACTGGTCGTCACTATGTTGTTTTTAAAGTCTCTCTAAAAGTCTTCAATGATGATGGAAAAAACTTTGCTCAATACATGTACTTGGTTTGCTATCAGTCACAAGATTTTAAATGACTTAAAGCTCGGGCTTATATTTATTCAAAAGAGATTATTAATCAGGACAAACAGACAAAATGGAAATTTAATGATCACACTTTTTATGTGGTTTATGCCTTAAACTTCAAACCTCAATTTTGATATCTAATTCTGGTACAGATCGTTGATTAGAAAGCTGGTAATTTGTAAGAATAAATTGTACTTAGCATTTTGAAGTATGCTGTCGGCTCAGTTGCTGTAGTTGTGAAATCCTTAAAGGCTTGTTATTCAGTTTAGACTAAGTAAACATACAATAATAGACAATTCCAACAGTCTCAGCATGGATAGACATAATAATTTTAAGAGCTTTAATACCGGATTAGCAGTTTATTGTAAGAACATTAGAAGAATTAATATTATTTAATCTAATGGATATATGCTAATTGTTTTAAAACATTAGAGACAACCATTTTCTGGTTTTGCAGAATAATATTTGAGTAAAATTCATGATCGAATTCCTCCTAACACATTTATTTGTATATATTCAAGCAAATATATGTTTGAAACGATGATTAATTTCTGAAATTGCGTAACATATTCTAGCATGCTTCAACATTAGCTTTAACTGGTATGTATGTTAGTGAGTCAGTAGCAACTTACACAAGGTAATCCCTTAACCCAAATGTTTTAATTCTGATTTTAAGTAAAATGATTCAATGGCAAAGTGAACATTGAATAAAATCCCAAATAATTTAATTAATTTTAGGCTATTTGCATATATTTAGGGTAATATATTTGTTACGCTGCAAGATAGGTATTAATATGAATCTTAAAGTTAGTATTTTAAGATACTGATACAAAAATTTGTATTTATTAAACCCGTATGACTACTAGTTCAAATAACTTCACTTTTCCTTACTTGTACTTGGGTATGCAACAAATTTATCTGGGACCGAAAAGAAACTGACATTTTCACGTTCAACTCTTGACCTTGACACACTATCTGACACCAGTTTGTGAAAACAAGGAACACAAAAACTGGTAGCATAAACATGCCTGCTCTAATGTTTGCATTTCTTGAATGTCTGTATACTGCTGCTTTTTGAAACAGGATATAGTTTGGTCACGTAGAAGAACTTAAATAAAGCTTCACAAATCGTAAACTAACATCGTCCAAGCTTGAACTTGCTAGCATAAACATTTCTGTTGTAATGTTTAAATTAAACATGTATTTAAACATTCATCCCTCTCTACGAAGATTGAGCTACCTTGAAGTTTGAATTTAAAGTATTGCATACTGTTCCATTACTTAGAGCGGTAATGTGTAGAGCCTTCATCTTTCTGTAGTTTATTACTGTTAATTCTTTTGACATTGTCCAAGGTCTAAAGTGATCTTTACATATCTGACCGTTTATTGACAAGTGAAAGAAAATCTACCAATAGTTTAGTTAGCACTGACACGCTAAATTTCTGATCGCTAATGTATAAAGTACATTTCATAAAGAGTATATTCCATGTACTCTATGAAAATCATAGAAGGTAAAATGAAAAGAAAACAATGTTAGATGCCCTGGGCAACTAACGTTCTTTGTTCCAAAAAAATACTTTTATATGGACTGCAGGGCTTATGGCAACATGTGAATATAATTTTGCTTATATTTGACACTGTATCTGACATTGTATTCTACACTTATAATATATATAAAATGAGAACAAGGATGTATTTAAGCTAGTGATTCTGTAAAAAAGTACTGATTTAACTAACTTTGTGGGAACAAGTCAAATCTCTGGCTTTTTATACATATAAATGCTCAATGACATATTATTCATAGCTGCGACCAATACAGTCATAAATGCAATTAAAACAAACTAGCAGGAAGAAGTATAGAACTTGTAGCAGG
The DNA here is from genome assembly GCF_963576615.1 of Watersipora subatra. Classification (NCBI taxonomy): domain Eukaryota; kingdom Metazoa; phylum Bryozoa; class Gymnolaemata; order Cheilostomatida; family Watersiporidae; genus Watersipora; species Watersipora subatra. The sequence continues at coordinate 45,988,983 of NC_088717.1, forward strand.
CATATTAATTCTTGTACTACTAGGTCTAATGTTTCTAGCTGCTCTAGGAGTCATAGCAACTCGATAAGTTGTAGAAACTCTTCAAGTTTTCGTCACTGGTGTCTGTCGCTTACATAGACCTATTAACTATACATTATAGTTTATTGACTATACTGTATAGATAATAGGTCTATGCTCGTCTATGAGAAAAGATTATTAGGTCTTTGGAGTGGCAGTCATTGGCCTGCTATAGAGCGGTTTAGCTGTCACTGTAACTGTTTTTATGTTTTTTTTGAAACCCCTTCATTGTATCATGTAGTGAAAAACTACTACTAGCATTTTCGGTGAAATCGTTTACCTTGAGATGCTGCATGGATCTACAATTTAAACAAAATTTAGTTTTTTGTATGATAACATACTTTTCTTTGCTGTGAATCAAGTCTATTTCTAATGCAAACTAAAAGCCTTAAGAGTGCAAAATAATAAGAGAGGATCGCATTATTTTCATTATAAAAGTGAGTTCATAAAAAAACTACTGTTAATAGCTCTATCACATCAGTTTTCATTAAGAATTAAAAATTAGTTGCAATAAAATTGTTATAATGGTACTAAATTGTTATAGTGCTGTAATTTGTATTATTTTGTCTAAGACAAAAAGAACAGTCAACAAAGTCCAAAAACTTCATTTTCTCTGAATGCTGGTTTGAACAAATTGTAGTTATACAAAAAATCAAGCAACACACATTGTTCCAATGCAAAACAGTGTTTTGTACATCAACTATGCTTTGTCGTTTTCTTAACTAAACATATGCTAGGGTTGGTTGACAAAAATCAATATTTCCAAACTTTTTAACAAACAATAAAAAAGGTTTGTCTGAGATTTACATGTATATATGCCCATTCTCATTGGCAGAATTCAAATTTTTGACTAAATTTAATTAACGGTTTTATACACTCAGACTATATAATGTGAATGCCTTTTGTAGCTATTAAAAGTTTTTTGCAAGTTTTGCAACTTTACAAATTTTAGAAACTATACACTTATTAAAAAAGCCAATTGTAGCAACAAATAACAGAAACCTGGAACAAGGTATTAAGCATAAGCCAAATGGAAATTTATAGCTGTGACTGTAGACTTGATATGAGTGATATAGCAAGAATTGGGTTTAAAGAAAATAGAACAAAGACACTAAAACAGTCAAACTGCACATTGACATCATTTTGACAGTGTTTACAGGTATAGCATGAGATTGCGTAGCTTCTTTTTTACATCATACCTAGTAATAAAGCTTGCTAATATCAGATAAACGTTTTCACGCTAGATTTCAATATGAGCATAATGTAAACTATGTTTTTGAGTTGCTCTCAATGCACTTTTTCTGCAAATTCATTGTATTCTCGATATACTAAGTACATAATTACAAATACCAGCTGCAAATTTCTTTTAAGAAAATATCATGTTTTTGAGGAACATAGCGCTAAAGGAACAGATTTTCTCTTCAAAATGTCATGAAATGATTAGACTAACTTTAATCGAAAAATTCTAGCTTTAGGCCGTGTTAATACTTAAAACTTATAAAAACTATTATTGTCCATTTAATCTAACTAAGTAACGCTGCACCAGTTTATGACTTTGCTTGACTATGGCACAAAGCTACTCGTCAGTAGTAAAATAGTAAGTATTTAATCTTTTGCAGAAGTTTTTTACTCCAGCTTATTACTTTAAAGTAAAAGTCACTTATCAACAAGCAAAATATTAATCTTCAAATCCATCAAGTAATGGGAGAAATATACAGACTAAGTACTCGCTACTTCTTTTAAAGACTGCTGGGAAGCAATGACTGTGAATAGAAGTTCACTGAGTGTGTATGCATAACAATTCTTGTGAGCTTTGCATTTTTGCATCTTGAGAGACATGTATCTCAAATTGCCATGAATTTTGATTTAAGCACATTTTGCCCTTTGATCATTCTAACCAATGCTTCTCCTTCATCATCTGGCAAAATGCTTTTTTGATCTTATAATTTCTGATGAAACTATCAAACACATGTCATCTAGACAATTCTCGCCTGTCAAAAAGCTACATAACCAAAGCAAACATGGCACTTCATTATATAATCAGTGTTTTTGCTATTTGCAATCTAGCTTGCTGCAGATCATCGTTCGGTATCACTTCTGTCATGATCGACAGCCCTACAAGCGACACCAGGTTTCATATATGTTTTTGCCAACTGTATTATAAAAACCTCATTGCTGCCAGTTCTATGGCTCGCTGTCAGCGCAAAGATATTTTAAATGATTTACCAACTTTTGAGTATAAACGCTAATATTCAGTAGTAACTAGAAGGCTAAATACTTCACAAACCGCTGCTGCTATCTTTTCAATTTTTGCATGAAGTTTATAGATTCAGGGCTGTACAATAAATCTGTTCGCTTCTAAACATATTTACTATTGCATGCATTTGTCTCGTATCAAGGGTATGAAGTGTGTCTGTGTACAACCTGAGGTGCAGCAAATGTTGTCTAAGGAATTGCTCTACATTTTTACTTATTCCACAGAAAACCATCTTATTTTCCATCAACTCTTTAGTTTAAAAGATCTCGTGTTTTGCCTATGCAGCAACTTTACCAACTAAGAATATGTATTTTAGCCTTCACACAGTTTAAATCTCAAACTAACTTGTCAACACATTATAACACTTGTCATTCCTCAATTTCATTACATCTTCCATTCTCCTTCTCTACTGGTGGCCATAGGTGGTTGCCTAATTGTGTGTCATCAGCATGGAACTCTTTGCCAATTTGGCTGAAGAAAAATGGCAGTCATGATGGTTTTAGAGCTGCTTCAAAGCAGTACTTGCTGGACTCTCTGGGATAGATTTGCTCCAATTTCTATTGCTTATAAAACCATGTTTTTTTCATTGACAATCAATCTCATTTATTTATTTGAGCTCTGCGCCTCGAATAGCCATGCTACTGCGGATATGGGCCCACATTGCACCCGAATTTTCTTTAATCTTATTATGTCATGATTTAATGTGAAATAAAACAAACAAACAAACAAAACCACTTCGCGTGGGACAAATTGTATGTATTGAAGCAAATATTTGAGATACAGTAAATTACAGCCAAATGTGCTTTTCTGGTAGTCTTACGTGTGGTTTTTGGCTGACCTAGGCAAAGGCTCTGCTCCTTGTTCAGTTGGTCAATCCAGGGCGCTATTTTCTTATTCAATGTTCTTAGCAGCCAGCTGGTTTTGCTTCTAGTCTTCGTTCTTCTGTTGTCTATGTAGCTATGAATTACAAAACCAACCATGCTTCGCTAGCATGGCTTCTGTCATCATGCTGGCAAAGCTGACCTTGGCCTTTTCTCACTCGACAAAATTTCTGTCTCTCCTTCTGGAGTAAAAGCTCCTCTTTTCAAAATCCTTAGTCTATTTCCAACGTAATCCACAGTATTTTTACACATAAAATTATTTTATAAAACTATTTTTTTGAACAGATTTACAAAATATCAAAGTGACCTTTTATTTCAGCTGGTTTAAAAGAACTTTCATTATCTACGTCAGTCATTTATCTATCATTTGAATGTCTACATTTGAAGGTCGCCCTGAGATTTTTAAAGAGCTGCTAAGTAAATAGTAAGTTTATGGAGTTTAATTAAGTAGTAATTTTATGTAATTTAATGGTAATTTTTATGTAGTAAATCTGTGAATATTTTAGAACTTTCATAACTTCTGCTCCAGTCATGCAAACTAAAGCGTCGACCAAATCTGACTTATTGAACTCCTTTAAGTAGATACATTTATTATGGTTGTGTTTGGGTATGAAACCTCTGACTAGCATTAGTATTCACATCTTGTATGACAATGATATATATATATATAAAAAGGTTTTTATGATAGGTAACCTTTAACCCTTTCGATACTGTAGACACATTTTTGCGTTTTATATGGTCGAGTGCCGTAGACGCATTTTTGCGACTTTCCCAGCAATTGCGTAGTAACTTCATTTTATTATTCGTTGACAACATAACCCACAATATTTAGAATTTTTATGATATTGAAAACGTTATCTGAATATATCTCTATAAAATTAGCCTAAAATAACAAAGCAAGTTTACACTTCTGTTTGAGAACTACTAACCTTAAAACGAACAACTTTTGTGTAAGTTTTTCTAACTACTGTGTGAGTCAGAAAGCAGCTAATTACTTATGTTGATGATATTATAGCCAATTCAAATTTAGATTTTCGTGAATATACAGATAATTAAAGTAGCATCAGTGACTCTGATAGTGGTGAAAGTAATAGTTTTGTAAGAGTAAGGAATATTGTGGAGGATCGTCTTAGCTTAATTCGTAGCGATTGCTTCACATAGCTTTATCATCGCACAAAGTATAGATACACTGAACTTTTTTGCATAGCAGTGTTAGTGAAAATGTTGACGAAATAAAATATGTTACAAAAACCTTCTAGATAGAGTTTGAAATTGAAAAAAATATTGTATACATATCATGAAGCAATATTGACAATTTTCGGTTAAATGGCTGGCACTAGGCCGATAGCTAACCTTGTACAAGAATGGCAGTGAAAGAGTAAAACATCATTATTATTTTTATCTGTTTCAGGTGTTCAATTATATATACGAATAATCTCATGACCTGCACATTTGCTTTCACACAATGAAAAAACCTATTGTTTGTTAATGTATTGTTGAATTGTTACATGTTGAAGGTAGCAATCGTTAGCTTTAAATTATTCTAGTACATTTTTGTAAGCAAAAGGTTTAACTATTAAAAGCTATGGCATTGTCTGCGGCCTCTATCACTTGGGAACAGATACTGCAAACAAAGTTCATCATCCTATGAAGAGAAAAATACTGAAAAGGGCAAAAAGACATTTTCATACTTTGCTTTTATACATAGCACCTCAAATAGGTTTCTGCTTTATATTTTAGCAACAAAGTTGCGGACAGCATGTATGCAATGATATACAGCCCCCCAAGGATAGCGGATGGCAATCATAATTATAGGCGGGGTTTAATGATCGTTCTCTGTTAGGGTTGTGCTAACCTGAGTTTCGGAGCTAACACAACTTTCGCGGGGCGGTCGCGTTGCCTTGTTAGGTTTTGGAAAACACGACTCGCTGTTATCGTTTCATTAGCTCATTCAGTCAGTAGACCCCGCGGTGCACAATAGCAAACCTTTAATTTCTACAATGTAAGGGTAATCCCTAACCAAAATAATGGATCTATGCAAAATAAAACATTTCAAATTACCTACTTCTACTAATTTTGAAATTGGTAAAGGTCGTAGTATATGCTTAAAGTTAAATATAATTTACCGAAACTTACCCTAACAACGGCCTTTTTTTCCTAGTTTTTGATTAATATTTTGCCACCCCTAATATAAAATGACAGTCTTTTATTGTTGTCACATAGTTTTACCTGGCCAATAATGTGGGACTACAGGCAAAGCTGTGCAGAGTAGTTTTCATACTCAAAATCTAAATATAAAACCGAATTTGGGCTATTTTACGATTGTGACTATTAATATCACGAATGCTTGCGAATGGCAACTGACTGATCGTAATGGTGACAATATTGGGATACTATATTTATTTGACAACAAAATTAATTCAACAGATAAGTAAAATAATCACTATAGCTCATAATATTTGTAAATTTACAAGGGGCTTTATTCAGCATATTTGTTTACTCGGGTGCCGGGTTCGGGTTCCTCCCAACAGAGCTCGATCATTAAACCCGCCTATATGAGAGCCGTCGGCTATCCTTGGGGGACTGTATATCATTGATGTAAGCACCACATTCTAAATTTTTATAAAATGTTTATACTGAGTAAGTTGCTAGGACTCATGTTTTGCTTTTACACAAAGTATGGCTAATAAAAAAATACTTTAAATTTGAAACTGTGCTATACCAAACATTTAAATTGGGATAAATCACAATGACTTTTACAGTAAAAGCTTTAGAGTAAAGCTTTTAAAGAAAGTTTTTGTAAAAATACTATTTGATTTTGTTCATAACAAAATTATTAGTATGTACAGTAAGCTACCTGGGCAGAAATAAACCAACACTACAATTTGATTGTTGCAAACGTTCAAAAACCCTTTTTAACTTTGGTAAGAAGAAAGCAACTTCTCGACCTTCCTTGCTGTAATACATAGAAATGATAGTGTCAGAGTGATCTTTTATATTTATGAGTATAAAGAATCTATATTACTCTAATGAGCTGGTGTTTCTTATTCTGGTTAACCACAGTAGTATCTACTGACCTACTCTACTAGCAGTTTACACACCACCATAGCTGATGAAGATGGTGTAAAAAGAATATAACTCCAAAAATACAATAGCTATAGCTATATAGCGCACACTGATTATTTTACCGATGGATCCTTAGCATATTTCTCGTAAGGATCAATTACCTTATCTGTGTCAAGGCCAAATCTTCTCACCCGGACGATTATATTGAAATATTTTGAGACATAAGTGTATGCAACACAATGCTTTTTTGTCTTTGTTGTTAAGGCAAATTTGTCCGGCCCACAAAATCAACAATAATTTATCTTGAACTAGAAATTTGGCGATTAGTGTACCGATTGCATACGCTATTAAAAAATACATGTTACTGAACTTTCCATTACGAGTTTTTTGTATCCGTTGTCGGGTATATCCGGTAGCCGTTAAAATAAATGCGATTTGCTACCGTAAATGATAAAACTTCTGTTAAAAAATTGAAGTTTACTAAAATACATACTAAAACTTCCTTTGCGTATGTGTTAAATAAATTAAATTCACAGGAGGTAAATTCAGCATTTTGATTGCACGTCTTTCTCGAAGGTAATAATTCTCCGCCTAGTACATTGTAATGTTATATCTTGCAGATAATAATCACAAAATGCACTAAAGTCATCGTAGGTATTTATAGTTACCAAGGTTAACATAGTATTTTGGTACTATTTTTAATTATAGTGGTTCTTACCAGGAGGTTATTGCATTAGATAAGAACTATGAATTTCTATACTACTTTATGTACATCTATTGCCTACGATATTTTCGCATGCCAAATTTTGCATGCTAGCACTGAGACGAACTGAAATCATGCAAATGAATACCGCTATTTTTTTATTGTAATCACTGCAAATGAGATTATATTTAGCCATTACTCTTTATTGAATTAATATTTACATTTAAACGCAATTACATGATTATTTTTTTGTATAATTTATTTCAACAAAACACTACTTTCAAGTTATGAAATTTTAAACTTACAGTTGTTTGAAAGCCTTTACAGCTGTTTTATTTATTTTTAATTTAGTTTTCCCGCACAAAACCTTTTTCTCATAACATGATTTTGGAAAGTTACAGTAGTTGACAAAGCTTGAAAACCTGTACAGTCGATTTTATTTTTTATCCTTAATTATTTCAACTGCCCAAAACATTTTGCTCATGATATATAGTTTGAAAGTTAGAATGGAAAATATTGTTATACATTAGATACAAATACATTTTTTCTCCAAAATACTGTTTTATTATTTGGGCAACGCTGAGTAGTACAGCTAGTATTATCATAAAACTTAACTATTCGCTAAACATTGTTTGACTGAAAAAAATCTTTACAAAATTTTGCTCAAATTAGTATTTGATTTGTATGAGTTGATACCTGATATATGTGAACCTGTTTGAGGCTGAAGAACAACTGAAATTAATTACATCCTAATGCTGATATAAAAAGTTAGGGAATTTTAGTGTTTGCATAAAACTTAAGTGTGTATGAAAAAATGTAATTGAAAAAAATAATATACACCTTTTTCATTGCTCTCTATGCTTCATCTACTATATACAATTATTTTTAGGCATTAATATGAGCGCATGAGTGCATCATGAAACACAGTGCCTAAAATTATACTAAAACTCTATTCCTTGGTTAAAGGTTATTCATCTAGAACAAATACACGGTATACCATTCTGATGATCAATACAACAATCGTAGTTGTCTCACCACCTTTATGTTGAATGCAACTTGCTCAGGCATAGTCTGACAATTAAAATCGTGAAAAGAGTCTAATCAGATGTTGCTGAAACTGATTATATTTATTTCATACTTATTCTGTGTAGACTTTGGTTTAAGACAACTTTTTTATTTACATTTCTGCGTTTGTAACAAATTTTTAAAAATTTTCAGTTCGAAAAGTGAAAAATTTTAAAAATTCTTTGAATAGCTTGAACAAAATTTGTTATATATATGTTCTTTTATATACTTTTGCATCACTCCCCTTTTATGACACTTCTGTGAAAATCAAGTTTTCTTCTAGAATTGACATCGACCAGGCATCTCACTTTTATGTTCTGCAGTTCATTTTTCATAACAAGCATTGCATTTTGGTTGTGGAAATACCGCAAGCTTTTAAATGGTCATGAATTGCATAATTTCAAGCCTCAAAATCAGAAAAAATGAAAGAAAGCTACGTACACACTCACACACACGCACGCACGCACGCATGTACATACGCAAGCACATACATATATATATATGTACCAGATATATAACCAGATATAGTGGTGGACAAGAAGAACAGGAGAGCTACTATAATAGATATCACAGTACCCAATGACTACAATATAGGCAGCAAAGAAAAAGAAAAGGTAGAGAAATATCTCCCTCTTGGAGAAGAGATTGAAAAATGCGGGAATGTAAGAAAAACTGTAATCCCAGTAGTCATTGGGGCACTGGGCGCAATAACACCGGCGCATAAAATGTGGCTTGCCCAAATACCAACAGCAATCAACTCAGGTGAGTTGCAGAAAATTGCGCTACTGGGATCAGCTAAGATCTTGAGGCGAGTGCTCAAACTCCCAGGTCTCTGGTAGGAGACCCGAGTTAGAGCAGAAACTACCACTCATACGGGTTAACCGGGTCGAGGAAGCAATTTATATATATATACATATATATATGTGTTACAAAGATATATATTTATATAAACATATATGTATAAATATACATATATACATATAAATGTAGACTATACATAGACATTCAATTCATACATGTATATAAACATGTGCTATAGGTAAAGAAGGTTTATATTAAACTCATAAACCCAAGTATACATGAGAACATTAAATTTTTCCAAAACATCCACTTTCAGTTAATCTAGCACAATTTTTCTGCCTAATTATTGCTTAGTATTGCAATTATTGCTAGTCCAAATCTTCTTTTTCATTTGGCTTAGACGTCTTTTAACTTTATTAATTTGACACATGGTTCTTTTTAAGGCTGGAAAAATGACTCTATTGAATCAAAAATTTACAACTCAGTTTCTAATCTCTCTCCATCATGAATCAGCTAAGAATTGATTTGTTTCAATTCAATAAACAAAATTAATTTAAACAATTAAATTATCATTTGTTTAGCTAACCTAGGTTTGAATAAATCGATTCAATTCAGCTCTTTAGACAAAATTAAATTTCTATCAATTTGTTACCTGTCTACTAGCTAGCCTGTTTAGCTTTTGTTTTGAATAGAAGTTGCTCATCTACACAAATGTTGTAGCACAAATCATATAAAAACTTGCTTGGAAATAAAATAACACTGATTGTTGCATCTTTATTTCACCAACTATCAGTGGACAGTTTTTCAATGCCTTTGGGTAATTGCATTTACATGATATTGGTTTCAATAAAGTGGCTGGGGTCTTTGATCTGTAGGGGTGCATGATGATGCTCCATTACTGGCGAAGGCGAAGTGCACTGAATGTCTTTAACTTTAGCCAGCTTGAGCAGCCTTTTTGTGTTTACTCTAACATTCTATACCAGGGCATGTGAAAAAACTTTCGGTAAGGCAATCAAACTGCTTCAGACATTTTGTTGATAAAGAGTATTGAACATACCTAGAATGTTACAGTTTGCGTTTATAATAAATTAGCTACCAGATTAGTTTGTACTAGATACTACTAGTGTGTTGTTGATGATGCAAACTTTGTATCATCGTCCAGACACTAGTAATATCACATCAGAATAGTCAACGCATCACTACGCACAGCCTGAATTTACAGCAGCAAAAGAAATGACCACTAAAACAATAATTTCAGTAAGCTGATATATAAAAGCAACCAAAAATGATAAATACAGGTAAAATAATTTTAATGTGTGGCAGTAAACTTGTGATAATTAGTTAATTCACCCTCTAGGTCAATATCAAGCACCGAATGAGCAATTGCTTTCTTCTTCAGTTATATATATATATATATATAATTATATATATTTCTCAAAGTTTGTCATCTGTCGTCTGTTTTAGGTTTTCGGTATGTCCAGCTATAACTATTATTAGAATATTAGGTTTACGAATCTTTACCGAAAAAAATTTGATCTCAGACCCTACCAATTGCCAGTTTGACAACGTACGAGTTAGGCCACAGTGACATTTTCGCAAGCCAATGTAAGTTGCTGTGTGACAGCAAATACCCAACGGCTTTGCATGCTACGCATGGTGATTGCGTAACATCAGAGAGACCAATAGCTCTCATTAACAATCCGACTAAAATTTTCCATAGGCATTGTGCTAGGGCAACTAGGCTAATGTCAAGTGGCAAGCACTTATCGTTACTTCTCATTACGCGGAGTAGCAAAGCTAATTTATATATATATATATATATAGATATATATATATATAGATATAAATATATATATCTATATATATAAATATATATATATATATGTATGTATATACATATATGAAATATTGGTGTAGAAATATAGGTGTACATAGAAATATTGGTGTAAAAACCTTTATTAGTTAACTTTTTTTATAAATTGTTCAAAAATTTCATTTGTGGTTAATGAAACAATGAATAAATACATAATCACTGGAACTTTATAGAATTAAAAACTTTTCATAGAAACCTTTGTCTAAACTATTGTGAATTATAAACAAAAGTAAGTTTACGCTCATTTGACCTTAGGCCTTAATTGTTGATGGGACCAGTAAACACACACAATTTTAATTGGGCTAATCAGTATAGAATAGCGATGCCGGTGTTTCAGTGTAGGTATGTGGATATGTACAAAAAATTATTGCTGGATGTCTTCTTATATACAGAATCTTACTACTTGTTTTTTTGAAGGATCTTGCATTGAAAACTTTCAAATGAGATTAATATACATTAAAATTGGACTTAACAACGGAATCTGAAACTTGAAAGTGTGATATTATTTAATAGTTCACTTTTGCGTTGTGCTACCCAATAACCGTGAGCGTATAAAATTAAATAAATTATTTATTGGCCAGGTACGGTCTTTCTAGTTATCCATTATTTTTAGGTCATTCAAAGAAATTGAAACTCTTGGAACAATTTTTCTAAGCATTACGATAACAATGGAGTTGTCTAGTCTTGCAAGTTTTTATTATTTCGAAGATTATTCGGTGTGCAAGATTGTCTCTTTAGTTTTTAATTAGTCAGAAAAAATAATTAGTCAATGTAACGTTCCTAAAATAAAATAATTTATCAATTGAATATAATTGAAACATTTATAAAATGAAAGTAGCTAATTCTAAATACTTTGCTCCGTATTTTTGACTAAATTAAAGTTTGCACATGTTGATTAGATAAGATATTATCAGATCAGTTGCAATACTGGCAAAAATTGTTGTTGTGATAAAAAAACTCATAAAACATTTATGCTTAGGCACACTGAAATTATTAAAGTTGTGTAATCCTGTGAGTGTACAAAAATAGCCAACATAACTTATTCACAGCAACCACAATTAATATGACTTTTAATCAAACAGTGTGCGATTCCACAAAACTTTGGAATGAGTGAGCAATAATGGATATGTAGAGTGCAAGTAAACTAGGAGACATTCACTTTCACCCACAATATTTTGTTTGCTGATAGAACTAGTAAACATGTACACAGTTTTCATTGCGATGGTTAATGACATACTATATCCATATATATCCACATATAATATTTTTCTCAATATTTTTCTCAACTATTTCTCACTCAACTAATTATCTTTAAGGTTGCTAGTGTAGAGTTCTCTTTTTATATGTTTTTGCACCTGCTTTTATTTACATATTTACATATACATACATATACATTTATATATACATGTATATATAAATATATATATGCATATATACATACATATATATACATGTATATATATATGTATATATATATATATTTATATATATATGCATACATATATATACATATATATATATATATATATATATGTATATATATATATATATATATATATATATATATATATATATATATATATATATATATATATATAGGAAGGAGATGGATATTAAGCCACTGCCAACAGGGCTTCAAGCCTTTCCATCCTGGCAGCTGAGGCTACAAAATAAGATCAAGGACTTGCGCAAGAAAGTTAGTAGGCTCAGTGAGAGATCTAACCACAATTTGGAGCGTCCAAAAAGGGAAGCCACATTAGAAGCTGTAGAATCTGCCAAGCAGCAGCTAGTAGCACTCTCGGCATGACTGAAGCGGTACACCAAAGAGCGGGATAACACGAGAATGAACAAACTGTTCATCAATTATCCATTTTGAGTGTATTTCCAGTTCAAAGGTGAACTGCAGAGGCCAATGTCTGAGCCTCCCCGATCAAGCACTTCAAAGTTCTGGAAGGACATCTGGGAGAAAGAGACTACTCATAACACCACTGCAAATTGGCTGAAGAGGCTTAAAGAGAGCCATCAACAAACTGTGGCTCAGCAAGGACTCACCATCAGCAAAGAGGACACCAAGTGCAGAGTGCAGCGTATGAGAAACTGGGCAGCACCTGGCCATGACATGATTCAAGCCTTCTGGTTAAAGAAATTGACATCACTTCACACTAGAATGGCTAAGCAGATGGAATGCCTAATAGAACAAGGTGACCTTCCAGAATGGCTAACCAAAGGACGAACTGTACTTCTCATAAAAGATCCAAAGCAGGGGCCGATTTCCAAAAACTATCGACCAATAACGTGCTTGCCCACCACTTGGAAACGGCTCTCAAGAATAGTTGCAGACAAACTGGAAGAGCACATGAGTCACTATATCACCAGTGCTCAGAAAGGAATTGGGCGCAACACCCGAGGAGCCAAACATCAGTTAGTGGTGGATCGGACGGTCTGTCAAAACAGCAAGAGAAGGCAAACTGATCTTTCCATGGTTTGGATTGACTACAAAAAGGCCTATGACTCAATTCCCCATAGTTGGATACTTGAGTGCCTCAGTATGTACATTGTTCACCCTGCTCTTGTGGCATTCATCAAGATGTCAATGACCAAATGGAAGACGGAACTGCAGGCTAATGACAAAAAGCTGGCAAGTGTAAAAATTAAATGAGGCATCTGTCAAGGTGTCTCCTTATCACTGCTGCTCTTCTGCATATGCCTAAATCCTCTAAGCAATATGCTGGAGGAGACTCAATATGGGTACCAGTTTAAGAGTGGCACCAAGATAAACCACCCCTTCTACATGGATGACATCAAACTGTACGCTAACAAAGAAAGGGACATTGATTCGCTAATACATCTCACTCAGGTATACAGCAAAGACATCAGAATGACCTTCAGTATTGAGAAATGTGGAAGGGTAATTCCTAAGAAAGGCCATTCTATGCTCACATATGGTCTAGGAATGCCAAGTGGTACCAGCAAAGATATAGAAGAAGGGTACAAGTGCTTAGGGATTATGCAAAGCAACATCAACCACGAAGCCGAGGTACGTCACAAAGCCATTACCGATTACAAGAAACGCCTTCGGCAGGTCTTATGGAGCCAGCTCAATGCCAAGAACCAAGTCATGGCAATAAATACCTACGCACTGCCAGTAATAAGATATCCAGCAGGCATAATAAAGTGGACTGAGGAAGCCGTCAAAGAAACAGATGTAGCAACTCATAAACTGCTGACCATGCATGGAGCATTCCACCCCATAATCTGATACTACTAAATTGTATCTTGATAGGAAAGATGGTGGTAGGGAACTCAAAAGTGTACAGCAGACAGTGAAAGAGGAGGAGCAAAGCATCAAAGCATATGCAGCCTCCATGGCCATTTCAGATAAGTTGCTAGCCGAATTTCAATCGGCTGCTCTTACAACGGACCTACGCCCTGATGAGGAAATTGACTGGCACACGAAACCTCTTCATGGTGCTTACCACCAACAAGTATCTAAGGTTGGCGATTGTCACCAGACATATATGTGGCTAAACAAAGGAAACCTAACGGCCAATACAGAGTCGCTAATCATGGCAGCTCAGGAGCAAGTGCTCCCAACAAGGCAACTCCAAATGAAAATCTATCACACTAGAGACGATCCTAGATGCAGACTGTGCAAAGATGCACCTGAGACCATCCAACACATCATCAGTGGATGCAAGCAGCTAGCAGGAAACGCATACACTGAGCGGCATAATCATGTCGCAGGTGTTGTGTATAGAAGTCTATGTGATGAGTATGGCCTTAATAAACCACAACACTGGTGGGAAGCTTCTGGTAAGGTCAATGAAAATGACCGCGCTAACATCCTCTGGGACTTCTACATCCGAACTGACAAGCATGTCCTAGCAAACCAACCAGATATAATGGTGGTAGAAAAGGAGAACAAGAAGGCTACTATAATAGATATAGCAGAACCCAATGACTACAATATAGCTAGCAAAGAAAAAAAAAGGTAGAGAAATATCTCCCTCTTGGAGAAGAGATTGAAAAATGCTGGAATGTAAGAACAACTGTAATTCCAGTAGTCATTGGGGCACTGGGCGCAATAACATCTGCGCATAAAATGTGGCTTGCCCAAATACGAACAACAATCAACTTAGGTGAGTTGCAGAAAAGTGCGCCATTGGGAACAGCTAAGATCTTCAGGCGAATGCTCAAACTCCCAGGTCTCTGGTAGGAGACCCGAGTTAGAGCAGAATTTACCACCCATACGAGGTATCCGGAGTGAGGAAAAACAATTTTTTTATTCATATAAATATATATATATATATATATATATATGTTAGATGTTACTATTAAACATCATCAAAATGAACACTGACTTGTTCATAGATTTAATGAGACCACACCCACTCTTGTATGACACAATATACAAAAATGTATGTTGCATTGTGCATACTGTAGCATTGCATGCACAAAGCATTGTGCTACAATTTTAAAAGTTGTCTGATGGAAACTCTGTTTGAAACCAGCCAAGTTGGGCTCCAATCAAATAAGACCAAAACTTTTTCATGATCGATTGTTGTATGGTTAAAGGACCCAAATGATGATGTCGACAAATTAAGCAACAAAACACGAATCTTCTCAATAAAAAGTATAGTAAAAGGATGTAGAGGTACAGAGAAACTATGTTAAAAGTACATTATGTTACCATTAATCTACAGTTTAGATTGAATCAACCATTAGGGACTGGCAGAACAAAAGACGTGCAGACTTGCAGAACTACACACCTTTGCCTTTCATGTTGTGATGAAACTACTAAACCATTTCTCACTTTCCTAATGTAAATTGTATTGAGCCGATATGTATAAGGTTGCGTTCCTAATGTTTCAGTGTTACTCTGTTGCCATGTACAGAGCCTATTAAAACTTTGCTAGCAAATAATTTCACATAAGTAGTCACGTAATTCATACTTTCCTTTACGGTCTCCTACAAAACTAAACTAATGAACTGTATTACAAACTATTTCCATATAAGATGTTTTCTGAAACACCGAACAAAAACTGAAATCATGTTGCTGTGATAACAAAATTATTCACCAAAACTGAAACATTCTAAATCAACAATCAAAGCAAAACTTGTCAAAATGGTCTCTCAACTTTCAAAAGTTCTGGTTTGATAAAATATGTTTAAGGCTAACCCAAAAGATAATCTCTGGTAAATAGTTACTAAACATTGGTAAATAGAGTTAGACAGATTTAGAAAGGTCTGATGTCTCTATAATTTTTGATCTGTCTTACAAAAAAGTTTTTAAAGAGGAAGAATTAAAAATAAAAACAAACATTGTTTGTTAAACTCAAAGAGAAATAAAATACTTTAAATTACCAATCCGAGCTTAGATAAGGTTCATTATAGGTAATGAAGCAAACTATATGTCAATTAGATACCATCCTCATTCCTGGCAATGAAGCTGGTAGTGTTTGTTGTCGTAGTTTTAAAGGTGGTAGCTTTAGCGTTCATAATAAGGAACAAGGTGTGGCCCCTAAGTATCCGCTGGCGGTCCCAATTTTAAGCAATTACCGCTAGACACAATTACCACTTGACACAATTACCACTACCACTTAGACACGTAAATAAAAATAGAAACTTTGAGTCTTGACAGGATACTACATAGGAAGTATTGTGTAGCAAATTCCTTTATTTAATAAAATGACCATGTTGACAGATGTCGTTTCACTCAACCGAAAAACAAGTCAGACATGTGTTATACAGAGTTTATTAGAGTTGTATATATACTGTTGTTTGAGGTCACCTCAGCTTGAAAGCAACTTCGAATGCTGTGAAAGCCTTTTGAAGAAAACTGTATAACAGTAACTGACTTTCCTTTCCTAAATGACCAGTGTGGGTAAAGCAAATGCTCTGCTGACACACAGGCCAACGAAAGATAATATAACTGTTTGACATTTGCAAAGGTTCTCGTAGTTGTACAAGCGATACCATATTGTATTTGTTTAAACGTGAGGTTCCTAGCATGATGTGAATCAGTTTATGACTTATATTTGTATTCATGAAAACATATTGACTGAAAAATGAGAAAAAATAAGCTAAAAGAAAAGCTCCTTTCGGGATTCTGTGAAAATAGTCAAAGTAGTTACTTTTAAGCAAAAAGTCACAGCTCTTCATGTTTTTTAAAAATACCAAAATGCTGAAAGATTGTGTATTGAAATTATTTTTACTGAGAAGCAAAAGATAATCTTGAGCATGCTTTTATGACTAGCTGAAGAGATTGAGTAGGGCCAAAGCAAACAAAATGAGTAGCAGAACTTGTACAAGGCACTGCAGTTGTGTGATACTGCTCTGTTGTAGTAAATTTTTGTTCTATTGTAGCACTTTTATGTTTGGTTGTAGTATTTTTCCGTTCTGTTGTTACAGTATGTTCGACGTTGTCTGTTTACGATAAGATCTTATCAAGTCATCTGTATTGCAGTAGCTGGTGCCACAGCGACAAATCACCGCACCACTTTGTTTGGTGCAGCCATTTGTGAAGTTGAGACTGTCAAGATCCTTATAACCGCATATCATGTTAACTAAAACAGTATCAACTTAAAGTATAGGGACAATCTGTTACCAACAAGGTTTCCTAGAATTATTAAATGTTTAAACATGAATTTTGGAGTGTCTGGAACAAAGATTAAAGCACAACCCAATTTTTTACATCACAGCATGTTTTCTGTTTGCACAAATCAATTTAAAGTTTTGAATTATAAACCATACGTATCCAAAGCAAAGTGTAAAACAGAGAATGATCCCACTCAGTTTACTTCGTTGGGGTGTATATAAAATAACTTCTGTCATAGCACCTCCAGACCACTACTATTTTTGCAGTCAAAATTATTTTTAAAAACATGCTCAGCAATATAATCAATATTATACGTGTGCTTCATGCTGTACAATAAGGATTATTGCTGAAAAAAGCTGGGCAAAACGGCAAATGGCAAATGGCAAAAGGCAAATGCAAAAAGGCTTTGCTAAATATTCATAAATTTACTCTTCTGTTTTAAACCTTTACTATGGGTTCAGAAACTCCTACAACAAAAATTTATAAATGCAATCAAAGTATTTCTGGTACATTATGGTACTAATGTTAGTTTTCATATTTTAAAACCTCAAACCTTGTTTTTGAGAAAATAAAAGATAAAGTTGGATGCATTTATTGAATTTTTGTTTAATATCACCCAATTTTCTTCAATAAAAGACACAAAAAATTGAAAAACTAATTATGTTGAGGCGCAATCATGTTTGCCCATTTAATGAATACCTGTTTACAAACTGTTAAACCTGATTAAGTTTAAATATTGATTCTAGACATGCAGACTAAGTCATTTAAATTTATTTTATTTATGGTTTGAATTTGAAAATTTAAAAAAAAAATTTGAAATTTTAAATGTGATATCTATCAAATCAAGGTGATTGTAACAAACATTAACAGGAACTTAGAAAAAGCAATTAGACAGAAGCCAAAGGAAGTGTCATACCTTTATCTGTAGACTCGACGTAAGTGAGATAGCATGAATCCGTGTCAAAAAGTGTAGAACAATCAAATCGTACCTTGTCATTGTCGTCACAGTTTAAACAGTTATAGCAAGATATAGCATAACTTCCTCCAAACATCATACCTAGCAATCAAGTTTAGTAATATCAGCGAAACCAACCATTTTAACTCAACCCTACAATAAGGTTTAAAATAAATTTTTGTTTAATATACATGTACTATCAGCGTGATAATCATGCATAATCACTGCATTCAGGTAAAATCAAGTGAAGAACTATATGCTTCAAGTTATAAGACCAACCAGTATTTTGAATATCAGTTAGATTGAGTATACAAGTTGCCATTTTCATAAACCTGTTTAAGACTTCTTTTGATCAACTTAATGAAATTATTCTGCTTGTTGCATTTTACAAATTTTTGTTTGTTTGATCTAGTGAGTCTCAAATTTAATTAATTAATTATAAATAATTCTGAGCCTTTATCTAAAAATTATAGATCATTGTTTATTAATTTTACTTAAAAGAGCATGTAACAGTTTGCATTTCTATATGATCGTACAGTAAAAGATCTCCAAACTAAATATGGTAGGTGCTCCTATAATGTATTCCAGCTATAACATAAATTCCAGATAACCTAAAAGAATTATGTGAAGTTTTAAAAAATCTATATAATGTAAAGTGTGAAGTCAAGCAAATTTTCAAAATTGATTTGAATATTAGTTTATTATGCCGCACTAACGGAAGAGAAGCTGCCTAGAATATACCGCTATATATAACTTTTTGTAACATTCTAGTTTGTTGCAAAAGCTTACAATAGCTTCGAAATTGTTCATAAATAAAAGGGTGCTTTGAGCAGGTTTGAGCAGGTGTGAAAGCAATTGTCTGCCAATCTGAAAGTCATAAGCTTAATTATTACCAAAAGTTAGCTTATATCACAACCGTGACCCCCTGGATAAATCTGGTGGTAAGACCGCCATTTCTTGATATAAATATTACTTCGTTCTTTTGCCTTATTGTACACAAACAAAATATTTGTGATTAGTTTTACTTTGCGGAATAGGCTTTACGGTTTAGAAAAAATAAGAAAGCTGTTGTAAATTAAAGTCGATAATGTGCAGTCCTTATCAACATGCTTTAAAACTATTACTGTACGTTGATGAAAGCTATGAAATTTTAGATTTACAGTGGTTTGAAAACCTTTATAGTTGTTTCATTTATTGTGTTTAGCTCAAAAACGTTTCCTCTTTTAGAAAATCTTTTCAAAATTTCAATGAATGTTTATTTATAGCTCAATTACAATGTAGAAGCAAGTTCAAGCAGCTTGTTTGCAAAAATGCATAAGGTCAACATTTTGGTGTTAGATAGCTTTATTATTATGGCATTTCAGCGTTGATACCATAAGGTTTTAGTGCTAATTTAGATAAACAATGCATACTTTTCCTCAAAACAATGATTAGTTCTGAGCCATCCTCGCCAAAACTCGATCGGTCAGTGTATCAAAATTCTTAATCTTGAAGTCCATTTCAACACCACCTTACTTTAACGATCTTCTTAACCAAATCCCACATACAAAGACCATCTCATAACTTTCTACTTACATGTAAGACAAAGGAGTAAAAATTAAAACACCACACTATATCAATACACTCTTTTTTCCGAGCAAATGCAAAAAAGGGTGTCATAGAGTTTAAATAAAGGTTATATTTTTGGTATGTTGATTTAGCTGACTGGAAGCATTTACATATGAATCTTATTTTAGAGCCCAAAGCTATTCTTCTGTTGAGGAAATGTTTTATTCGATCAGTTTATCAAATATGTTTATTGGCCTTTTCAAATGACTTAACATGTGTTGTAACAGAAATGAAATTCAAAAGTCAGATAATCAATGACTCTTATGATTTGTTACAAAATGTTTACCAAAGGTTCTGTAACTATTTCAACTTTGTTTACAGCTCAAACCGACTCGACAGTAGCTAACTTTTCACATCCATTGTGATAAACAAGTAAGCATTTGGGTGGTCTCTATCCTTTGCTTTTTAAAGAAATTCAAAGAATTTTAAACTTTTTTCTTGTTTGTGGCTTATAGCTGCACTTTCAAAACGAAAACAACAACAACTTTTAAGTATTATTTCAATTGAAGAACTATATGTGTTTTTCCAACAGTGTTTAACTTAATAACATCCTTCATATTTGCTCTTCATTTGTTTGTATGGCTGCTCTAAAGTGTGGCCTATGATTATTGAAGCAAATGCCCTACCCTTTCTAAAGCAATAGATTTCATTAGAATAATCAATATTATTACCTTGATTAATTAAATGTGATAATGACTTGTAAAACAATCGCTTTTTACATGGTTCAGTGAAAGCTTTCATGTTACCAGCTTTCTCTAATTTTCATTAGGCTAAATTAGTTTTGTTCTGGCAAATTTTGAGTTACAGCCGCTAAAACAAGTAACTTATCTTTATTAGTTTTTGAGATTGTTGCATTTAAAGAATGATATAAATTCATTAAATTGTTAATAATCACATGACTCATACTATTTGTTTGAGTAGCCTCGTTAGAATGAACGTTATTTTTCAGTTTTAAATACCATTTGGTTGGGATTAAAATCATTTGTTTGACCTAAAAGCCTGATCAATGATTGTCGTGGCAAGAAAATTATATTTTGGAGGCCGCAGAAAAAAGTATTTCGTGTTGCTAGCTTTGGCACTCGGATAATTAACAGATTCAATTTCTGAGGCTTTGTTTAGACAGGAAAGAAACTGATCAAAATCAATGGCACCTACTGTGGTCAATAGTTTGCAATAAATTGCAATTATTAAATTCCCTATCACGTGAATGGCTATGGAACGGATTGCTTATGTTGTACGAGAGCCTACTGCATTAATGAATGTTTAATGGTTTGCTAACTTTAGTCCAAAGTTGAGAACTTTTTAATGATAAAATCACTCACCAACAAGTAGAACAATAATCTTCAAATTCATTGTATTAAAGATTTAATTTACATATGCAATACTCTCTAATCAACTTTTGAAACGCTGATATCGAAGCACTGAGTATCAATCTAAGCTTGCTAAGCTTATATACATAAAAAATCTTATGAACTATTTTTATTGGTCCGCCTATTGGGAGCACTCAAAGTCTTTGTAATGATTGGTCAATGATATTTGTAATACCTTCATTCACTAGATGGACTAACAGCCTAGCTGTGTTTTCAATGCAGTGAAATTCTTCCTCATCTACAATCTAGTAGGAGTGAGCTTTCTAGAGCTAAAACTTTCCCATTATATTGCAACTAGGTAGTGGGACATTCATGTATAAACAATACTGCTTTTTTCAAAACCATAGCTTCTGAGTGTTAAAAATAGATCAATATTAGTTCAATTTACAAGCTACTTATGGAATTTACCAAAATTAACAATTACCAAATATAATTAGCTATTTTTGATTGAAATTGCCAATTGACAATTAGGAATTGTCAGTTGTCAATTAAATTCTTAATTATAATATTTAGTTTGTGTAGTTCACACACTGTACATTAACTTTGTTTAAATATTCATTTGCACTTTTTGATAATTTTCAGTTTTATTTCAATATCTTCTTTGAATATATTGAAATTTAAATGCAAGCTGCCTGTCTGAGAGATAAAGATCATATACTCAAAAAGGAATGTATAATTGATATAAAATAAATGAATATTTTGTAAGATTTATGATAGATAACACTAGTTTTAATATGAACAAACATTATCCACCCTACATGTTTATAAATGTGTTACATTTACATATATATATATGTATATATGCAAATATATATATATATATATATATATATATATATATATATATATATATATATATATATATATATATATATATATATATATGGACATATGTCATTAGCCATCGCAATAACAATTGAGTACATGTTTACTAGTTCTTTCAGCGGACAGAAGATTGTGGGTAAAAGCTAATCTCTCTTAGTTTGCTTGCACTCTACATGTCCATGATTGCTCACTTATTCCAAAGTTTTGTGAAATCGCACTCTGTTTGATTAGAAGTCATATTAATTGTGGTTGTTGTGAATAAATTATGTTGTCTATTTTTGTCAAACTTACAGGATTACGCAACTTTAATAATTTCAGTGTGCCTAAGCATGATTGTTTTATGAGTTTTATTATTGAGTGAGATTAATTATTGCAAACTTTAATTCAAATAAACAGAGCAAAGTATATAGGACTACCTACTTTCAATTTTTAAATGTTTCAAGTATATCTAATTGATAAGTTGTTTCATTTTAGAAAAGTTATATTGACTAATGTATTTCTTTGACCAATTAAAAACTAAAGAAACAATCTTGCACACAGAATAATTTTCAAAATAATCAAAACTTGCATAAATAGACAACTCCATTATTATCGACATGCTTAGAAAAATTGTTCCATGAGTTACAATTTTTTTGAATGACCTAAAAATTAATGGTTTACTAGACGGACCACGACTGGCCAAACCATAATTTACTTACTTTTTATACGCTCATGATTATTAGGTAAAACAACACAAAAAGGGTAACACAACACAATTGAGAAGAAGATACTTTACTAGGAAACAGATGAAAATCTGAAACTGACTTCAATAAAAAAGCAAACAAAATATTCTTACAAACTTGACCAACAATATTTTGCCGGCAATTTTGATTGTTATATTTTGACTGACGCCATAATATTCGGTTGCTATTACAGTTTTTCACATGTAATACATGCAGTAAAAGAGCCAGAATCAAGCGATATAGAGTCACTGGAGTCCCAATGGCTAAGAATGTTAGAAGCTTTTACAGCTGTAAACGATCGCGGTATTCTTTTTGTCCGTGATTTTTCTGCTGTGAACTTACTGGTTGATAATCGGTAAGCCCCTAGTGATAGACATGCTGTTTAAGCTATATTGTTAGCAACAAGCTGGTTTTCATGAAGACCATATTTTAGTGGTCTATCTAAAGCAAAAGCTGAGTAATTATAAATAAACTACAGCACTGTCTAAAAGCCGATGTATCGGCTTCCGGCCACGAAGAGAAGATAACCCGAGCCGATCCATCGGCTTGCGTTAGCGAACGAGTTAATTTTTATACGCTCACAATTATTGGCTAACACAACACAAAAGTAAACTATTAAATAATATCCTACTTTCAAGTTTCAGATTCCATTGTTTAGTCCAATTTAAAAGTGTAATAAACTCATTCGTAAGTTTTTAATGCAAGTTCTTTCAAAGAAACAAATAGTTAGATTCTGTATATAAGAATGCTTCAAGGATTAATTTTTTGTACATATATACATGCCTACACTAAAACACCGGCTTCACTATTTCATACTAATTTGCCCAACTAAAATTGTGTGTGTTTACCGGTTCTATCAACAAATCAAGGCATAAGGTCAAATGAGCGTAAACTTACTTTTGTTTATAATTCACAATAGTTTAGACAGAAGTTTAATGAAAAGTTTTAAATTCTATACAGTTCACGTGATTATATATTTATTCATTGATTTATCACCCATAAACAACTTTTTTGAATGAGTTAAAAAAAATTAACCAATAAGAACTTCTACACTAATATTTCTACACTGTTTTCATCAACCCTTGTCTGTCGTGCAATGTGCTGGCAAATGGGGATTGGCATAACCTTTTTGATAAGATTAATCTAGAAATACTAGTGTGATTACATCATCAAAGAAACAGCAGCTCGTTGGAATAAAATACATGCTTCACGCTCATGAATATAAAGTCCACTATGACAATATAATTCCTATGTCTTGCTGCAAGAGCTGTTGAGAAGTTGCTTAATAAAAACAAAGCACTCATGTCATCTTAAATTATTAGGAATAGCATATTATGCAAGTGTTGCTTGATCAAAAGCACATTCATACGCTGTGTCTTCATATTGCACTATCAGATAGCATTGTACAAACAACTATACAAGCAGCGGATTGTTATACAGACATCTATGCACTGCAGTCATTCACTTCACGCTTCACTGAAGAAGTAAACATTCTGAATCGTAGAATCAGTATCAATGCTGGCTAGTGTTGCACAACAGAAAACACTTCCCTATTGTGGGTTGAATATTGCCCCGGATGTCGTAAAAGTTTCACTGATGTAAAGAACACAATGATCAAACTCCAATATTTGTTCTGGATAGTACAGTTGGAGTTTCAAGTATAGCATAACAAAAAATATATGAAGACACATGTAAAAAGTTAACAAAAAAAACAAAAGACTATAATCAGATATGTGTATGTGTTTACAGTATGCGCATAAGTCACATACATTCTATTAATCAACAGGGACAAAAGGCTCATCGAGCCAATGACACATTCGAATATTGAAAGGTTTTGATTATAGGAGACAATCAAAGAACTCTGAACTCAGTATAGCTAACCAAAAACACCCAACTTTTAATATTTGGTTGCTTGGTTGGCTTGAAAGTGAATGTTGCCTATGTTTTGCCATCTTCTTCAGGTAAAGCGATGTTAAACCTCTGGGATGCCATAAATCTGCTAGCTTATCTCTAACTTATCAAAGGTCTTACATATATTCATATATAGATAGATATATATTTAAATATATATATAAATATATTCATATATATCTTACATATAAATTCATAGAATTTATATATATTTATATATACAATAAAGTATCGGCTAAAAGTCTGCATAAAGTGCTCCATACTAAAGTAGAGCTTGCTATAAATTTGGTAAGAAACTTATTAATATTTGACCAAGCGAAAAATTACCACAAGTTTCATATTACACAAAAGGTGTGTAACACTCATCAGTTAAGATCTAAGATTTTATCTGCTGAGTGTTACATACCTTTTGTGTAATATGAAACTTTTAGTAATTTTCTGCTTAGTCAAATTTTAAAAAAATTCTCACCAAACGTATATCTATATATATAAAATTGTTTCCTCACCCCGACTAACCCGTATGGGTGGTAGTTGCTGCTCTAATTCGGGTCTCCTACCAGAGACCTGGAAGTTTGAGCATTCGCTTCAAGATCTAAGCTGTTCCCAGTAGCGCACTTTTCTGCAACGAACCTGAGTCGATTGCTGTCAGTATTTGGGCAAGCCACAGTTTAATACATATATATATATAGATGTATATATATTGATATATATATTAATATATATATACATATATGTAGCATGTATACAGACATCTAGGATGGATGTTGTTTGCTCATATAAAAGCTAGTGTTATCCACCTTAAATCTTACATAATATTTCTTTATTTTTATATCAATTTTACATTCCTTTTTGAGTGTAGGATCTTCATTTCTCAGACAGGCAGCTTGCATTGAACTTTTGAGATATTCAAAAAAGTGTAAATAAATATTTAAAAAAGTTAATGTACAGTGTGTGAACTACACAAACTAAATATTATAATTAGGATTTTAGTTGACAACTACCAAATTCTAATGGTCGATTGGCAATTTCAATTAAAAATTTCTAATTATCTTTGGTAATTGTTATTTCAGTAATTTACATTAGTAGCTAGCAAATTGAACTAATATTGGCCTATGTTAAGCACTCAGAAGCTATGGTTTCAAAAAAGGCACTATTGTTTTTACATAGATGTCCTGCTACTTAGTTGCAGACTAATGAGAAAATTTTAGCTCTACATGTAAAAAGCTCACTCCTACTAGGTTGTGGATGAGGAAGAATTGCACTGCTTTAAAAACACAACAGGGCTATTAGTCAATCTAGTGAATGAAAGGATTACAAATTTCATTGACCAATCATTACAAAGGTTTTGAGTGCTCCTAACAGGCCGACCAATAAAAGTAGTTCATAACATATTTTATGTATATAAGCCTAGCAAGCTTAGATTGATACTCAGTCATTTGATATCAGTGTTTCAAAGTTTGATTAGAGAGTGTTGCATCTGTAAATTAATTATTTAATAAAATGGATTTGAAGATTGTTGTTCTGATGGCCGGTGAGTGATTTTATCATTAAAAAGTAATCAACTTTGGACTAAAGTTAGCAAGCCATTAAACATTTATTAATGTAGTAATCTATCGTACAAGATAAGTAGTCTGTTCCAGAACTATTTACGTTATAGAGAATTTACGTTATAAGAACTTAACATGCATATAAATTGCATAATCTCTTCCAAGATCTTTTCAAACTCCCCCTTTGTATATGCAAAAAGGAAAACTATGCTTAGTTCTTTTAATTTGTGTGTTGTACTGTAACTGCAGAATTATCGGTTTGCATCGACAACTTTTATCCTTGTTATGAATAATTGTACTGGTTTTATAGACCCAGACTGTGATAGTTTTACAACAAGTTGATGGGGACTGCACATTCTCGACATTCATTTACAACAACTTTCTTATATTTTCTAAGCTAGTTAGTCAAATGAGAGTGTTGAGCAAAATAATAGAGTAGCCCAACGTTGGTCAATAACAGAAACAAAACTGTCTAATGGCAAGCTTATTTGCGGAATTGTTTTTTGCAACCATTGAAGTTAGCTCTCCATGTTCTAAATGAAATGGTGTGAAAATGGAAACAAATTCACTCTGTATGACATGACATAGAATAATTTATAGTATATATGCTGTGGGTGGATCAACCACATTTGCTTGTTTTCATAATAGACCAAACAAGGTCCTTGGTCATTAATAGTAGTTATTGTTTTCTGAGAAAAACCTAAAAAGTTTAGGAAACTTGTTAGACATTTTAATCAACATTCTACATATGTGGTTAAATGCATTTGATACTGCAAGATGGAATTTTTCATCAAAATGAATCAATAGGCATTTTGGCTCTGATTGATACAAGCTAAAAACTTCCACATTTTAATATAAGCTAATCAAGTTTAATCTACAAAAAGTGGTTGCTAAAATGAAACCACGTATGTCAGCTTGTAATTTGTCTATAGTTAAACTGAGTCCTTTAAAGTAATGAGAATTTATCACAGTATTCTGGCTTCAAATGCTTACAAGCTCATGATGAAAACTTATTGACAATAGTAGATGCAATTGATTTTGATCAGTTTCTTTCTTGTCAAGAAAAAGCACCAAAAGTTTAATCTATTAATGATCAGAGCGCCAAAGCTAGTAACACAAAATATTTTTCTGTAACCTTCAAAGTATAATTTTCTTGCGACGACAAGCAGTGATCAGGCTTTTAAGGTCAAACCAATTACTTTAATCCTATCCAAATGGTTTTGAAAACTGACAAAATAACGATCATTCTAACCAGGCTACTCAAACAATTAGTATGAGTCATGTGATTATTAACATTTTAATGAATTTATATCATTCTTTAAATGCAACAACCTCAAAAACTAAAAAAGATAAGTTACTTGTTTTAGCTACTGTAGCTCAAAATTTGCCAGATCAAAACTAATTTAGCCTAACTAAAATTAGAGAAAGCTAGCAAAATGAAGGCTTTCACTGAACCATGTAAAAAAACCATGTAAGAAAGTGACAGCATTACAATGACAAAAAAGAGACGCGTAAGAACAATAGACATGGTTTTATTGAATGCGTGAAGTATAGTTGTGAAAACTTTTCGATGAATGAGGATACGTGAAAGTGTAAACAGAAGCCATCCTGTACAATTACGTCCAACTTGAGCCGTTTTGAAAAAAGATTCTAATCTACAGCGGTTTTGTGATGGCTGCGATTAACTTTTCGTTTTTGAGCTTTTCAGAGTATGTAATCACATTTACACATATTTGGCACCTACAACACAGCAGAATAAGACATGGTGAATATTTTGATATCAAATAACTGTAATGTAAATTTTGTTGCAAGTCAACCTTTAAACAAACCAAAATTAGAGACCACCCAAATGCTTCCTTGTTTATCACAATGGATGTGAAAAGTTCGCTACTGGCAAGTCAGTTTGAGCTGTAAACAAAGTTGAAATAGTTACAGAACCTTTGGTAAACATTTTGTAACAAATCATAAGAATCTTTGATTATCTGACTTTTGAATTTTATTTCTGTTGCAGCATATGTTAAGATATTTGAAAGGGGCAATAAACATATTCGGTAAACTGATCTAATGAAAAATTTCCTTAATAGAAAAATATTAGATTTTGGCTCTAAAGGATGACTCATGCGTAAATTGTTCCAGTCTGTTAAATCGACATACTGAAAATATATCCTTTATTTGTACTCAATGATATTCTTTTTCTCATTTGCTCGGAAAAAAGGAGGGTGCATTAATGTAGAGTGTGGTGTTTCAGTTTTCAATAATTTGTCTTGGGATTTAAGCCTTCGTAAGTGGGATTTTATTAAAATGAGTGTTTAAATAAGGTGTTGCTCAAATAAACTTCAACATTAAGAATTTTGACACACTGACCGATCAAGTTTTGTCAGGCATGACTCAGAACTAATCATTGTTTTGAACGGAAGTATGCATTGTTTATCTAAATTAGCTCTCAAGCCTTATGGGATCAAGCGCTGAAGTGCTATAAATATGAAGGCATCTACCAGCAAATTGTTGACCTTGTACATTTCTGTCAACAAGCTGTTTGAACTTGCCTCCACATCATTGTTGAGCCATAAATAAACATCCATGAAATTTTGAGGGCTTTTTCCAAAAGTGGGAATGTCTTGGAGCTAAACACACCAAATAAAACCACTGTAAAAGTTTTCAACCCACCGTAAATCTAATAGTTCATAAATCTTATCCACGCATATGTATTAATACCGTACAGCAATATCTCGGTTCTCAAAAATAATCTGTTCCAAAAGGATGTTCAAAAACCGAGTTGTCCGAGGTTTGAACAACTTTTCCCATTAGAATGAATGTTAGTAATTTTTAGTCCATTCCAAGGCGAGAAAACAACTTCGACAAAGTAATTTACATTTTACACCATAAACTGTAATTTATACTGCATGCCATATATAAAAGCGGGTAGATATAGTTAAAAATTAACGTTTGGTGTGGTTTGCTCTTAAATTATCAAAGAGCTTAAAGGTTAAGATACAATGACAAAAATTGCAGAAACTGCTAATGAAACAGCAAAATATGCAACAGATCTGTTACATAAAAACCATTGGAAAAAAAAATATAAACAGCAATTTACTTCACATCTTTGAAGGAAAATCTACCTCCAAAAAATTTAGGGTAACTCGACTGGAGGCGGCGTCTCCCTAGCAAATATCTTCGGTAAAGGAGGCATCGTCCAAGATTGTTCCATCCTTTTTGTAAATAGTTTATAAAGCGTAAATTGCTTCTCTGTATGTTAATGAATGCTTCCATGCTGTTTCCGTAACTGTTCAAATGCGCATGTGCAGCTTTGGTCGAGAACCGAATTTATGTTCGAGATCTGAGACGAACAAATGTAAAATTCTTTGATTGAAAACTGTGTTGGTCGAGAACCAAGGCGTCTAAGATCCGAGGTTTTACCGTATTTTGTCAGTAAACAAATTGCCAAGTTTTAAGTTTGAGATAAGTTATTATGGTCCATATCGTGGCGCAGAATAAACCAGCTCTAACCAGAAAAGACGATTACGCATCGCGTTGCATACACTTAGGTCCTGAAATATGTCTGAACAGGAGCATTGTAACTCGTGGACGCAGAGCAAGAATAATTATCATGCACATTGCATATCCGGTATATGAAAATGTATCTGAATACTACGCCATTGTGGCTCAATGGTAGATCATCCGGATAAGAAACTTGTCGATTTATTCGTCTCCAGTTTAAATCCATCAGAATGCGGAGTTTTTTTATCACAATTTTAAAAGCTATAGCCGGAAAGACGCACAGATCCAAATACCCACAGACATACTTTGAGAAATATATATATATTAAAATATATATATATATACATGTATATATATAGATGAGGCCATATTGTTTTTACATAGATGTCATGCCACCTAATTGCAATCTAATGTGAAAATTTCCGCTGTAGAAAGGTTAACCCTACTATGCTGTTGATGAGGAGGAAATGCACTGCTTTGAAAATTTAGCTAGGCTATTAGTCAATCTTGTGAATGTAGGAATCACAAATCTCATTGACCAATCATTTTAAAGATTTTGATTGCTCCTAACTCGCGGACCAATAGTTGCAGTTTGTGATTTTTTCATGTATATAAACATAGAAAGCTTAGATTCATACTCCAAGCATTAATATCAACGCTTAAAGAACTGGTTAGCAAGTGTTGCTTCAATAAATTAATTCTTCAATACGATGGATTCAAATATTACTTTTCTGCTTGCTGGTGAGATCTTTAATCATAAAAAATAATGAAATTTGGATGAAAAGTTGAAAAAAATTAAACAATCATTAATACAATAGGGGCTCTTGCAACTTAAGTAATCCGTTCCAGGACCATTAACATTATAGAGAATTCACGTTATAAGAAGAGTAAAGTGCATATAAACTGCTTAGTTTATTTCAAGATTTTTTCAAACTTCCCCTTTGTCTATGCAAAAAGTAAAACTGCACTTATCTCTTTCAATTTGTGTGTTGTACTGTAACTGCAGCCGTAATAGTTTGCATAGAAAACCTTTCTGCTTGTTATGATAAATGTTACTTGTTTTATAGACCATGATTGCAATAGTTTTAAAACAAGTTGATGAGAACTGCACATTATCGACGTTAATTTACGACAGCTTTTTTTTTTCTAAACAGCAATGTGTATTCCGCAAAAAAAACTAATCACAAATATTTTGTTTGTGTACAATAAAGCAACGAACAAAGTATTATTTTAATTTTAAAACGGCAGTCTTACTTCTAGATGTATCCAGGGGGTCAAGGTTGTGATATAAGCTAACTTTTGGTAATACCTAAACTCATGACTTTCAGACTGGCAGACAATTGATTTCACACCTGCTCAACTCAATCACCTTTTTATTTATGAACAATTGCGAAGCTATTCTAAGCTTGTTGCAAAAAGTTATATATTAATACCGGTATGTGCAAGGCAGCTTTTGTTCTGTAAGTTCGGCAAGATAAATTAACATTCTAATCAAATTTGAAAATTGGTCGACCTCCCACTTTACATTATGTGAATTATTAAAAACTTCACTTATTTGTTTAGGTTATCTGTAATTTATGTTATAGCTGGAATACGTTATAGGAGCGCCTACCATATGTAGTTTAGATATCCTTTACTGTATGATAATTTAAAAATGCAAACTTTTACATTTTTTTTTAAGTAAAATTAATAAACAATGATCTATAATTTTTAGATAAAAACTTGAAATTATTTATAAGTAATTAATAAAATTTGAGACTCACTAGATCAAACAAACAAAATTTTTTAAAATGCAACAAGCAGAATAATTTCATTAAGTTGATCAGATTTTTTTTTAAACAGGTTTGTAAAAATGGCTGCTTGTATACTCCATCTAACTTCTATTCAAAATATTGGTTGGTCTTATAACTTGCAGCATATAGTTCTTCACTTGATTTTACCTGAATGCAGTGATTATGCATGATTATCATGCTGATAGTACATGTATATTGAACCAAAATTATTTTAAACCTAATTGTAGGGTTGAGTTAAAATGTTTGGTTTCTTTGATATTACTAAACTTGATTGCTAGGTATGATGTTTGGAGGAAGTTATGCTATATCTTGCTATAACTGTTTAAACTGTGGCAACAATGACAATGTGCGATTTGATTGTTCTACTCTCTTTGACACTGATTCATGCTATCTCACTTACACGGAGACTGACGATAGAGGTATGACACTTCCTTTGGATTCTGTCCAATTGCTTTTTTCAAGTTCCTGTTACTGTTTGTTACAATCACCTTGATTTGATAGATATCACATTTCAAATTTCATGAAACATTCAAAACATTATTAAAATATGTTCAAATGACTTAGTCTGAGTGTATTGAACCAATAATTTGACTTATTCAGGTTTTAAAGTTGGTGAACGGGTATTCATTAAAAGGGTAAACATGATTTCACATCAACATAACTTGCTTCTCAATTTTCGTGTCCTTGATTAAAGAAAAGTTGGAGACATTAAACAAAATTTCAAAAAAAAATGCAAACTTTCTTTTTCAAAAACAAAGTTTGAGGTTTTCAAATATGAAAATTAAGATTAGTACCATATTGTACCAGAAATACTTTGATTGCATTTATAAATATAATTGTAGGAGTTTCTGAACCCATAGGAAAGGTTTAAAACAGAAGAGTGAATTTATGAATATTTAGCGCAGCCTTTTTGCATTTGCCACTTTCGTGCAGCTTTTTTCAGCAATAATCCTTATTGTACAGCATGAAGCACACGCACAATATTGATTATATTGCTGGCAATGTTTGTAAAAAAAGTGTTGACTGCAGAAATAGTAGTGATCTGCAGGTGCTATGACAGTAGTTATTTTATATACACTCCTTTGAAATAAACTGAGTGTGATTATTCTCTGTTTTACACTTTGCTTTGGATACTTATGGTTTATAATTAAAAACTTTGAGTTGATTTGTGCAAACAGAAAGTATGCTGAGATGTAAAAAACTAGCTTGTGCTTTAGTTTTTGTTCCAGACACTCCAAAATTCAAGTTTAAACATTAAATAATTCTAGAAAACCTTGTTGGTAACAGATTGTTCCTATACTTTGAGTTAATGCTGTTTTTAGTGAACATGATATGTGGTTATGAGAATCTTGACAGTCTCAACTTCACAAATGGCTGCACCAAACAGAGTGGTGCGGTGATTTGTCGCTGTCGCACCAGCTACTGCAATACAGATGACTTGATAAGATCTTATCTTAACCAGACGACATCGAACATAACAACAGAGCGGAAAAGTACTACAACCGAACAGAAAAGTACTACAACCGAACATAAAGGAGCTACAACAGAACAGAAAAGTACTATAACAGAACATAAAAGTGCTACAACAAAACAGAAAAGTACTACAACAGAACAATATTACAGCACTGCAGTACCTTGCACAAGTTCTACTACTTCTTGCTTGCTTGCTTTGGTCGTACTCAAGCTCTTCACCTAATCATAAAAGCATGCTCAAGATTATCTTTTGCTTGTCAGTAAAAATAAATTGAATACACAATCTTTTAGCATTCAGGATTTTTTTTAAACATAAAAAGCTGTGATTTTTTGCTTAAGAGTAACTAATTTGACTATTTTTACAGAATCCCCAAAAAATATCTTTTTCTTTCAGCTGATCTTTTCTCATTTTTCTAGTCACTATGTTTTTCATGAATACAAATATAAGTCAAAAACTGATTCACATCATGCTAGGAACCTCTCGTTTAAACAAAGACAATATAGCATTACTTGTACAATTACGAGAATCTTCGCAAATGTCAAACACTTATATTATTTTTTGTTGACATGTGTGTCAGCAGAGAATTTGCTTTACCCACACTGGTCATTTAGGAAAGGAAAGTCACTTACCGTTATACGGTTTTCTTAAATGGTTTTCACACCATTCTAAGTTCATTTCAAGCTGATGTGACCTCAAACAACAGTATATATACAATTTTAATAAAGTCTGTATAACACATGTCTGACTTAATTTTCAGTTGAGTGAAACCACATCTGTCAACAATGTCAATTTATTAAGTAAAGGAATTTTATTACGCTGCTACACAATACTTTCTAGCATCCTGTCAAGTTGCAGGGTTTCTAATTTTATTTACGTGTCTAAATGGTAGCGGTAATTGTGTCAATTGTGTCAAGTGGTAATCATGTCTAGCGGTAATTGTTTAAAATTTGGACCGCTAGCAAATACTTAGGTGCCACACCTTGTTCCTTATTACAAACGCTAAGACTACCACATTTAAAACTACAACAACAAACACTACCGCCTTCATTGCCAGGAATGAAGGTGGTATCTAATTCACATCTAATTTGCTTCATTACAGATAGTGAACTTTATCTAGGCTCGGATTGGTAACTTAAAATATTTTATTTCTCTTTGAGTTTAACAAACAATGTGTGTTTCTAACTTTAATTCTTCCTCTTTAAAAACTCTTTTGTAAGACAAATCAAAAAAGTATAGAGACATCAGACCTTTCTAAATATGTCTAACTCTATTTACCAATGTTTAGTAACTATTAACCAGAGTTTATCTCTTGCGTAAGCCTTAAACATATTCTATCATACCAAAACTTTCGAAAGTTGAGAAGCCAATTTGATAAGATTTGCTTTGATTGTTGATTTATAATGTTTCAGTTTTGGTGAATCAATTACAGTTTGTGCTGAGAGTGTAATTAAATTTTCTGAAATTAATCTCCACAAAGTCAGAGTGTCCATTAAAACTCTCGAGACGACTACCAACTGTGTAAAGTTCAAATAGACTTTTCAAACTCCGCTTAATTACACAAATTTATAAATTTTTATTAGCTCAACATGATTTCAGTTTTTGTGCAGTGTTTTAAAAAACAACATACATATGGAAATAGTTTGTAATACGGTTAATTAGTTAATTTTTTGGAGACCGTAAAAGAAAGTAGGAATTACGTCACTACTTATGCGGGGCATTATTTTCTAGTAAAGTTTTAATAGGCTTTGTACATGGCAACAGAGTAACACTGAAACATAAATAAGGCAACCTTATACACATTGGCTCAATACAATTTATATTAAAAAAGTGAGCAATCGTTTTCTAGTTTCATCGCAAAATGGAAGGCAAAGGTGTGTATCTCCTTTTTCTTTTGTTCTGCAAGTCCTTATTGGTTCATTCAATCTAAACTGCCGAATAATGGTAACATAATGAACTTTTAACATAGTTTCCCTGTACCTCTATTTCATTTTACCATATTTTTTATCATAAAGATTCGTGTTTTTTTTGCATAATTTATTAACATCATCATCCGGGCCCTTTAACCATACAACAATTGATCATCAAAAAGTTTTGGTCTTAATTGACTTGAGCCAAACTTGTTTGGTTTCAAACAGGGTTTCTATCAGACAACTTTTATAATTGTAGCACAATGCTTTGTGCAGGCAATGCTAGAGTATGTGCAATGGCCAACATATATTTTTGTATGTTGTGTCATACAAGAGTGGGTGTGCTCTCATTAAATCTATGAACGAGTCAGTGTTCATTTTGATGATGTTTCAATTGTAACCGAATAGAAAAATGTTGTTGCTGTATGTTGGCAAAAATTTACATGAAAAGCATCAGAAGCCAGAGCATTGCAATATGAGGGAAACCAACCAATAAAAATGCATATCGTGCATAATGATTTTTTGGTAAAAAAGTTTAGGTTATCGCTCAGCATCAATTAGCTGGGCAATTTCCGCGCAGATTGATGGCACGCTGCGCTATATCGGGCTACCTATCAGGCAACAAATCGGTTACTTTTGTTGTTTATAGAAAAGTGAATGAATGCAGCAAATCATTTTAACACACGGCTACATATCCTTGAATATAATTGTTTTATGACACAACACTTTTTGCTGCATTTTTTTAATCTTTCTTTCAAAGTAGGGTCTAAGAGAAATGTAATAAAAGCTGGAAAATGAACACTGCAAGCTGCTGATTAATTTGTTTACTAATTTAATTTGTTGATTTAATTTGTTAATCGTTAATTTTGAAAATAAAACCTAAACCATATATTACAATTCATCACATCTGCTGGCCTAAAATTGAAGTGATACAAGTGCCTACTGTACCAAAAAGAGGAATGCTTATTTTAAAAATGTCCGGAGCAGATGTACCTGAGAGTTAAAAGCGCACCAGTTTGTGTTTCTTCGAATATGACTATTTTGAACACCAATCAGTAGTGTCCAGCTAAGCAATATGTTTGAGTCATTGTGTACCATGATTCATTTCATAATGCATCTATAGACGATGGAGCAAAATGGAAAAACAAGTTATAACAAGAAATTCGGATGTTGCTAAAATTAATGTGGAAAAAATATCTAGCAATTGTTCCAGAAAAAGATTCCACAGTTGATTAAATGAACTTTCAGTATTGATGAATTAGAAGTCAAATGCAATAGTTTATAAAAAATTAGCCCATCTATTGGGGATTCAAAATATAGACAAAGGCTAACAGTAGTCGACTACTGAATGATTTCAATGCTTATCAAGACTGTGACGGAACTCGGAAACAAATATGTCAAGAGGTGAAATCGCTGCAAAGCTTGCATAAACTATCTCAAAAAAACAAAGCTAAAATTTGTAAGCTGGCATTCTCCTAATTAGCACACATTCACAAAAAACTTATGGATCAGGAAATGCACTAAACTGGTCCTGCCAGACAAAAAATGGCTTCTAGGAACAAAAGTTGCCAATAAGTCTGCTCTAAAAACAGCTCGATGTTCTTATAATTACTGAAAAGAGCTAGAGAGTAGTATTGCTGCAATAAATTGGTTTGAAAACTAAGATCTGACAATATTTTCAACTAATATTTGCTCAGTTCCAATACAGACAATTAATATATGGGACAAAAGGCAGAAGAAGGAGCCGGATATTCTGCCTATGTTGGTATTGAGAGTTACATGTATAGCCAACGTTTTAGTGATACAGACCTACTAGACTTGTTCATGGCAAAATACAGGTGCTTCAACCAACTGAGAAGTTGGTACATCTACATATTTTGGTGCATACTGTGTTTTAGCTTTTTAAATGCATGGCTACCGCGTCGAATATATCACAAGCTTCTAAAACTGTCTGAAATTTTTTTTGTTGCTGCTTCAATTTCAGTCATACATTATCCAGCCTCAGCCTTGATCCTTGTCAAAGCTAGGAAAACAAAAGGATTTTCTGCCCCCTCTCTACTGCCTTTACTGAAACAACAAATCACCAATCTGACATGCATTGATGTTTCAAGAGATCAAGTAAAACACTGACTAACCAAGACTGAAAAGCAAGGCATCTATTTTGTAAAGTCAATTTGACCACCCCCATTTCCAACAAGTTTAATGCTCATCTCTATTTTGTTGATGATGGAAATTGTTTTACAAACTTTTACAGCTGAATATTAGCTTCAAAATCTTACTTCTATAATATCATGTAGCATTTAATGTTTTATGAATCTGCAAACTTAGCATGGTCGTTTTCAATGGCCTTACCAGGAGCTTCTCACCAGTGTTGTGGTTTATTAAAGACATACTCCTCCCATAGACATCTTTAAACAACACTTGAAACATGATCAAGCTGCTTAGTGCATGCGTTTCCGGCTAGCTGTTCACATCTACTGATGCTGTTTTGGATGGTCATAGGTGCATCTTAGCACAGTTTGCATTTAGGAATTTTTTTAGTGTGATAAATATTAGTTTGGAGTAGCCTTCTCTTGTTGGAAATACTTGCTGCTGGGCTGACATGAGTAGCGACTTTGCATTGGCCGTTATGTTTGATTTGTTTTGCCTCATACACACGTTTGTCTGCTCGAGATCGGCAACCAATCACCACCAATCGCCGATCACCGATCGCCGATCGCCAATCCTCATCATCACTGCGAAGCTCCATTGTCAGAGCAGCCAATTGAAATTTAGACATGTATATATATATATACAGTATATATATATACATATAAATATCAAAGGCGGGTTTTAGTCACACCATGCCTGAGGAGTACATAACGCGAAACAGATTTGTGGCGCTTTTACAGAAGATATAATTTCTTCTCGATTTTTTATTATTATTTCATATTATACTTATTATCTGTTAGGTTTTTAGTGTCGAGTTCTCTCTTTATATGATTTTGCACCTGTGTTTAGTTATGAAATTTATGCATTTATATATATATACGTACATATATATAATTATACGTACATATATATGTATATATTTATTTATCTATATAATGGGTGGATAAGATATATAAATATCTTATTCACTCATCATTTATATTAGGATTATCTTATCCGTCTAATATATATACACATCTATATATATATATATATATATATATATATGTTTCTCAAAGTATGTGCGTGTGTCGTAGGTCGTGTAATCATATATCTGTTGGTTTTCCGGCTTTAGATCATAAAATCTTGAGTATCCGTAATCAGTTGGAGTTGAACACACAACAATTTTTCAATCGATGAGTGTTTACTTTGGATGCTCTACCACTGAGCTAGAACGTCATAGCGATCCAACCGGTTTACGTATAAAATATACAGCATGCGCATGCTAATTACTTTAGCCTTAGATTTTTTACCAAAGAATTTGAGATTTGTTTGCCTCGGAGCTTGAACATAAATTCGGTTTTTGACTAAACTGGATAATGCGCAATGCAATTAGCATAGCTTCAGAAACGCTTTGAAATGGATAAGCATTTCACGCTTCGTAAATTCTTTATGAAAAGGGAGAAACCATGTGGGACGACTCCTCTACCGAAGAAATTTGCTAGGGAGTTAACCCTCCCGGTCGAGTTACCCTAAATGGTTTTGAAGGATGAGTTTCCTTTAAAGATGTAAAGTAAACAGGCCATTGCTGCTTATATTTTCTTTTTCCTACGATTTTTGATGTAACTATCTGTTGTATTTTTTTGCTGTTTCATTATCTATTTTTGCAATGTTAAGTATTTTATTGTAACCTTTAATACTTTAGATGTTTTAAAAGCCAAACGTACAAAATGTTTGCTCTTGCTTTCTTTTTCCATTGTCATAAATATAAAAAATTTTATTAAATTTAAACACGATCTATATATACCCAGTTCTATTTATAGTATGCAGTATACAGTACAGCTTATGGTGTAAAATGTTGAAAACATACTTTACCGAAGCATATCTCCGAATTGACCCAAGTTTTTTCATCTTGAAACAGATTAAAATCTACATAATTTTATTTTAATGGGAAAAATTGTTTCAGATCTTGAAAAACTTGGTTAGCAACGCTAAATCAGTTCCGCTAGAATAGGTTGAAATGTACGTTATTAAAAGCTATATGTCACTGAAAGTTATGAACTTTTAAATTTACAGTGGTTTAAAAACCTTTTCCTCATGATATGAAGTTGGAAAGTTACAGTTGTTTAAAAGAGTTTGAAAACCTTTACAGTTGTTTTTGTTTTATTAAATGTTATCCATTTTGTTAATTATCGTTTATTTTAATAGCGATATAGTATAGTAACAAGGGCTATTTCCTTTCCTCAACAGCCGAATGTTTCGTTCATTAAATGTGTTTCAAAATTTTTCTATCGGTACTCACTTTGTGTATTAGCTTACACATTATTCTTTCTAAACCTAACCAAGTAGTAGTTCGTAATTGTTTTCACATTTTA
Source organism: Watersipora subatra (assembly GCF_963576615.1). Taxonomy (NCBI): domain Eukaryota; kingdom Metazoa; phylum Bryozoa; class Gymnolaemata; order Cheilostomatida; family Watersiporidae; genus Watersipora; species Watersipora subatra. Next base: position 46,028,399 of record NC_088717.1, read on the forward strand.
CAACAGTCATTTGTAAGATTAATGTAAGATTATCTGTAAGAGTTATCATTAGTATCAGTTATGCCTCACTCTTTTATATTTACATACATTTACAAGCTTTGAGAAATTTATATATAGGTAAAATTACATTCTCTTATTACATTTATAAACTTTCTATACCTTTTTTGAAGTTGATAATATGAGTTTTTAAAGCTTGTTACGTTATCGTTTTTATTGCAACTTGTATTTTTTAATCATAATTTGAGTTTAATATCTGTTTGAAGATTAACCATCATTCATTGTCCTATCACTGTTACCTATTATTACTTAGCTTCCAATCTTTATTATTAATAATAATTTTTCATTCAACCATTTTTGGTAGACATTGTTCTAATAACATTTCAACCACAAAATACTACCATATTCTGTCATATTTTCTTATTAATCTGTTAAATACATGTATTCTGAGAAGTTACACATTGTCTAATACCTCCAAAGAAAAAAACTTGTTCTGCACAAAATCATTCCCTCATGATATAAAGTTTGAAAGTTACAGTTTTTGACAAGGTTTGAAAACTTTTACAGCTTCTTTTGTTTTCTCTCCTAATTTATTTCAACTGCAGAAAACACTTCTCTCATGATATGTAGCTTGACAGTTAGAATGGTAAATGTTGTGATATGATAAGGACAAAACAATTTTCTGTCCAAAAACTTTTTTATTACCCAGGCAATGCCGGGTGGTACAGCTAGTGTAAACATGTAAATATTTATATATATATTCATATATACACATGCATATATAAACATATATATTTATGCATGTGTATGTATACACATGTATAGATATACAGATATACATATATATATGTATATATATACATATATATACATATATATACATATATATATATATATATATATATATATATATATATATATATATATATATATATACAAACCAGATATAGTGGTGGCGGACAAGGAGAACAAGAGGACTACTATAATAGATATAGCAGTACCCAATGACTACAATATAGCCATCAAAGAAAAGGTAGAGAAACATCTCCCTCTTGAAAAAAATACATATATATATATATATATATATATATTGTATATATATAAAAATTGTTTCCTCACCCCGGATACCCTGTATGGGTGCTAAATTCTGCTCTAACTCGGGTCTCCTACCAGAGACCTGGGAGTTTGAGCACTCGCCTCAAGATCTTAGCTGTTCCCAATAGCGCACTTTTGCTGCAAATCACCTGAGTTGATTATGGTTGGTATTTAGGCAAGCCACATTTTATGCGCCGGTGTTATTGCACCCAGTGCCCCAATGACTACTGGGATTACAGTTGTTCTTACATTCCAGCATTTTTCAATTTCTTCTCCAAGAAGGAGATATTTCTCTACCTTTTCTTTTTCTTTGCTATCTTTTTTTGGGTACTGCTATATCTATTATAATAGCCCTCTTGTTCTCCTTGTCTACCACCACTATATCTGGTTGGTTTGCTAGGACATGCTTGTCAGTTTGGATGTAGAAGTCCCAGAGGATCTTAGCGCGGTCATTTTCATTCACCTTACCAGGAGCTTCCCACCAGTGTTGTGGTTTATTAAGGCCATACTCATCACATAGACTTCTATACACAATACCTGCGACATGATTATGCCGCTCAGTGTATGCATTCCCTGTTAGCTGCCTGCATCCACTAATGATGTGTTGGATGGTCTCAGGTGCATCTCTGCCCAGTCTGCATCTAGGATCGTATCTAGTGTGAGAGATTTTCGTTTGGAGTTGCCTTGTTGGGAGCACTTGCTCCTGGGCGGCCATGATTAGCGACTCTTTATTGACCGTTAGGTTTCCTTTGTTCAGCCACATATATGTCTGGTGAAGATCGCCAACCTTAGATATTTGTTGGTGGTAAGCACCATGAAGAGGTTTCGGGTGCCAGTCAATTTCCTCATCATCAAGGCGTAGGTCCGTTGTAAGAGCAGCCGATTGAAATTCAGCTAGCAACTTATCTGAGATGGCCATGGAGGCTGCATATGCTTTGATGCTTTGCTCTTCCTTTCCCACTGTCTGCTGTACACTTTTGAGTCCCCTACCGCCATCTTTCCTGTCAAGATACAATCTAGTAGTATCAGATTTTGGGTGGAGTGCTCCATGTATGGTCAGCAGTTTACGAGTTGCTATATCTGTTTCTTTGATGGCTTCCTCAGTCCACTTTATTATGCCTGCTGGATATCTTATATATATATAAATATATAGATAAATATATATATATATATATATATACCCATATTTCCGAGTTAGGAGTTGAATAAATATATACCAGTTAGGAGGTTTCGGAATATAAGGGATTAGGAGTTAACGCAAATATATATGGGTAAGCCTCCTATATGGTCTAATTTATCTACATTGTAGATATATATATATTTATTCACCTCCTAATTATTTTATATTTTTATGGAAATTTCAGGAGAATATGGTATCATACAATATATATTCATCGCCTTATCATACTTTGTATATATGCATACTAGAAAAACTGTCAAAACTTGGAGAATGTCTAGATGGTTGTTGTAAATTACATACCAATTTGAAGGTAAAATAATTCATAACTCAATGAGTAAGCAAAAATAATGATTACCAGTTAGCAGATTGCTACAAATTACACATAAATTAGAATGTTACCATTGTAACTTATGTAATAGTTACAATGGAAACATTACATAGCATGGCATAGCTTACATACCCTATAGTAAGATGCCATAACTTATATCATTTAGGAGTTTGCTATAACTTGTTTCTTTTAGAGGCTGCTCTGATTTACATATAATAAAGTATGTTGCTATAACTTATAGATCACTTGAGAAATTGCTTTAATTTGACTTTCACATAGTTGGTAGCATTTATCTATATATCAGTGAGGAGGCTGCTATAAGTTATATATTATTTAGGAGGCTGCTGCTATTTATAAGATGTTTTGGAGGTTGCTATAACTTACATATCATTGCAGATGCTGCTATGAGTTACATATAATTTAGGATGTTGCTATCACTTATAGATTACCTAAGACCTTGCTATAATTTGAATTTCACATAGTTGGTAGCAATTATCTATATATCAGTTAGGAGGCTGCTATGGATTATATATTAATTAGGAGGCAGCTGATGTTTATATATCATTTAGGAGGTTGCTATAACTTACATATCATTGCAGAGGCTGCTATGAGTTACATATAATTTAGGATGTTGCTATCACTTATAGATCACCTAAGACCTTGCTATAATTTGAATTTTCCATAGTTGATAGCTATTATTTATATATCAGTTAGGAGGCTGCTATGGATTATATATTAATTAGGAGGCTGCTGATAATTATATATCATTTAGGAGGTTGCTATAACTTACATATCATTGCAGAGGCTGCTATAAGTTACATATAATTTAGGATGATGCTATCACTTATAGATCACCTAAGACCTTGCTATATTTTGAATTTTCCATAGTTGATAGCTATTATTTATATATCAGTTAGGAAGCTGCTATGGATTATATATTAATTAGGAGGCTGCTGATATTTATATATCATTTGGGAGGTTGCTATAACTTACATATCATTGCAGAGGCTGCGATGAGTTACATATAATTTAGGATGATGCTATCACTTATAGATCACCTAAGACCTTGCTATAATTTAAATTTTCCATAGTTGATAGCTATTATTTATATATCAGTTAGGAGGGTGCAATGGATTATATATTAATTAGGAGGCTGCTGATATTTATATATCATTTAGGAGGTTGCTATAACTTACATATCATTGCAGAGGCTGCTATGAGTTTCATATAATTTAGGATGATGCTATCACTTATAGATCACCTAAGACCTTGCTATATTTTGAATTTTCCATCGTTGATAGCTATTATTTCTATATCAGTTAGGAGACTGCTATGAATTACATATTAATTAGGAGGCTGCTGATATTTATATATCATTTAGGAGGTTGCTATAACTTACATATCATTGCAGAGGCTGCTATAAGTTACATATAATTTAGGATGATGCTATCACTTATAGATCACCTAAGACCTTGCTATAATTTGAATTTTCATAGTTTATAGCTATTATTTATATATCAGTTAGGAGGCTGCTATGAATTATATATTAATTAGGAGGCTGCTGATATTTATATATTGTTTAGGAGGTTGCTAGAACTTACATATCATTGCAGATGCTGCTATGAGTTACATATAATTTAGGATGTTGCTATCACTTATAGATCACCTAAGACCTTGCCATAATTTGAATTTTCCATAGTTGATAGCAATTATTTATATATCAGTTAGTAGGCTGCTATGAATTATATATTAATTAGGAGGCTGCTGCTATTTATATATCATTTAGGAGGTTGCTATATCTTACATATCATTGCAGAGGTTGCTATGAGTTACATAGAATTTAGGATGTTGCTATGACTTATAGATCACCTAAGACCTTGCTGTAATTTGAATTTTCCATAGTTGATAGCAGTTATTTATATATCAGTTAGTAGGCTGCTATGAATTATATATTAATTAGGAGGCTGCTGCTATTTATATATCATTTAGGAGGTTGCTATAACTTACATATTATTGCAGAGGTTGCTATGGGTTACATAGAATTTAGGATGTTGCTATGACTTATAGATCACCTAAGACCTTGCCATAATTTGAATTTTCCATAGTTGATAGCAGTTATTTATATATCAGTTAGTAGGCTGCTATGGATTATATATTAATTAGGAGGCTGCTGATATTTATATATCATTTAGGAGGTTGCTATATCTTACATATCATTGCAGAGGTTGCTATGAGTTACATATAATTTAGGATGTTGCTATGACTTATAGATCACATAAGAGTTTACTACAATTTGAATTTCATATAGTTGGTAGCTACTATTTATATATCGGTTAGGAGGCTGCAATGAATTATATATTACTTAGAAAGCAGGTGCTATTTATATATCATTTAAGAGGTTGCTATAACTCACATATCATTGCAGAGGTGCCATGTGTTACACATAATTTGGGATGTTGCTATCACTTATAGATCAACTAAGAGTCTGCTATAATTTGAATTTCATATAGTTGGTAGCTACAGTACTATTTATATATCAGTTAAGAGGCTGCTATGAATTATATATTAATTAGGAGGCTGCTGATATTTATATATCATTTAGGAGGTTGCTATATCTTACATATCATTGCGGAGGTTGCTATGAGTTACATAGAATTTAGGATGTTGCTATGACTTATAGATCACATAAGAGTTTACTACAATTTGAATTTCATATAGTTGGTAGCTACTATTTATATATCAGTTAAGAGGCTGCTATGAATTATATATTAATTAGGAGGCTGCTGCTATTCATTTATCAATTAGGAGGTTGCTATAACTTACATATCATTGCAGAGGCTGCTATGGGTTACATATAATTTAGGATGTTGCTATCACTTATAGATCACCTAAGACCTTGCTATAATTTGAATTTTCCATAGTTGATAGATATTATCTATATATCATTTAGTAGGCTGCAATGAATTATATATAAATTAGGAGACTGCTGCTATTTTTACATCATTTAGGAGGTTGCGATAACTTACATATCATTGCAGAGGTTGCTATAAGTTACATAGAATTTAGGATGCTGCTATGACTTATAGATCACATAAGAGTTTACTATAATTTGAATTTCATATAGTTGGTAGCTACTATTTATATATCAGTTAGGAGGCTGCAATGAATTATATATTAATTAGGAGGCTGCTGCTATTTATATATCATTTAAGAGGTTTCTATAACTTACATATCATTGCAGAGGCTGCTATAGGTTACATATAATTTAGGATGCTGCTATCACTTATAGATCGCCTGAGAGTTTGCTATAATTTGAATTTCATATAGTTGGTAGCTACAGTACTATTTATATATCAGTTAGGAGACTGCTATGAATTATATATTAACTAGGTGGCTGCTGCTATTTATATATCATTTAGGAGGTTGATATAACTTACATATCATTGCAGTGGTTGCTATGGGTTACATAGAATTTAGGATGTTGCTATGATTTATAGATCACAAAAGAGTTTACTATAATTTGAATTTTATATAGTTGGTAGCTACCATTTATATATCAGTTAGGAGGCTGCAATGAATTATATAGTAATTAGGAAGCTGCTGTTATTTATATATCATTTAGGAGGTTGCTATAACTTACATATCAATGCAGAGGTGCCATGGCTTACATATAATTTGGGATGTTGCTATCACTTATAGATCAACTAATAGTCTGCTATAATCTGTACAATAAAACAACAATCTGTATAAAACAACAATAATTGTTGTTAGAACCTACATATTGTATAGTATGTTAAACTTTAACGTAGGAATCAATAAATTTGTATTTAAAACAAGAACAGCCACCATGCTTGATACTAAAAAATTCAACTAGTCAAGTACCATAGAATGGTCGTTGCTTAGTCACCAAACGGAGTAAATTTATTCAGACGTCAAGTTTAATGCGATATTACAAATGCCTCAACAACAAGAAGACCCTGCTGCCAGTTTAATTTTGCAGCTTCTTGAGTAAGTTGTGGGCTCGGGCATAAGTCATCATTATAATTTTCAAACACCAATTTCTTTTAACAGTATACAGCTCCGGCATTTTTGGTAGTTTGCCTCAATCTTCCGATCATGGCTTTTTGAACTCTCAATTTTCTTTTAGGCTGCATAACTTTCTGCTCACTAATATAAACAAATAATATAACTCAATATTTGTAAATATGGTCTATGTTATAGTTTCTTATTCAGTCACATATCGCTGCTGCACTGCATACAAAAACTTAAAAAAAATTAGTTGGTAACAATGCATGGACGCAACTCAGTTACTGTGATTGCTAAAATGAAACACACACATTTTTGCTTGCTGTGCATATTATCTACAGTAATAATATGAATTACTCGCACAACATACTTAGTTACTCAATCTAACATACAATAACAGCAATGTCTTTCTATTCATCTTAAGCCACTCTTAGAACGTTAAGTAAAAACATTTCCCCACTCGGGAATGGAGTGTCAGGTTGCAAAACCTGCGCAATACCACAGCACCGTAAATTGGGTAGATTCCAAACAAGCCCATTGTGCCTATGTAGAACCCAGGGAAAAAATTAATGTCACATAGAGAGCCAATAAAAATACAATAACATTCTATCTTGAGGGCATTTTTGCTTTTCAAAACTTCTTTCTTACTGCAATTTATTGTTAGCGATGATCAGTCGGGCTGGACCCAGCACAGTACCAAATTTTTTCTAACTTTAGATCTCTTGACTTTGGGTGGTTTTATTGATCAATAGTAATACTGAGTGCTATTATTCACATTTTACCAGTAATAATAATGCCCTGAACTGTCAAAAAATTGATAGAACATTCTACTCAGACACATTCACTTAAATTTGGAACATGACCCAAAAAGATATATTTCTCATTGTGTAGTGAATTTCTGATTGTTTTTAGTCAAGCACAGCGTTCTAAGTAATTTTTTGGGCTTGTCGGTTTGACAGTAAGTTGTCAGTAGACTGGCTGCAGCGGCATATTTCCTTATATTTAGTTTTTCTTTAAAAGAATTATTATAATTTATCTTAGAGCTTGTTTCTTGAATAATACATCATAGTGTACAGTGCAGTACAACAGATAATATCTATTGTCGGTATTGTATTATCTATCATAGTCATTGTTTTATGCACATTTTCTGTACATAAAATAATAGCTAAGACTGCTTGATACAAAATAACTATACAAGTGCATTACTGCGGAGTTGGTCTCTTTTAGTCTTCAAAAAGAGCACATTTATTGACAAATACAACGCAATGATAATAAGAAGGTTCAACAACATAAAAAATTCAGCTGGCATTTTTTCTCGCAGCCTTCTTTAGCAAGTTGTTGGCTCGAGCCCGAATCACTGTAACACTTCTGTTAGGCAGCGTTGAGTGTTTAGCATCCAACACTGATCTTGTTGGCAGTTTGCCTGATTTTTCAGTCCAGTACTTGTCAAATTCTGCTATTTCCTCTGCACTTTACCGTTTTCTGCTGACTGAAATAGTAAATAATGTGAATTATCATTTATAAAAATCTGATAAGCTATGGCTTTGATGAATCACATATCATTGCTCAGCTCCATTCAAAAGTTAAATAAGCTGGTTTACGTGCTGCAAGTCAAAACAGAACTGATGGTTTCTAAGATACAAGTGAACAATAAGGACATTAATGCTCGTTAGTGTCATTTCTCATTTAGTAATATAATACTTAACCAATGTATTGTTATTCAAAACACACATATACTGTAGAAGGTACTTTGATGACCACTTCTATATACTACTTTAGTAGCTAATTATGAAACTAAATGGTGTGCCACTTGCATGCATGCGATAGAGCAGTTTGGATTTCTATTTGCTTCAAATTATTAGAGAAATTATCAGGATTAACATTCATTGAGCAGTCTCAATGGCCAGTGTTCAGAACGATTGCTGCTAAGCTTAGCGTGACCTGACTGGGTAGCTATTTATTGAGTCATTAATTAGGCTAATACTTGACCTATGGGGTCAAGCAATGTGGTTAAACACCATTGTTCAGGTGTTCATTGAAACCACTAATGCCTAGATTGCTCTAGATACCTAAATGCCTCTGACTAGGAGAGCTATGTTTTGTAACCTGACAGCAGCAGAACACAAAGACTAGTGTCAGCATTTATGTAGGCAACGAATTTGACTGAAATACTTGAAAAGTTAGACACCTTTATTTTTTCTACTGCATTTGAGCTACAGCAAAATAATCATGCTTGGTTCCCTAGTACATTGTGTTAGTTCAAAGCCACTTATCATAGCATCACCCACATTTAATCTGATGTCTGAAAATCACTCTTCGGTGTTGATAATCCATGTATGTCACTCTGCACTTATTTAAAATCAATGCATTTTTGATTAGATGCTACTACACAAAGAGAAATATACCCTTGGGTTCTTTTTTTAAATTCATGCATTAGTGATTTGCAAATATATGAAAGCAGAGCCTTATTTAAAACTAAAATCTTGTTGCGTCAATATTTGCAAAGTTATGCTTGCTATTTTAACCTTGACCCAAAACTCCAATATTATAACATTCTGAAATACAGCTAAATTGACATAAGGTAGAATCTTAATTTGAAGGCCATGTTCATTCGAGTGCTATTCTAGAAGTGTTGAAAACTAGAGTGTCACCCTTTAATTGACAACCACATCCAGCTGACTGCGACTTCAACATTCTTTGATCTTTGGATCCGATTTTGGACAGGATGGATAGAAAAATGTTGACAAATTTTTACTAACAATGACTCAGTTACAACAATAGCAATTAATACTTTTGTCAATGCATATTGAAGCGAGTTTTCTAACTTCTAAGCTTTACAGTGTTTTCGTTAAAGCTTTGAAAGCAGCACCGTGGAAATAATTAATAACTCTATCAGGCTGATAATAATTTTATTGTTTAAGCGGCCTTGATAGTTCGGCATATATGAAAAAATGGTTTAGCAAATATGATGAAATCTGTACTACTATTTGAGGCTAAAGTTTCTTGCACATGCTACAGCATTAGAATAAGCAGTTAACGATGGCATTTTGCAAGCTCAACGCCCAGTGTATATGTTATCACTGAATCACAGCTTAGTTTGTGTGTTATATAGTTTTTTATGTGTTTTTTTCAAAAGAAGTAACGTTCACTTGAACGACAGCGTTCTATCTTTAACCGTCATCTATTATAGTACAGGTCTAGTAGAGGGGCGTTTAAATGAATGGGGATTCAATTAGAGATTACATAATATTTTATTAACCCTTTCACCGCTGCATGCGCATTTAGGCGAAATCAATGGACAACTGGCATATGTGCATGTTGCGAATTTCCTGGCAATTGCGTAGTAACTTAATTTTATTATTCGTTGACAACATAACTAACAGTCTTTAAGACTTTTTATGGTATTGACAGTGTTGTCCAAAAGTTTCCCTGTAAAATTACCCTAAACTCACGAAGCAATTTTAAATTTTTGTTTAGGACTTTTCAACATAAAAAGAAACATTTGTTCTTTCTGATTTTCGAAATATTTAGTGCTATTATAGCTTTCGCAAGTACATCCAGAATTGAAAACAGATAATTACTTATGTTGATAACATTATTGATGATTGTTGATGACTGACGGATTAAGATTTTAGTGATTACACATATAATTAAAGTAGCAGCTCCAATAGTGGCTCCAATGGTGGTCAAAGCAATAGTTTTTGTAAGAGTAAGGAACATGGTAGAGCATTGTTTTTTGAGATTCGAAGGGATCGTAGCTTCACATAGCATTAGCAATGCACGAAGTAGGAATGCATTAAGTTTTTTGAATAGTACTATTTTTTAACGTGTTGGAAAAATAAAATCTATAACAAAAAGGTTTTAGATAGAGTTGAAGCTAATAAAGATTGAACATATATTATGAAGCACAATCGACAATTTTTGCCACTATAATTGGAAGGGTTAAAAAATGCAGTGCCATGGCATTCAAACATAGATTTTATAGTAATATTATTTCTTATAAATTTTTTGAAATAAAACTTTTATTAATGTGGCACGCTCTTGTGGAAACTAACCGTTAATCAGCAACATACCCCCTTCAAGAAAGCGTCCAGCTGTGCTTCGTACCATTTTTCATCTGGTGGATATAGTGCTTGGATGTGGTGACCAGGTTTCTACCAAAATAAGCAAAACAATTTTAATAGCCCAAACAGATGTTATGCAAATTAAAAAGTGATGCAAAAGATGCCTGTTGTTTTTAGGTTTTTCAGCAAACCCGTGTCCCTACCTCCCATTACTAAAATTCTATGAAGCTGTAATATTTTATCTCATGTGATATTCTTCTACAAAATTGAAACATAGATTTTAAAGCTTCAACAATTTAAAGAATTTCATTTACTCCAGTCACTTACTTATGACTCAGTCTCTAGTTTAAATCCGTATCAAATTACGGCTAAAATGCATCAACTTGTTAATTACAATGAAAATAATACATTATCATAACTTTATACTGCGCTAAGCAAGCAAAACGCCCTATCTGAAAAGTTTTTCAAAATTCACTTTTTTGTGCTTATATGTAATTTAGGTTGAGATCTAACATGTCTCGAAATTTCATATATCTGAGACCACCAGAACTAGCACTTTTCACAATTTGCAAAACGCCCTATCCACATTTACCACACATAAAGTGGCAATCAAAGCGCTCTATCTGCAGATACAGCGTTTTGATTGGCCTGAACATACACAAAGTTGGACATTATGAGCAGCATTATGTAATCAAAGAGTATATAAACAAAGGGAAGCGAAACTGAAGCATATATATTTGGTTGTTTCAAGGCAGCTCATACAAGCTAGTGCACTTCTAAGTGCTCAATCTTATTGCTATATTTTTTATCATAATATATTTATTATGACAAGACGATATTTAAGTGACAAAAGTCTCGTTTTAAAGATCCGACTCAGAGATTTGATGAAAAATTTGTTTTAATTACATGTCCATTGGAAGGTTTTGCTTTTTTAAAATACTGACATTATTGCACTCAGTTGTTTGCTTTAAATTATTTTTAATAAAAGCGTTTGATCTTTTTTAAACTACTATTTTACTTACTCCTTTCATTTCATGACATCTGGTTTGAAGGATACCTAGATCTTTGATCATCTCTTAACTTTTGAGCTAAATATGGCTATTACAGGGTTTTAATCCATGTGTTGACTGGATGAGTAATAGGAATTGCAACATATATCATTTTGTTGACTAACTGCGGGTTAATATCAGAATTTAAACTTGTAATCCTTTGATAATCCAGTCATGGCAAATGGTCTTGTCGCAAACTAACAATGAGAAACCAGTCCAATTAAGCAATCAAAAGGCCCTATCTGCAGTGATAGGGCGTTTTGATTGCCTAGTGCCAGCTTAGTAAATTGTCAATTTAAGCAAACAAAATGCCCTAAGTGAAATAACTCCTTTGATTTTAAAGTTTCACGAAAAAAAAAATTCAGTAAAGATTGTTGGATATCTCACCATAATAAATAAAAAACAACTAAAATACTGCTAATACTGATGCCAGGCTTGACCAAAACGCGTTTGTGCTTGTGCTGAACAATTTACAAATATCAAGATACAGTGTTTTGCTTGCTCAGGGCAGTGTAGTATAGGCTACTAATAATTCTGCCTGTTTGGTGCTATCAATCAGCTAACACTACTAATCAGAATAAAAAGCATCCATAATTATTTTAATGCTTTTTAAAAAGTTACAAAAGTTAGGAGCATCGACAGAGTCACAGATATTCATCAATTGCTGGCTACTGTGCTATATGTTACCATAACTATTTTAATGTGTATCGGTTAATCTCACAAAGCTACCCTTGTGTATAATTACAAAGTTATCATTTTATGAAAATTAGTAATAATTTCATTCTTTTAGCATTATAAAGTTGGGGTTTCTTGACCTTTTTAACTTGACAATATTACGATCTTGCAATTAAGGCAGTAAAATCCAAATCCAAATTAGCTGCGAAAACCTATGCATTGTTGTTTGCCGTCGCAATTTGATGACATGAGTAAGTTGCTTAGAAATAGTATTTAAAGTGGCTCGCCCTAAAGGTCAAAAATGGCCACTACCGGTCTAACCTTTTGCATTGGTATTGAGGCGAAGTAAAATACTTTTTCATGATGCCTTTTCACCATAATATGGTACAATTAATTCAATGACAAAATTGGCAAAAGTAATATAAAACAATTGTGACAAACAAATATACCAATTGTGACATGATTAGTCTGTTCTTCTGCTGCTGCAAAACCCTAAATGGCTAGACGCGTGAAAAAAGCAAAATGTTTAGCGGCTACAATCTCGCTAGAAGGTTGAACTTATGTGATAAGTCTTTAGGTTGTGTAGGAATGGGAGGTTGACTGGTTTCTTACAATCTATTTAATCAATTGACTAGCATGCAAGAAGATAGCAAGCCATGCCACATTAGGAGAATGAGTCACTTTAAGCACAAACCACAATTGCATAAGTACATAGGTCATTTCTGCTAGTGAGAAGACCTTGGAGAATAAGACCACATTATGCAATTCTGTGAAGATTTTATTACTGCAGTTATACTTGTGCTGCAATATTTCTAATAGAGTGAAAAGCAAATGAGCTGCCCAACCACAACCTCCTTCATTATAAAGTTACAAAGAATAGGAATAACAACAATAGCTTTCATTCGGAGGCTGAGGCTATTGAGAAGTAGAAAGTGAATTAGCTAAGCAGGCAATAGTAGAACACACATAATAAGAGCATAGACATCATGATTGATGTGTATGCAGGCAATGAATTTATGTACAATTTCACTACCAAATATTTTAGTAAAGCTAGACATCTTTGGCTAAAGAGTGCTAGATATAGGTCAAAACAAGCCAGTGACAAATCTCATGTTATGCATCCTTGTTTGGACAATTTATTTCTAAAGTGTTTAATGCATTGGAAGTTTAACATAAAAGTGTGCCAAGAATGCACAAAGAACATTGACAGCAATAACTGCATAGTACTGACAGCAATAACTGAATAGAACATGATGTTTAATTAAAATGTAACATAAAAATAAACGTTTTATTTTGTTTTGGTAAGCTTGCAGCAAAAATGTTTGTTGTGCACATAAAATATTGTTTTGCTCCAAATACTTTACAAACAAGTACTAATAACTTTATTGATGCAAATTGTACTGAAACTATATTTGCTACGAGCACCAATGGAAGTCAAAATAAGTAATACAATTCTTACAGACCTTTTAAAAACAATGGCCTTTGCTGCTACAGAAAAGTGAGTAGACCCATAGGAAGAGAAGTATATGTTCTCATACTGCTAAAACTACCTTTGGTTCAGAAATGAGATTTGAAAAGAGCAATGAATTATTATAAGCATTGGCAAAATGTTTGGGATGGATAGGAAACAAAGCTGGGTATTGCACATGCTGGTAATTTAGCTAATGTAAATAGATTTCCTACACTACCTAATTAAAAGTATCAATGCAAAATCTAAATACATGTAAATACTTACTAGCCATAGTACAGAGTGACCTTTTAATGTTTGTCAACATAACATCCATACCGCTTTGAGCATCTTGAAATTATATTAAAGTTGCTTTCATTATGAGCTCCCTTTGACATTTTAAAGTATTAAAATGGGCAAATACAAGTTGCATTTTCAGAGAACTTTTCAATTCAAGTCATATGCCACAAAAAGTTCCTCTGCGTTGTTTGTAGTATATTCTAAAAGTGCTAACACTACATTTGTTTTAAATTTTAAAGTTGACACAAATAATTGAGCAAATTATGTAGCTTATTAGTAAAACTTTTGTTAACATCAGCAAACAAACTGCATACATGCTGCCCGATACCGAAGGCCAAAAATAATAATATATATTGCTATTTATATTTTAACCAATAGTTTTGCAGTTTTGTTATTGTACAGCAATTTGTATAAAACCTACTGTATTTCAGGTTTGAGTATAACTATGAGTTTTAGTAGTGTTCTGGCCCTTCCTATCGCGTGTTTTAAACATTTTGAGGTAATAATTAAAAGCCATGAGTTGAATTGCGCAACTTCAGCAGCATCTTATATATATATATCATTCGCCAAACTCATTGTCTTGAATCATCAAAGTTCACTAAATCATTCAAAAGGAAATACATTCACTTGTATCTCTAATTCTTTTATAGCTTTACCCTTTTACTGCCACCCATGTACAAACTAAGCTACCGGCCTCCCGCCAGCCATTTCACCGAAAATTGCCAATTTAGCTTCATGATATGTACATGAAGCATGTATACTATTTTGTTTCAACTTCAAAGTTTATCTATAAACTTTTTGTAATATATTTTATTTTGCTAAAATGTTAACATATAGTGCTATGCAAAAATCAATGTACCTTCACTTTGTGCATTGCTAAAGCTATGTGAAGCTACAATCGCTACGAAGTTAAAACGATGCTCTACAATGTCCCTTACACTTAAAAAACTATTATTTTCACTATCATCAGAGTCACTGCTGCTAATTTAATTATCTGTGTAATCACAAAAATCTGAATTTGAATTGACTATAGTGTCATCAACATACATGTAAGTAATTATATGTTTTCTGACTTGCGTGATACTTAACAAAACTTACACAAAAAATGTCCATTTTTATTTTGGAAATTCTCAAAAAAAAATTTGAAACTGCTTGGTTATCTTAGACTAATCTATTAGAGAAATATTCGAACCACACTGACAATACCATCAAAGTTTTAAAATCATCCGTTATGTTTTTAATGGATAATAAAATTAGGTGACCACGCAATTGTTGGAAAATTCGCAAAAATATGCATACGGCAGTTGCTGATAGATTTAGCATAAATTCGCATACGGTAGGGTAAGAGTAAAAACCAACAAAATATTTGTCAATCTCCTGCCTCTAAACATGATATCTCAAATCTGATAATTACTCTCAGTGTTGACTGAGTAACTAAAAGTGGTAATGAGTAACCATGGAAAACTATTCATTTTATATAATTATGCAATTGCTCAGCAATTGCAACCATGACTCATAAAGACTAAGAAGAGCAATACTAAATCTCTTTGCTACGCTACATTCCTTTGATTGGTTTGCGCTATTTATATTATGTAATCTGCCAATAATAGATGAATAGAACACAAAAGTGGCATAATGGTTTATGTAAGCGTTTAAATAATACAATGCTTGTAAAAATTAACAACTTTTCTTACTGAAGCTATGGCTATATCAAATTATTACACTAATTTTTGGCTCGCATGTATAATGTGCTATTTTACAGCAACTTATTGCAATATCGCATACCTTTAATTTGATGTCTGCAAATCAGTCTTTGGTGTGGGCCATCAATGCTTCTCATCCAGCAGTTATCTATAACTAAAGCGTCATTGATTATTTGCAACTATACAAAAAAAAAACTACTTTTGGGCATGCTGTTACATTCTTACGTCAGGTATACATTTGCTAGTTACAGTAAAACTTTGTACAGTATATTTTGTGTTGGTGAATTTAAAGTTTTGCTTATCATAGTGACTTTGCCAAAATGTCAAACTTTACTACATTTCAAAATACAACCTTACTGATATAATGTTTTATAGTTTGTAATCTATAATTATGTATATGTTAAAAAATATTATAAATTTCGGTAGATGAAACCTTGATTATTTTGACATATTTTTTATGCAAACCAACGTGTAATTAGCAACATACCTTTTCTAGAAAAGAACATCCAACTTTGTCTAATACTTTCTGCCATCTGATGAATATACTGGCAATAATGCTTACCAAGTTTCTACTAAAAATGAATAGATAATTCAAATAACATAAACAGATATACAAACCAAAATGAATGCAAAATACACATTTTAGTTCACTGGTTAGGTTTTTTTTGGCAAACTTGAATGTCTGCCTCCTACTACTGAAGCTCTATAAAACAGCTAAGCTCTTAATTACTACACAATTACTACAGAAGATTCAAACTAAATACTAAAAGTTTCAAAATTCAAAGGCTGCATATACCCACTTACTTGCTTATGCCTATGCATGTACTACTATTACTTACAAAATCATAACTGAAATACGCAAACTCTCACTATTCATGATAACAATAATACAATTACTTTATGATCATGTTATTCTAATAACAGTTTTGACTGTTGGTAGAACCACATTAATAACGTTACTTATCATTATAAAAAACATCAAAAATTATAATAATAATAACTGAAAATAGATTAAAGTTGGAGAATTAACTGATTCACTAAAATAACTATTAATTGTCAGCTGGCGTGTCTGTGTTGATGTTACAAAACTGAACATTCGTGTAACAATAATAAAGTCAAAAATTAGGACTTTACAAAAAGTTTTGATTTTTTCCTTTTTGGTAATATAATGCTGACCTTTCTTGACTTTTCTATGCAGAACAATATCAGCAGTTGGATGACATAAACGGATGTAAAAAATATATCAAACGTGTTCTGTGCTACATTCCTTAAAAATTATAATAATTGAAACATACTTTTTTCACGCTAGTCCTATTTCAATATTAAATAAAATTTATACTGCTTTTCTACAACTGTATGTTTCAAGTAAATAAACTGTAAATTGACTAAAATAACATGAACAACTTACCGAATGTGACTTGCTCCCTTACATGTAGTTATTCTGCTGCTACCAAGCTCTAGTAGACTACATGGGTGAAGAACTAATAGTCCTAACAGCCACAGCAACATTATAACAGCCACATCTCTCTAGCTGTTATATACTGTGGTTATACTTTTGCCACTTTACTTCAATAAATTTAAAAAATCAATTCTTCGACTAAAAAACCATCTCTCAGGTATTGCGTTCGGATGCAAAGTTTTAAAAAAAGATTTATTTTGTGGCTGGATGCAACGGCATCGAAAATATGAATTGTACTGATTATAGACTTATTTAAACTTTTACTACAGCCATGCTTAAACATCAGTTGAAACCATAATGTGCAATTATTGTGAATTTTCACAAAAAAGATCAGATCAATGAGAAACCTTGCAAAAAAAGGGAGTGCTTAAATGGCAGTCTTGAAAACTATAAAGAGGGTCAGCAAATAAATTGTAATGTATTGTAGTTTGTTAATATACAACTTTATTTCTCAAATCTAATAAAGCTATCATGAATATTAGCACAACTGACTGTATCCGACATAGCTGCTAATTCTTTGTATTTGCTGATGCTTAGTCATAAACTTATTGCAATATGTTTTTAAATAGATTGTGCTATTAACTGAAACGATACCAAAACAGTTAAAAGTAAGAGTGTTTTAAAATTGATATATGCCTCCTAGTTCCATATATAAGAGCCTCCTAGGGTTTATAATTTATTGATAGAAAATTACACATTTATGTTGGAGTTGTCTCCTCTTTTCCATATATATGAATATAGATATATAAGGCGATTATGGGAATCATGTTTAAAATACTTCTATAGGGTTGTTAAGCACTATAAACACTGCTAGAATTAGGAGGCTCCCTGGACGCCTCCAAATTTTTCAGAGCCTCCTAACATGGATTATATATTGATAGAAGCCTCCTAGTTGGGAAATATAGTTCTATATATATATATATATATATATATATATATATATATATATATATATATATATATATATATATATATATATATATATATATATTTATGTCAATAACCGTCGCAATGAAAACTGTGTACATGTTTACTAGTTCTATCAGCAAACAAAAGATTGCGGGTAAAAGTGAATCTTTCCTAATTTGCTTGCACTCTACATATCCATGATTGTTCACTCATTCCAAAGTTTTGTGGAATCACATTCTGTTTGATTTGGAGTCGTATTCATTGTAGTTGCTGTGAATAAATTATTTTCTCTATTTATGTCAAACTCACAGGATTACGCAACTTTAATAATTTCAGTGTACCTAAGCATAAATGTTTTATGAGTTTTATTATCACCATAACAATTTTTTTGCCAGTATTGCAACTGATCTGATAATATTTTACCTAATCAGTTTGTGAAAGCTTTAATTTAGTCCAAAAACAGAACAAAGTATGTAGAATGTGCTACTTTCAATTTTTTAATGTTCCAATTATATTTATAGGACTATAAACTCCTCTGTCATACAGCCCTCGACCAAAGTGATATTGGAAAAAAGAAAGGGTACTGCTGGTTCGGAAATGCCATATTAGCGGTCGAATGGCACTGCAGTGCAATAGGAGAACTGCAATGGTAGCTGCAATGGTAGCTGCAATGGTAGCTGTAATGTACTGGGTGTTATTATGTACAACAAACAAAAATAATGAAAAGAAAATAATCTATGTTTGTATCTCTCCTCTGCAATAGGAGAAATGCAATATTAGAAATAAAATGGCAAGCTGCTGTGTAATATACACAGTTTGAAAGTTGGTTGTGTTGAATGTATAATGGTTTTGACAGCGATCTTTAACCAAAGTGAGGAAATGGGTCATGTTCACAGAAACCATGGTTAAGTCGAGTGTGTGAGATTTAGAGTTATCTACACTATCAGAAGGAGAAAATTCTCAATTATTTTGCAAAGAAAAAATTGATTTCAGCGTAATTACAGCAGATTTTATGGTCAATAAACTGAATGCATGTTTACTATTAATGCGAAAAAATAGTTCTGAGAAAACTGGTGTTAAAGTTTGAGAAAGGAAAACCAATGCACAATTTTGTTTACATTTCAAAACGTCATAGCAACCAATATCAAGAAGTTGCGATATTTATCTAGATTTTTGTATTTATATCCAACAAATTATGCTGTGTTTAAAAATTTAAACATATTTTAGTTGGTTGTCATAGAAATAACTGTATATATATAAGAAAATGTAGGCCAATTACCAAATTTTGCAGATATTAAAAACGGTTTGGCAGTACCGCGATATTTGGGCACAGCCGTAGTATCATCAACCAAATCTTTAGAAAAATTATAACAGTAACATATTGCACATCATTGGTCACTATGTACTTTGATCTTGTAAATTCGAATGATTATTCTTATAATAAAATCTTATAATAATCTTATAAAATTGAATAATTATTCTTATAATTAAATATTAGAATAATCTTATGAGAATTGTTAAAAAAATATCATCGTCATTTCCTCTACTTTGACTGCTTTGGACATCAGTTGGAATACCAAAATACTCATTATAAGTCTCCTAAATGTCAGAGTTATCTTTCAAATCGGCAAAAAAGAAATGATTACTTTACAGTACTTCTACGTTCATTACAGAAACCTTTGGCAATTGGAAAATGCCATAGACTGGTGAAATGGGCACATTTTTCTAGTGAAATACACACGGTTTTATGGTTCTATTTTCTGTCGCACGGCTTAATGGGCATTTGTTGTTAACGGCATAATGTTGGCCGGTCTTAATTTTGATTAATAAAGGCTTGTCAGATTTTAATAGCAATTTTAATCCAAATTAATCTGTCTAGCTATACATTATCCGATCAGATGGGTAAGTTTTAAGATATTGTCTACACTTTTAAAGACTTGGGAACATACTTAAATAGGTTAATATGTGTTTTGTATCGTTATTATACTTAAACGACTACACACAAAAATGGTTATATTTTTTGATGAGATGTCAGTACAAGGGTTTTGGTACGGCATTGGTGAATAATTTTCGGGAGTTATGTGCGCATATGCATTTATCATAAAGCTCCCAAACACTCGCTTTGGTCGTGTTTGGTTGGGAGATAAGTTATTTTATTTTACAAACGTTATATCCACTAATTATCTTTTTTCGACTAATTAAAAACTAAAGAAACAATCTTGCGCACAGAATAAGCTTCAAAATAATAAAGATTTGCAAGAGTAGACAACTCCAATTAGAAAATTGAAAAATGGCTCCAAAAAATTTCAAATTTTTGGAATGACCTAAAAATTAATGGTTTATTAGAAGGACCGCGACTGGCCAAACAATAATTTACTTTCGCTACCAATTTTATTTCTAGCTCTGTCCAATGTTTTTTTTCATTACCACAAATGTTACAATGTCACTAACTTTGTGATAACTAGAGAAAGAATGAAGATATCTATTTAATTTTAAAACAGGTTGTTGAGAAAAAGATACTTTATTATGAAACCAATAAAAAACTTAAATTGACTTCAGTGAAAAATAGAAAAAATCTTACAAACTTGACCAACAATATTTTGCTAGCAATTTTGATTGTTATATTTTGACTGGTGCCATAATATTCTGTTACTATTATAGTTTTTCACATAAAATACATGCACTAGAAGAGTCAAAATTACTTGATACAGAGTTTTTGCAGTCCCAATGGCTAAGAATGTTAGAAGCTTCTGCAACTGTAAACAATTGTGGTATTCTTCTTCGTCAGTGAATTTTGCGCTGTGAACTTATTCTTTGATAATCATTGAGTCGCTAGTGAGAGGCATGCTGTTCAGGCTATATTGCTAGCAACAAGACCATATTTTGTTGATACCATATGAAGCTCATATCTTGTTGGTATATCTAAAGTGAAAGCTGAGTAACTATAAATAAACTACCGCGCTGTCTAAAAGCCGATGTATCGGCTTCCGGCCACGAAAAGAAGATAATCCGAGCAGATACATTGACTTGCGGTAGCGAAAAAGTTAATTTTTATACGCTCATGGTTATTAGGTAACACAACAGAAAAATAAAATATTAAATAATATCCAACTTTCAAGTTTCAGATTTCATTGTTTAGTCCAATTTAAAAGCATATTAAACTCATTTTAAAGTTTTTAATGCAAGCTCCTTCAAAGAAACAAATAGTAAGATTATGCATATAAGAAGATTTCCATTATTAATTTTGTGTACATATATGCATACCTACACTGAAACACAAGCATCGCTAATTTATACTAATTAGTCCAATTGAAATTGTGCATATTTACTGGTTCCATCAACAAATCAAGGACTAAGGTCAAATGAGCGTAAAATTTCTTTTGCTTATAATTCACAATAGTTTAGACAGAAGGTTCTATGAAAAGTTTTTAATTCTATAAATTTCAAGTGATTATGTATTTATTCATTGGTTTATTACCAACAAATAACTTTTTTGAATAATTTAAAAAAAACACAAACAAGAGTTTGAACACTAGTACTTCTACACTGTTTTGATCAACCCTTGTCTGTCATACAATGTGCTGGCAAAAGGGCATTAGCATAACCTTTTTGATAAGAGTAGTTTGAATATACTAGCGTGGTTACATTGTCAAAGAAACAACAGCTCGCCGGAGTTAAATACATGCTTCACGCTGATCAAGGTCATGAATATAAAGTCCACGATGACAATATCATTCCTATGTGTTGCTGCAAGATTGGCTGAGAAGTTGCTTAATAAAAACAGAGCCATCAGTCATTTTAGATTATTAGTAATAACATATTATGCAAGTGTTGCTTGGTCGAAGGCACATTCATACGCTGTGTCTTCATATTTCACTATCAGATAGCATTGTACAAGCGAAGAACAAGCATCGGATTGTTACACGGTTATCTACGCACTGCAGTCATTCACTTCACGCTTCACTGAAGATACGAAGCAAACATTCTGAATCATAAATCAGTATCAATACTGCCTAGTGTTGCACACCAGGAAACACTTCCCTATTGTGGATTAAATATTGCCCCGGATGTTGTAGAAGCTCCACTGATATAAAGAAAACAATGATCAAACTCAATTATGTGTTCAGGATATTACTGTTGGAGTTTCAAGTATAACATAACAAACAAGATATGAAGACACATGGAAGAAACTAAGAAAAAAAACAAAAGACTATAATCAGATATGTGTATGTTTTTACTGTATGTGCATAAACCTCATACATTCTAGTAATTAACAGGAACAAAGGACTCATCGAGCCAATGACACATTCAAATATTGAAAGGTTTCAATTATAAAAAACAATCAAAGAACTCTGAACTCAGTATATGTAGCTAACCAAAAAGACCGAACTTTTAATATTCGGTTGCTTGGTTTGTTTGGAAGCGAATGTTGCCTATAATTTGCCATCTTCTTTAGGTAAAGCGATGTTAAACCTTTTGGACGCAATAATTCTGCTAGCTTATCTCTAACTTATCAAAGATCTTCAAATAATATGCATGTATGCATTGAGAAGCAGAGAAATATTTTTACCAGTTTATCTTTATCGCTTGCAATTAATCTGCAATGAGATTATAACCTGTGCCTTGCTTAGCAACGTGTGAGAACTTTCAATTTTTTATTTCATTCCAAATTTGAAAGCAATTTTTTATATTTACATTTAACAGTATTAAATAAAAGCTCATTCTATTCATTGATACATGCATGTTTGCTACAGTTTGCAGCCAAACCTAGCTTTTTATGCGCATTAGAAGTTGAGTTATGAGTGTCGATACATTGTAAGCCATATTAAGATAACCACAAGGATTCTAATAAATAATATCCAATAAATCTGCAAATTTGTTACAAGTCTTATAATAATAATTGATCTAATGCTATATATATATATATATATATATATATATATATATATATATATATATATAAATAATCAATAAAACAGACTATAACTTTAAATAAAACACTTGATTACTATTAGTTTCATGCTTGGTAAGAGCAATCTTCAGATAAAGTGCTTGCACCATTTTTTGTCACACAGTTTTATCCGCTGGTCAACGGCTCCAAAAACTGCGCCTTGTGTCTACAAGAACAATTTCATATTATATACAGGCCACACTTTTGTTCATTGAACAACCGCACTGAACTCGTCAGTGTCTGCAGACACGCCTGCAAATTTCTACTGTCCAATTTTAAAACCTAATGCTTCTACGACCATAATCTTCTAACTATAAAGTTTTAGCAATTGTAATAATTGTAGCTGTATATAAGTAACCAAAACTGGTGCAAGCACTTTATCTGAAAATTTCTCTTACCAAGCATGAAAGTAATGGTAATCAAGTGTTTTATCTAAAGTTATAGTCTGTTTTATTGATTTTAACTTGCTCTGATTTTATCATTGAGCACTCTTCTCGGATCTTAAGCTTTCACTCATGTCTATATATATATATATATATATATATATATATATATATATATATATATATATATATATATATATATATATAAAAATATATATTTAAATATTAATATATTTATATATATTAATATATATATTTATTTAATATAATATAATTAATATAATTATATTTAATTATATTATAATTATAATTAATATAATATATATATTTATATTAATTAATATATTTATATATATATATATATATATTAATTTTTGTCGCTTGTTCATGAATATATATATATATATTTACGAACAAGTGACAAAAATGAACTATACTTATTTTACGTGCAGAAACAAAAGTTAACATATTGAAACAAAAGCATTTGCATCATTTGCTTTCATAGCTATATTCATTTTGTTGCCTTTGATAAGACGAGCTTCTTCTCATCTTTTCAATACATTACCCAATAATTTTTGACTTCAAATCTTCTTTTGCACTGTTGAATTGGTCAATATTTGCATCGAAACAAATTTTTTGGCAGAGCAATATTTATATGAATTACATTTAGCACAAATGCAATGCGTACAAGTTTTGCTCACTAAACCCTACCTTCACTCTAAAACTAGTCATTCATCTACTATCATATATGTAAACCATTTTTTATATACTTGTACTTTGAAGCCTGAAAAATGGGTTATACGAGGAACTACTTGTGGCTTGAGTCAGCTATCAATTAATTCTTTGGCGTCGCTTTCAAAGTTTTAACTAAAAAAAACAAAAAGCTTTGGACTTGGACAACAAGAGATTATATTGTTATTGATGTAAGCGATTCATTATTAACACAATTTTGTAAACACTTTTCTACCGATCATTTGATATTTTGGGCTCGTAAAAATCAAATAATGTCAAATGGGCTGTCAAATGTACGCGGTGTTCATTTAGAGAGGAACGCTCTATTTTACAACCCTTCTCACAGGGTGGGGGTCAATTGATGGTGGCGTTCAAATATAGGTACCATTCAATTTTTGGTTTATTATTTTATTTATGATACTATTTATATATTATATACATGTATGTTTATATATCATTTATTCATAATAAATTTATATGAGTTACACTATAATATTTTTGTGAGTGAGCAACTTCTATTCAAAGCAAAAGCTAGACAGGCTAGCTAGTTGACAGGTAGTGAATTGATAGAGGCTTGATCTTGTCTAAATAACTGAATTTAATCAATTTATTCCAGCCTAGATTAGCTAAAGAATTGATAATTTAATTTTAGTATTTTGATTATTGAATTGAATTGAATCAGCTCTTAGCTGATATGTGATGCAGAGAAATTGGGAACTGAATTATTAATTTTTGATGAGCATTGGATTGAATAGAGTCATTTTTTCCAGCCTTGAAAACAACTCTGTTTCAAATTAATGAAGTTAGGAGACCTTTAAACTGAGTGAAAACAAATATTTGGAATAAGCAATAATTAGGTGGAAAGATTGTGCAAGATTAACTCAAAGCTGATGTTTTGGAAAATTCTAAAGATCTCACGTATACTTGGGTATATGAGTTTAATATAAGCCTTCTTTACAATGTCATGTCAAGAAAGAATTGCACTACTACATGACCTTTTGAATTGACAATGATCATCTAGTGTGTTTGACTGTACTGGGTAGTTTCTGATTAGCATCTAACGTGTAACTAGCAATACTTTGTTGTTAATTAATAACGATGAGCACATTTTACATAACATGTGATAGCATATGATACGGAGAACAAATAGTACAAAATTTAGCACATATAGTATATGCACTGAATGTGTATGTATGGACTACATATATATATATATATATATCTATATATATATATATATATATATATATATATATATATATATATATATATATATATATATATATATATATATATATATATATATTATATATATGTATAGATACATATATATATATACATATATATATATATTATATATATGTATAGATACATATATATATATACATATATATATATATATATATATAAATGTAGCACATATATACACATGTATAGGGTAGATGTTGTTTGTTCATATTAAAACTAGTGTCATCTACCATGAATCTTACAAAATATTCCTTTATTTTGTATCAATTTCACATCCCATTTAGGTGCATGATCCTTATCACTCAGACAAGCAGCTTGCATTGAAATTTAAAAAAGAATTTAAAACCTATTTGAAAATTATCAAAAATTTAAATGGTTATTTAAACAGAGTTAATGTACAGTATGTGAACTACACAAACTAAATATTATAATTAAAAATTCTAATTGACGATTACCGTTTTCTGATTGTCGATAGCCAATTTCAATTGAAAATTGCTAATTATGATTGTTATTTGTCAATGTTGGTAATTTTCATAAATACCTAGTAAATTTGAAACAAGATTGGTCTATGTTTAGCACTCAGAAGCTAAGGATAGGAAAAAAGCCTCATTGGTTTTACATAGATTTCCTGCTACATAGTTGCAATCTAATGGGAAAATTTTAGCTCTAAAAAGCTCATTCCTACTAGGTTGTAGATGCGGGAGAAACAAACTGGTTTGAAAACATAGCTAGACTTTTAGTCAATCGTGTGAGTGAAGGAACTACAAATCTCATTGACCAATCATGACGAACTTTTTGAGTGCTCCTTACAGGCAGACCAATCAAAGTAGTTAATAAGATATTTTATGTATATAAGCTTAGCAAGCTTACATTGATAGTCAGTGCTTTGATATCAGTGTTTCAAGAATTGATTAGCAAGTGTTGCATCTGTAAATTAATTCTGTAATACGATGGATTTAAAGATTATTCTTCTACATGTTGGTGAGTGATTTTATCAGTAAAAAAGTATCAACTTCGGATAAAAGTTTGAGAACCATTAAACATTCATTAACGCAGTAGGCACTTCTACAACGCAAATAACCCGTTCCAGGACTATTTAAATTATAGCAATTTATGTTATAAGAGTCGTAAAATGCATATAATTTGCGTAATACAGTTAAGATCTTTCCAAACTCACCCCTTTGTCCGTGCAAAAAGAAAAACTTGACTCAACTCTTATAATTCGTGCGCTTTACTGTAACTGCAGCCTTATTGGTTTGTATAGACAACTTTTCTCTTGTTATAATCAATCTTACTGGTTTTATAGACCATGATTCCGATAGTTGTACAATAATTTGATAGGGAGTGCACCTTTTCGACGTTTATTTACATCACTTTTCTCAATTTTTATAAACCGCAAAGTCTGTTTGCAAAGTAAAACTAATAACAAATATTTTTTATGCGTAAAATAAGGCAAAACAACAAGCAATTATTATTATAAAAATCAGTTTTACCTCTAGGTGTATTCAAGGGGTCAAAGTTAACATATAAGATTTCTTTCAGCAATACTTAAACTCATGACTTCCAGATTGGCCGACAATTGCTTTAACACCTGCACCAGTCAATTGCTTTTGTATCTATGAACGATTGAGCAGCTATCCTATTCTCCATTTTTGTCGACACATTTAACGATCTAATACGACGAACTAGAATGCCACAAAAATTATATATAATGCTATACGCAAGGCGGTTTTTTTCCGCTAGTGTGGCGAGATAAACTAACATCTAAATCGGTTTTGAAAACTTGCTTAATCTGACACTTTACGTTATATGGAATTTTTCAAGTAGCAGTTAGCAAAAACTTGGCATGAATTTTTTAGGTTATTTGTAGTTTACATTCTAGGAGGTATATGTTATAGGAGCGCCTACTGTATGTAGTTTTGAGATCATTTGCCGTATGATAAAGTAGAAATACCGACTGTTACATATTGTTTAGGAAAAATTAATAAACAATGATCTATTATTTTTAAATAAAGCCTCCTATTATTCAAAAATAATTAATTCATTTTGAGACTTACTAGATAAAACGGAGACAGATAATTGTAAAGCACAAGAAGCAGAATAATTTCATTAAGTTAAACAAGAAAAATTTATAACAAGTTTATTAAAATGGCTACTCATATACTCCAGACAAAACCTCTTTCACTATCTAAAATATTGGCTGGTCTTATAATTTGCAGCATGTAGTTCTTCACTTGATTTAACCTGAATGCAATGATTACGCCTGAATATTGAGCTGATAGTATTTCAAACTGAAGTTATTTTAACCTATTTCTAAGATTAAATTAAAATGGTTAGTTCCTCTAATATTAGTAAACTTGATTACTAGGTATGATGTTGGGAGGAAGTTATGCTATATCTTGCTATAACTGTGGAAACTGTGACAATGATGACAATGTGCGGTTTGATTGTTCTATTATCTTTGGCACGGATTCATGCTATATCACTTACATCGAGTCTACAGATACAGGTATGACACTTCCTTCGACTATTGTTCAATTGCTTTTTTCAAAGTTTCTGCTACGGTTTATTACAATCATCTTTGTTTGATAGATGTTATATTTAATGTTTAAAATGTATGAAACATTCAAAACATTGTTAAAATATATTCAAATGACTTAGTCTGAGTGTAAAGAACTAATATTTAGCCTTATTCAGGTTTTGAAGTTTCTGTACCGGTATTCATTAAATGGGCAAACATGAGTGCTCATCAACATAGCTAACTTCCGAATTTTTAGTTTCCTTGGTTGAAGAAGAGTTTTTGATGTTGATTTAATAGCTTTTAAAAATATAACCAAAATTTTTTTTATTTTTTTGCAAAAATAAGGTTTGAAGTTTTCAAATATGAAAATGAACATTGGTTCCGCAATGTACCAGAAATATTTTGGTTGCATTCAAAAATATATTTGTAAGAGTTTCTGAACCCATAATAAAGGTTTTGAAGCAGAAGAGTGAATTAATGAATACTTAGCAAAGCTGTTTTGCGTTTGCCATTTTAGCGAAGCTTTTTTTTCGTAATAATCATTATTCTATGACATAAAATAGAAAAAATATTTCATTATAATGCTAAGAATGTTTTTAAAAAAAGCTCTGACTGCATAAAAATTAGGTGCTAGGACAGTAGTTATTCTATATACACTCCTATGAAGTAAGTTGAGTGGGATCATTTTCTGGTTTACATTACATGTATGTCTTGGATGTTTATGGTTAACAATCAAAAGCTTTGACTTGATTTGATGCAAAAAGAAAATATATTGTTATGTAAAAACTGGTTTCTGCGTTGAGTGTAGTTCCAGACAATTCAAAGTGCATGTTTAAACATTCAATAATTCTAAGAAACCTTGTTGATAACAGATCATCCTCATACTTTAAGTTAATACTGTTTTTAGTGAGCAAGTCATGTGGCCTTGAGCTACTTGACGACTACAACTTCAGAGATGGGTGCACCAAAAAAATGGTGCAGTGATTTGCCGCTGTCGCACCAGCTACTGCAATACAGATGACTTGATAAGGTCTTATCGTAAACAGACAACACTGAGCAGAACAACAGAACAGAAAAGTACTATAACAGAACATAAAAGTGCTACAACAAAACAGAAAAGTACTACAACAGAACAATATTACAGCACTGCAGTACCTTGCACAAGTTCTACTACTTCTTGCTTGCTTGCTTTGGTCGTACTCATACTCTTCAGCTAGTCATAAAAGCATGCTCAAGATCTACTCGCGCTTGTCATTATAAACAATTTGATAATATATCTTTCAGTATTTAGGTGTTTTAAAATACAACAGAAAAATTGGTGATTTTTTGCGTCAAAATAATCAAGTTGACTATTTTTACAGAATCCCCATGAATAGTAGCTCATTTTCTCTCATTTTTCTAGTCAATATGTTGTTTCATGTATAAAAATATATGTAAGCCAAAGGTCAGGAATGTCATTTCAGAAACCTTTCGTCTAAACAAAAACAATATAGCATGACTTGTACAACTACGGGAACCCTTGGAAATGCTCAGCAATTATATTATCTTCTGTTGAAATGCATGTCAGCAAATAATTTTTTTTATCCCCACTGATCATTTAGAAGAAGAAAGCCAGATACTGTTATACCGTTTTAATAACAAAGAAGCTAATCTTTATCAAATAGTAACAGCTGCGCATGCATGACTTTCAAGTTTTACAGGCAGATTTAAATAGCAAGTATGTAAACTGGTTTAATGGACCAAAACAAGTGTTATTAGTTTGAAAACAAAACACCCAGGTAGCTGTGCTTTAGAAAAACGTCTAAAAACTACCAGAAGTTCTGACTCGCCAAAAAATTATTCTGTTTTTAGGTAAAAAGCCAGATTATTTCTGCTGTATGATTTTGCTGTCCCGTACTTTTTCTACTAAGTTAAGAATAAGCACAGACAGACCTTAGTTTGCATTGTCAAGAAATAGATACTTTATTTTGAAACCAATAAAAATCTTAAATTGACTTCAATGAAAAACAGAAAAAATCTTACAAACTTGACCAACAATATTTTGCCAGCAACTTTGATTGTTATATTTTGACTGGCGCCATAATATTCTGTTACTATTATAGTTTTTCACATCAAGTACATGCACTAGAAGAGTCAAAATTACTCGATATAGAGTTACTGGAGTCCCAATGGCTAAGAATGTTAGAAGCTTCTGCAACTGGAAACGATCGCGGTATGCTTTTTCGTTCGTGATTTTTGCACTGTGAACTTATTTTTTGATAATAATTGAGTCGCTAGTGAGAGGCATGCTGTTTAAGCTATATTGTTAGCAACAAGCTTGTTTTTATGATGACCAAATCTTATTGGTCTATCTAAAGTGAAAGCTGAGTAATTATAGATGAACTACTGCTCTGTCTAAAAGCCGACGTATCGGCTTTCGGCCACGAAGAGAAAATAACCCGAGCAGATAAATCGGCTTGCGGTGTCGAAAGAGGTAATTTTATACGCTCGCGGTTATTGGGTAACACAACAATAAAATATTAAATAATATCCAACTTTCAAGTTTCAGATTCCACTGTTTAGTCCAAATTAAAAGCATATTAAACTCATTTTAAAGTTTTTAATGCAAGCTCCTTCAAAGAAACAAATAATAAGATTATGCATATAAGAAGATTTGCATTATTAATTTTGTGTACATATATACATACCTTCACTGAAACACAAGCATCGCTATTTTATACTAATTAGTCCAATTAAAATTGTGCGTGTTTACTGGTTCCATCAACAAATCAAGGCCTACGGTCAAATGAGCGTAAAATAACTTTTGTTTATAATTCACAATAGTTTGGACAGAAGTTTCCATGAAAAGTTTTTAATTCGATCAAGTTCACGTGATTATGCATTTATTCATTAGTTTATTACCCACAAATAACTTTTTTGAATAATTAAAAAAAAACACAAACAAGAGTTTGTACACTAATACTTCTACACTGTTTTCATCAACCCTTTTTCTGTCATACAATGTGCTGGCAAAAGGGCATTAGCATAACCTTTTTGATAAGAGTAGTCTGAATATACTAGTGTAGTTACATTGTCAAACAAACAGCAGCTCGTTGGAGTTAAATACATGCTTCACGCTGATCAAGGTCATGAATATAAAGTTCACTATGACAATATCATTCCTATGTGTTGCTGCAAGAATGGTTGAGAAGTTGCTTAATAAAAACAGAGCCATCAGTCATCTTAAATTATTAGGAATGACATATTGTGCAAGTGTTGCTTGATCGAAGGCACTAGCATACACTGTGTCTTCATATCTTATTATCAGATAGCATTGTACAAACATCTATACAAGCAGCGGATTATTATACAGATATCTATGCACTGCAGTCATTCACTTCACGGTTCACTGAAGATATGAAGTAAACATTCTGAATCATAAAACCAGTATTAATGCTGCTTAGCGTTGCACACCAGGAAACACTTCCCTATATAACTCCACTGATATAAACACTCATCAGACGCGATTGTACTTTTTAGTACGATTGTACTAAAAAGTACAATCGCGTCTGATGTGTGCTTCGCACGAAACAAATTTGTAGCGCAAATACTAAAAGTTTACTTTTTTCACAATAATTTATCAAATATTTCATACTCCACTAATTATCTTTTAGGTTTTTAGTGTAGAGTTCTCTTTTTATAGGATTTTGCACTGGCTTTTAGTTAATATATATATATATATATATCATCATTAAAACAGACTATAACTTTAGATAAAACACTTCATTACTATTAGTTTCATGCTTGGTAAGAGCAATCTTCAAATAAAGTGCTTGCACCAGTTTTTGTCACACAGTTTCATCTGCTGGTCAACGGCTCCAAAAACTGCGCCTTGTGTCTACAAGAAAAAATTCATATTATATACAGGCCACACTTTGGTTCATTGGACAACAGCACTGAACTCGTCAGCGTCTGCAGACACCCCAGTAAACTTCTACTGTCCAGTTTTAAAACCTAATGTTTCTACGACCACAATCTTCTAACTATGAAGTTTTAGCAATTGTAATAATTGTAGCTGTATATAATCAACCAAAATTGGTGCAAACACTTTATCTGAAGATTTCTCTTACCAAGCATGAAACTAATAGTAGTCCAGTGTTTTATCTAAAGTTATAGTCTGTTTTATTGATTTTAACTTGCTCTGATTTTATCATTGAGCACTCTGCTCGGATCTTACGCTTTTACTCATGTAGATATATATATAGATAAATATATATATATATATATATATATATATATATATATATATATATATATATATATACATACAATGAAACATGGATAACTCGCCCTCGGATATAGCGAACACATGGTTAACTCGAATGGATTTGCTTGGTCCGTTCCCACGCAATGATAAATGGCTCTATATAACTCGAACTCAACACTGTTATAACGAACTGTTTTTTGCCCAACGGCTACCGAAACGGTTGCTATCGCTTTAGAAAATCACTTTATTCCAAGCCATAGAGGTAAACCTCAACTTTTCGTAATTCATAAGTGTCGTTATTATCTCCATCGGCAAAATATTTTTGTCAACGACTTTTCTAAAGGTTTGGTGAAATTTGATTTATCCTGCTATACGATGAATAGCACGGGCTAGCCGGGTCACGCGCGCAAGGATTTTCGCCACGCAAATACAAAACAAAAACAACATGTTGTTTTTGTTTTGTATTTGCGTGGCGAAAATCTTTGAGTGCGTGACCCGGCTAGCCCATGATGAATAGTTTTCCGATGTTGATTCCGTGTTGAATCAACGTCAAAATGTTGAATGTTTAAAACGTCTTAAATATTTTTTTTAAGTAATTAAACGTATACGTTGTCTTAGCTAAAAAAAGCCATTCATCGTTTGACCTAAACACAGAATACGTGTGTACATTCAATAAGTATCCATTCAAAAAGCGTGAGTGATATACAATGTACCGTAAAACCTCGTAAAACTTTTAATTGAACTGCCTCGGAGTGTTGCTCTTAACGAATCCCAGGTAAGGTAAGGTAATCTTTGCATAAACTTCAAGAAAAATCGGCAAAATTGATCGCGGGTAAAACACTCAAAAGAAAAAGATGTCTTTTCTTTTGAGCATTTCAGCAACAATCAAGTTTTGCCAATGTCAATCTAAAAAAACGTCCTGGCAATAACATCACCTCAAACAACAAACCAATCTCAAGTGATAGAAAAATCTCTATACTTATTGATAAAAACGTTTTAAGCTTTACATTAGAAGCATTAAATTTGAAACAAGTCATTTGTGCTTTTGATTTATATTATAGTTTGTATATGTACATGTATCTACTAATAAATACAGCTGTAAGTAAATACATGGACTTGTGACAGTGCTCTGATAACTTGAACGCTCTGATAATTCGAACACTTTTGCTCGGTCCCTTGAAGTTTGAGTTATCCGAGTTTCACTGTATATATATATATATATATATATATATATATATATATATATATATATATATATATATACATACAGACAGTACAACAGTACTGCTTGTAACATGAGTATAATGCTCCCTTACTTCGGTTTGGTTGAGCACTCTGTGGGAGGTGCGGCACTATTAGCCTTTGTGCAAAGCTCAGCACTTTTGTGGTTGGAGATCTCTGGTGTCAGCACATTGACTTTCTTAAAGTCTGTGAGGCAACCTAGTTGTTTCGTGGCAGGAAGTCAACTCTCATAGGTAATGGGATTTGTGTTCCTTGCCTAAGCTCTGAGCTGCAATGATGCGGCTTCAATAGCCAAAACAGTACTGTCTGTAGCATGAGTATATATACATATATATATTTCTCAAAGAACGTAAATGTATATAAATATAAGAAAGTGAGGAATGACTGATACTTGTTTTCTTACACAATAAATCTTACAGACAGTCTAACAGATAATCTTAAAATAGTCTGGAAAATTTTATTGTAAAATGTGAAATTATTTACGAATTACCAACTGGTTAGATTTAGAAGGAAATCTGCGCAAGCTAAAGCACCGATAGGAACTTTTGTCAAACGTGTGTTTAACAAGCACGGTATTCGCTTGCTGAAGAAAGGAAATTGCGCTTGTCTATGTATTATATCGCTATTAAAATAAACGTTAGATAACAAATTGCAAAATATTCATACAGACAAACATGTTTTATGTTGAATTAAAAGAAATAACTTAAAAAGGTCTTTTAAATAACCAAAGGTATGTTCGTGCTAATTGATTGTGGAGTGCAAAGTACCAAATCAGATTCCACAAAACATAATGTAGCTAGAAAATAGTCATTTGAGCAACTAGAATAAATTAGTAGTGAAGTAAATGTAAATGTAAAATAAATAGCAAGTATGTAAACTACAAAATGTTTATGCAACATATATATTTTGGTAATGTATATATAGTCGGTACAAAAGTTGCCAAATTTTAGGTTCGAGATAAGTTATTAGCTTTATGAAAAAAAAACTAAGAAGCATCATGTTGCATATGCTTAGGTCCCAAAATATTTTTGAACAGGGGCATCATAACTCATAGACGCAAGGCTAAAATAATTAGCACTCGCATGGTGTATTCGGTATATGAAAACGTGTCTGCTGACTATGCTGCTCTAGCTCAATGGCACAACGTTCGGCTAAGGCACTTATCAATGCAATTTTAATATCAAGATTTTAATAGCTGTAGCCGCAATGCAGATAGACGACAGACATACAACATACTTTTTAGAAGTATATACATATAGATTGACCCAAAAGATTCTGCAAATGCCCGTTTACTTGTTGCAACATTAAACTAATTATTTTTAATCTTTTTGTCACAACATGGTTTTTGTTGAGTTCAGTAATCTTTGTTTAACCTAGACTCTAATAACGATGCAATAAAGATTTAAAAGTGAAAAGGGAACTCTAAGCTAGAGGTTATCTCTGGTGCAACATTTAAACATATTCTTTCTGACGAAAGCTTTGAAAAGTTGCAAGACCACTTTGATAAGTTTAGCTTTGATTGCCAATTTAGAATGTTTCAGTTTTTGGTAAGCCAACTCCAGTCTACACTAAAATTTTATTAAATTGATCCGAGATTGATGTTGAGAAAATTACGGTGCTCGCGGAAGCCCCATTTCAAACCGATTTACTCACAGCTATTTATAAAATTTCATTATAACAATGAGTTTTCAGTTCAAGTAAAAACAATAGACGTAGCTTCAACTACATTTGTAAAGCTGTTCTATTTTAATCTAAGAAACTCTCAAAAATAAATCTATTGCTCAGTCTTGGCTGAACTATTTAAGCTAGCCAAACAAACACTAATGGTTCTAATCACTATTTGGAGCCTGATATTGACGGGTTCAGCAGTCAAAAACAGTATTTCAGATTTAAAGTCAATAGATATAAAATGAAAAAGCTTGAAGGGGATGAAATGAGTAGCAGTTAAAACAACAGTGAAATTGAAACAGTGGAAGGCAATGAGCGGGTTGAACAAACACTTTTTTCAAATCTTTTTAAGATTTTTAATGTTTCTAATTTTATTTCTGATACTATTACAGATTTTTTTATTTTTTTATTTCATATGCAGTAGATTATTATCGTTTATTTTATAGGTTTGCAGACTTTCTGAACACATTTTGCTAACTCAAATGACATTATGAAAGCTGAGCCTGCCTTGAATAGTAACTTGTTAGTCTAATTCTTCTTTACATAAAAAACTACATTAGGCTAAAAATTATAGCAAATACAAATAAAGCAAGAAAGTGTTATTGAAAGTGCGTATCTGGGTAAACTTTCAAATTAGATTCAAAATTTATCAAATTTAATAGAAGTTTTAGTATTTTTAGGTAACTGAATTTAATGTTTTAAGGTCTTCAAATATTAAAGTAAATCAAAATATATGAGATAGCCTAAAATTTTCTCAGCTTTCTAAAGTGTAATTATTAAATAGTCTGTTGAAAATTGAAGGTAAGATAAAAAAACTTTTAATGACTAACGTCAAGTCTTTTCAAGTCAAGTCGTTAGTGTCTTCTTTTCCATACCTTTAAAGCACTCTGAGCTAATTTGGAAAAGGGTTTTATCAAAAACCTGTTTAACAACAAGTTCTTTGTAATAGAAAATAGAAATGGGTGAGGCACAGATACTAGCCTCATTTTTTTAACCCTCTTTGCATCAGATTTCATAGCTGTTAGCTACAAGCTATTGTTATTGTCTAGAAACTGATTTTATTTTATTTTATTTTTGGGAGCAACTTATTCTTATTAGGTAATCAAGGAAATTGTTTCGAATGAGTACGAATAATGATTAAATTTATGTTTTTATAATAATATAAATGCTTTTAAGGACAAACCACATTTTCAACAAGCTAAAAATGTGCCAGTTAACCATGGGTCTTGTTGGATTGCTAACAGAATAGCCATAAAATCTAACCTTCTCCAACTAAATAACGCTTGCTGTGCTCAGAGAAGAATTTCCAAATTTGATAATTCAAAACAAACTGATGATAGCATGCCCAAACATTAAACCACACCCAATTGAAAATATATCACTGGTGCAATCAATAAACTATGTAAAATTCAAACATGTTCATGCGCAACATATGAATAAAAATCTCTTAAAGAAATCTAATTGGGCATCACTTTGAGTAGAAAATTTTGGCAGAAGATAGTTGCATTGCAATTTATTGGACAATGAAAAACCTATAAACAGCCTAAACATGTTCGAAGTGGTATCAGTTACATACACTTTGCTATATAGCATGGTGTTCCAAGTTTTACCTACATAAAATATGATTATTTAACAAACATATTTTTAAAGTTCATCAATAAGCTTTGCTGTTGTTTTTTACACAAATATCGCCTGTTTACATCATTTAACTGTTTAATAATTTATTTTAAAAATGAATCCTATGGAAACTAGCTATTTGAACTATCGGTTCAAAAGATACCATTTATAAGCAAGCAATGAGGTGGTTAAACTATGATACAAATTAATGTATCTTACATTTTGACACATCTCCTTCTAATATTACTTAATCAAGTGCAAAAAATCTAAATAGTTCAACTGTAGTTTTTTATCTCTCTAACATTCTCTCTCTCACTTTTTCTCTCACTTGTCATTCATAAGTGTAAAGTCCATCATGACTTGAAATTCATATGTTTAATGTCTTTCATTTATTTGGTCATTCATATGAGTAAGCTGCACCATTACTAGGTATTCACATGTGTTAAATTCATCAATAATGATCATCCATATATGTAAGGTCTATAGTTACTAGTCATTCATATGTGTAAGATCCATAATTACTGGTCAATCATATGTGGAATATCCAAAATTGCTGGCCATCCATATCTATTAGTTCCACTATTATGGATAGGTCATATGTGTAAGGTCCATTCATGTTTAAGGTCCCTCATCACTGGCTATTCATAAAAAGTGCTGAAAAATTTTTGCACTAGAAAACATATTATATGTCAACAGTTTTTAATGCAACTAATCAGTTTGGTTCTGTAAAACACTTAAGAACAAAATAAGAAGCAGGTTAATAATTACATAGGGTCGATCGC
This sequence comes from Watersipora subatra, assembly GCF_963576615.1. Taxonomy (NCBI): domain Eukaryota; kingdom Metazoa; phylum Bryozoa; class Gymnolaemata; order Cheilostomatida; family Watersiporidae; genus Watersipora; species Watersipora subatra. The sequence goes on from NC_088717.1 coordinate 46,066,021, forward strand.
TAGTGAATCTTGAGAAAGCTTTGCACATTACAACATACATGTACATGTAGTTACACTGAGGCATTAACATGACAACCTAAACTCACATTAGCGAAATGCAATTTACATTAGGAAGCTGAACACATGTTTATTAGTCTCATCAAATAAAAAAGGCAAGGATGTGTATCTCCGTGTAATATAAAAATCTTTGGATGAAATATTTATTTTTATTTAACATTTACAACATTTACGCTTCTAACTTCTAAACTTCATTTTACGAGAAAAGTGTTGTTTAGTGCAGCTTAAAAGATTAGGAAAAAAAACATCTGTAAAGGTTTTCAACCTGTTTTAAACAGCTGTAACTATTAAATTTTACTCAGCATATCTGTATATAGCGTGTATTATTACAAGTATCTATATTTAAATCGTTAGCTATAGAATCTGAGATCAATACACACACTACTGGACAAAGGAAAAAATTATTTCCATGACAACCACGTTGAAGAGCTTAAATAAATAGGAAGAAGGCACCTGTATTGTTAATATTGCCAAGAAATATGGTCGCAATCAATACAAATTTGAAACTATTATTAAAAGCAAGATATACAACAAAGCAAGCACAGGAAAGAGCTTACATGTACAACTGATGACTCGAAGAGGTTGGAGGTCATGCACAGAATCAGCATTCAAGAATAGCAAAAATTTAATGGCGGCGAGGAAGTAGAAGAGACAGAAACACCTACATTGGCAGAAACCAAAGAAGTTAGAAGTTGGTATGGAAAACCTTACTAGTTTCTTTGAAAGTAAACATCCAGAAAAGTTTCTCACAGGCCATGTTATGGGCAAAGTTAATAAAAGGTACATGAGCAATGTCGGATAAATTTTGAGGAGTCATCAGAAACAGACTTCATTGGATAAATTTCTTTTCAAAAGAAAAGTGTCAAAAAGTACAGATGATAACAGTGAATCTAACAAAAAAGCTAAAGTTGAAAGCACACCAAAGGAATTGCTATTAGAGTAAGTTTTGTATAGAATATTTTTCATTTCAAGTGTTTAATTTACTGATGCGCACTGATACATATAAACGTTACTGCACAATGCATGTAATAATAAAGTATATGATTATTTATCTTATTTAAGGGTCATGTCTTTCATTTTTTGTTCATTTCATGCTTTATTTTTTCCTGTTTAATTATAACTTTGTAGGTATATTTTATACTATGTAAACACAAATCGTCGTATATATTTAACTCATATATAGTTAGCTACTCAAGATATTGCAGTTGGCGCATCCACATTACCCGCTAGAACTTGCTAAAGCTCTTCCCGCTACGGAATAAATACGTACAAACTTCTGTATGTATGGTTACATTGATTCTTGTGCGCATTTTATACGAGACCAACTACAACTTTCATTGGATTCTTTTATAAGCGTTACTTAGCTAGCAATTGTGTACATAGCACCAGCATTTACAGCGCACCAGCAAGCATCATCCTCAATAAATGATTGAGCCGACTATATTCTACATTGCATCAAATTAGCTTGTTTTCTTTGAGCACTGTCTGCACCAGCAGAAAAGCTGTGTTTTTTTTGGCCATTTTTGCTTTTTAGGACCCAAAAGTGGTGAACCTCTTATTTTAAAACCAGTAACAAAAATTGTAGTTGCGATTCCTTTGACAGGATTAGACAACTTTTTTAGCCAAGTAAAAAATTCAATTTTATCACATATTAAATCTATTTTTAAGTGCACAGTAACATAATTAGCATTGATACGGTTTTGCCTCTTCTCTGCTCTACTTACTACATGAACAAGTTATAGAGCGGTCTTTCCTTTTTTGTCGTATGAACTTTGGTTGTACGAAGCGAACTGAATTAAAATGAGTACTGTAGTGAATGAATAGAGTGACCTTCCTATTTTTTGATTTGGTTGTACAGTGAAATTTATAAACTATCTATTTCGACATAGATGTTGTTTTAACCGTCTATTGTTAAACCAAAACATTCATGTTTTGTCGAAATATCTATGGTGAAATAGATTGTTTATAAATTTCACCATGGTTGTACAAAGCCAATGGAAGGTCATGTGATCGTTCGTTTTTTTTCTCGACCACCTAGACAATTCTTTTTGCCTCAAAATTTACCTACTAAGTTTCTACTTCAAAAAGTTACGTACTTTTCATTCAATGTTTTATTGTCTATTAATTGCCTTACCTATACTACTTAACCCTTTCACTGCCATTCATGTACAAATTTAGCTATCAGCCTACTGCCAGTCATTTTGCCAATATTGCTCACATGTATACAATCTTTTTTTCAATTTCAAACTCTATATAGAACGTTTTGGTTACACATTTTATTTTGCCATAATTTTTTCTATTTTAGGAGGCACTTACAAAACTTACACAAAAATGGTCTTTTTCAAATTGGAAATTCCCAAACAAAGATTTTATATTAGGTTTCAGGCTAATTTTATGAAGAAACTTTTAGACAGCCGTGTCACTGCTATAAAAGTCCTAAAGATCGTGGGTTATGTTATCAATGAGTAGAAAAATTCAGTTACTTTTCTTTCAAATTTAGCCATTTTGCTGACATTGCTTATACGTATACCAATTTTTTTACAATTTCAAACTCTATCTAGAACGTTTTGTTATAAACTTTATTTTGTCAGCATGTTAACAAACACTGCTATGCAAAAAATTCACTGTATCTATACTTTGTGCATTGATAAAGCGATGTGAAGCTACGATTGCTATGAAGTTAAAACCATCCTTTACAATGTTCCTCATTCTTACAAAACCATTACTTTCACTGCCATCAGAGTCAGTGCTACTATTGCTATTTTGATTATCTGTGTAAAATCTAAATCTGAATTGGCTATAATTTCATCAACATAAGTAGTTATTTGTTTTCTACCTCAGGAAGCACTTACAAAACTTTTATAGGAAATTTTAGCTTTCAAGTTGGAATTTCCAAAACATATATTTAAAATTATTCTTTAAGCTAATTTTATAAAGAAATCTTTAGACAACACCGTCACTACCATAAAAGTCCTAAAGATCATTGGTTATGTTATCAACAAGTAATAAAATCAGTTACTACACAATTGCTGGGAAAGTCACAATAATGGGTCTATGGCAGTCAACCATAGAAAATGCATAAATGCGTCAAAGGCAGTGAAAGTGTTAAAAACATAAGATTTGCTACTGTTTGTGGTAGTAATCATGTTTATTTCTTTCTGCAGCTGAGTTACCTTTTTCAGCTACCGGTACTACAGAACTACAGCTACAACAAAACTTGCATGGATACTCCTAGCGTTGCGATACGCGATGGTGAAAAAAAAGAGAGCAGGGTACATTACAAAAGAGCAAACCATCTTATTCACGTTTAGAAACGCTCCCAATTAAAAATATCACTCAAATAACCTAAAAATGAGAAGATTTACCAATTAAAACGCTTGCCTCTTGAAGCAGTACAATGCCTCCAAAAAGTCTACTGCTAAAACACAAGAACACATTGATTTTTGTAGGGAAAGAGACCAAATTTGCGAAGCAGCAGCTCGACGAGCAGAAACTGCTGAGCAAACATGGCTATGACTAAAACAGGCCGGAATAGCTACTGCAGCGGCTATAAGTGCGGAAACTGCCAAGCAAACACAGCCATGCCTACAACAAAGCAGAACTGCTACTGCAGCTTCTAGAAGAGCTGAAACTGCTGAACAAACACAGCTATGCCGAGAGCAGGCCAGAATAGATGATGCAGCTGCTCGAAGTGCAGAGACTATTGAGCCAACCCAGTAGCAACTCACACAGCTCAGAGCAGCTGCTACAGCTGCCATATTTGGAAAAACCACTGAGCAGATGCAGCGGCAACAAGAAAATGATGCACTAGCTACAGCAGCTGCTCGGAGAGCTGAACTTTCAGAGCAGATGCAAAGGCGACGACAGCAGGATGCAGTAACTATGCCAGCTGTACATTGCCTGCTCAAGTCTAGGCACAAGCTGAAAACTGTTTGTTCATACACCCAACAGTAAAACAAAAAATGTTGTCTATCTGCCAGTGTTGCGTTGAATTAACAAAATGTTGTTGGTATGTCCTGCTATTTCCTTTATATTCTGCTATACCTACCTATTATCAAATTGCAGAATTTTCTAACATATCTTTAAGTACATATATGCATATATTTTCATGCATTCGTTTTCCTTGTTGTATCTCATAAAAAAGCAATCATGTTGGCATTGTTTTATTAATGCAAGGTGCTAATGTTGTATCTGCCTTGACATCATACTCTTTGCGGTGTCATACCTGTAATTTTTGCGAAAAGTAAGTTTTATCAACACAACCACATTACTGCAGCACTGTTTGTATATACTTTGTCAAAACACAGGCTATAGACAAAGAATTGGTGAGCCTAGATTAGTGTTTTAGGCATGTAAGAGTCTCCATTCAATAAATGCTGGTAATAGCTAAATATTTTGTAGAATTTCTCAACACATAAAAGTTTTTCAACGCTGCCAGTTTGAAGAACTTCAGTTTGCCTAGCAATGTCAATTTCTTTATCAGTTCTCTGTACAAAAATAGGACAACTCCAATTTGAGTGGTTCGAGACTGATGCATTGTAAACTAGCTATCAAACACATTGCAGATTTCCATTGTCATCCCCAAAATTATTGGCATGGATGAATGCATATGTGTATGCAGTCTGATCAGGGCAACAATTTCAGTAGACTGCATATTTGCAGTTGTTTTACAGTATGAAAAACATCTCTCAATAAACGTCTTGCTTTACGTGAGTCTATTACCGTAGACGGGTAATGCAGCTAGTTAATGTTTATACTGTTATGACACATGACCAATCACCAGAACAGTTGAAAATCATAACATAGATCTGTCATAATTCCAAAGAAAAAACATCAATCTGGAAAAAACTTAGACACTAAAAGCTATTCCGACACTCTATTTGTCTATAAGAGACAACACTTTTATAACTTTAAGTGCTGTTAGCCGTGGGCCTGACTAGTTTTCCAATATACATGTATATAAAAAATTGTTTCTTCACCCCGGGTAACCCATATGGGTGGTAATTTATGCTCTAACTTGGGTCTCCTACCAGAGACCTGGGAGTTTAAGCACTCGCCTCAAGATCTTAGCTGTTCCTAAATGCGCACTTTTCCTCAACTCACCTGAGTTGATTGCTGTCAGTACTGTATCTGGGCAAGCCACAATTTATGCACCGGTGTTATTGCGCCCAGTGCCACAATGACTACTAGAATTACAGTTAATCTTACATCCTAGCATTTTTCAATCTCTTCTCCAAGAGGGAGATATTTCTCTACCTTTTCTTTTTCTTTGCTGGCTATATTGTAGTCATTGGGTACTGCTATATCTATTATAAAAGCCCTTTTGTTTAACTTGTCCGCCACCACTATATCTGGTTGGTTTGCTAGGACATGCTTGTCAGTCCGGATGTAGAAGTCCGATAGGGTCTCAGCGCGGTCATTTTCATTGACCTTACCAGGAGCTTCCCACCAGTGTTGTGATTTATTAAGGCCATTTTCATCACATAAACATCTATACACAACACCTGCGACATGATTATGCCGCTCAGTGTATGCGTTTACTGCTAACTGCTTGCATCCACTGATGATGTGTTGAACGGTCTCAGGGGCATCTTCGCACAGTCTGCATCTAGGATCGTCTCTAGTGTGATAGATTTTTGTTTGGAGTTGCCTTGCTGGGAGCACTTGCTTCTGGGCTGCCATGAGTACCGACTCTGTATTGGCTTAGGTTTCCTTTGTTCAGCCACATATATGTCTGGTGAAGATCGCCAACTTTAGATATCTGTCGATGATAAGCTCCGTGAAGAGGTTTCATGTGCCAGTCAAATTCCTAATAATCAGGACAAAGCTCCATTGTCAGAGCAACCAATTGAAATTCAGCTAACAACTTATCTGAAGTGGCCATAGAGGCTGCATAAGCTTTGATGCTTTGTTCTTCCTATTTCACTGTCCGCTGTACACTTTTGAGTCCCCTACCGCCATATCTCCTATCAAGATACAATCTAGTAGTATCAGATTTTGAGTGGAGTGCTACATGCATGGTCAGCAGATTACGAGTTGCTCTATCTGTTTGCTTGATGGTTTCTTCAGTCCAGTTTTTTTATGCCTGCTGGATATCTTATTACCGACAGTGCGTAGGTATTTATTGCCATGACTTGGTTCTTGGCATTGAGCTGGCTCCGTAGGACCCGCCGAAGGCATTTCTTGTATTCGGGAATGGCTTTGTGACCTACCTCGGCTTCGTGGTTGATGTTGCTTTGCATAATCCCCAAGTACTTGTACCCTTCTTCTATATTTTTAATGGTTTCATTTGGCATTCTTAGGCCATCTGTGAGCATAGAATGGTTTTTCTTAAGAATTAGCAAACCACATTTCTCAATACCGAAGGTCGTTCCGATGTCCTTGCTGTATAACTGAGTGGGGCGTATTAGCGAATCATTGTCCCTTTCTTTCTTAGCGTACAGCTTGATGTCATCAATGTAGACGAGGTGGTTTATCTTGGTGCCACTCTTGAACTGGTGCCCATATTGAGCCTTCTCCAGCATATTGCTTAGCGGGTTTAGGCATATGAAGAACTGCAGCGGTGATAAGGAGTCACCTTGATAGATGCCTTGCCTAAGTTTTACACTCACCAACTTTTTGCCATTAGCCTCCAGTCCATCTTCCAATTGGTCATTGACATCTTGATGAATGCCACAAGGGCAGGGTAAACATTGTACATACTTGGGCACTCAAGTATCCAACTATGGAGATTTGGGTCATCGACATTTTTGTAGTCTATCCAAGCCATGGCAAGATTGGAATGCCTTCTCCTACTGTCTTGTCAGACCGTCCGATCCACCAGTAACTGATGTTTGGCTCCTCAGGTGTTAAGCCCAATTCCTCTCTGAGCACTGGTCATATAGTGACTAATGTCCTATTCAAGTTTGTCTGCAACTATTCCTGAGAGCAGTTTCCAGGTGGTAGACAAGCACTTTATTGGTCGATAGTTCTTAGGAATTGCCCCCTGTTTTGGATCTTTTATCAGAAGTACAGCTCATCCTTTGGTCAGCCATTCCGGATGGTCGCCTTTTTCTATTAGGCATTTTGTCTGCTTAGCCATTCTAGTGTGAAGTGATGCCAGTTTCTTCAACCAGAAGGCTTGCATCATGTCATGGCCGAGTGCTGCCCAGTTCTTCATACGCTGCACTCTGCACCTGATGTCTACTTCGCTGATGGTGAGTCCTTGCTGAGCCACAGTGTGTTGGTGGCTCTCTTTTAGCTTCTTTAGCTATTTTACAGTGGTGTTATGAGTGGTCTTTTTCTCTCAGATGTCCTTCCAGAACTTTAAGGTGCTGGATCGGGAGGATCTGACATTGGCCTCCGCATTTCATCTTTGAACTGGGAATGCACTCTAGATGGATTATTGATAAACAGTTTGTTCATTCTCTTTTTATCCTCTTCTTTGGTGTACCAATTCAGTCATGCCGAGAGTGCTACTAGCTGCTGTTTGGCAGATTTAGAAGCTTCTATTGTGGCGTCTCTTTTTGGACAGTCCAAAGTGTGATTAGATGTCTCACTGAGCCTACTAACTTTCTTGCGCAAGTTCTTGGTCTTATTTCGTGGCCTCAGCTGCCAAGATGGATTGGCTTGAAGCCTTGTTGACAGTGGCTTAATAACCATCCCCTCCAAGAAGACGGTTGGCATACGGTAGAGTAGGGCATTAGTCTCACTGATCGATTCAGTTAAGACGGACTCCAGTGCCAAGTTAATGTCTTCCAACAGCTTCTTAGGTATGGCCTTGCTAACTCTCCATAGTTGTATCCTGCTTCCATAATCATTAGCAGCTGGCATATTGATGATATTTTCCGCAAGCTCTTTCACCCTTGGGTCAAGGTCCAAGTGCATGTTTTCTTCAACCCGTGAGTCAACCATCTTGTGTATGTGTGACTGTGTGTGTTGAAATGCATGCCTTGTTGGTGGAGGCTACTTTGGTGAGCTGTTCACTAATTTCATCTACCTCAAGTTTCGGCATGATGTCCCGCTTGACTATTTTACTCCTTTGAGCCTCAAGTTGCCTAGCGGATAAAGGTAATTCAGGAAATATATATATTCCCTGAATATATACAGTGAAACTCGGATAACTCGCTCTCGGATATCTCGAATACACGATTAACTTACCATATTTGTTTGGTCCGTTCCCACGCAATGATAAATGGCTTTAGATAACTCGACTGAAACTCCGGTAACTGGAACAGTTTTTTGCCAAACAGCTACCGAGACGGTTGTTACTATCGCTTCAGAATATCATTTTAATCCAAGCCATAGAGATAAACATCGACTTTTAGCAGTTCCAACATTACCAACATCGGCCAAATATTTTCATTACCGACTTTTCTAAAGGTTTGCAAAAATCAAATTTTACCAAACATCCGCTTAGCGATAACTCTCCAAAAGCAAGAAAAGCGAGGTAAAATTCGAATAAATTTAAAGTAAAACCGGCAAAATTGATAATGGGTTTTTAATAGTAAAGCAATTTTGTAATCACTGACCTACTGCAAAATTGATCTTGGTTAAAACGCTTGGTAAAAAAACACAGATGTATTTTTTCTGAGCTTTTTAACCATGATCAAGTTTTGCCAATTTTAATTTGAGAACGTTCTAGCAGTCACATCACCTAAAACAACAAACAAAACTTATGTGATAAAAAAATATCTATACTTTCTGAGTAAAAATATTTAAAACTTCACACGGGAGACCCTTTAACTTGCAACGAGCAATCTATGCTTTTGATTTATATATACTTTGTACATGTACAGGTATCTACTGATAAATACGTGCACTTATGACTGTCCTGATAACTTGAACGCTCTAATAACTCGAACACTATTGCTCGGTCCCTTGAAGTTTGAGTTATCCGAGTTTCACTGTATATATATTCAATACATATATATATATATCAATATACATATCAAAATGAATATATATAAATATATAATAAAGTATAGGCTAAAATTCAGCATAAAGTGCTCGATACTGAAGTAGAGCTTACTATAAGCTTACTATAGAGCTTACTGAGTGTTACACACCTTTTGTGTAATATGAAACTTTTAGTAATCTTTTGCTTAGTCAAATTTTAATAAATTTCTTACCAACTTTATACATATATATATATAAATATATAAACATGTAATAAATATATAAATATATATATGTATAAATATATATATATACATATATATATATATATATATATATATATATATATGTATATATATATATATATATATAGTTACTGAAAGCAGGAGCAAAAACATATAAAAAGAGAGCTCTACACTAAAAACCTAAAAGATAATTAGTGGAGTATGAAGTACTTGCAAAAAGATATTAAGAAGAAAGTAAACTTTTAGTAATTGCGCTAAAGATTTGTTTCGTGCGATGCACTCATCAGACGCGGTTGGACTAAAAGGAAAAGCGGTACCAAATGTGCCGAAAAGCCAGAAATGTGCTCGCTGTATTAATCATGTGATTTATTGGTAAGTGTAACCGAGAAAATAACTCCTAGCATGTCTGCATTTAAAAGTCAATTCATTTCTTTTATTCAATGTGCTCAAGTTGAGTTTGCATATTATGAAGTTTTTTTCTAGTAAACATAGTTAGCATCATTTTGTTATGTTTTTATATGGTTGTGCTTGAATTAATATTTTCCATGTTATGTTGTATGTTGAGTCGCTGTCTTTAAACTTTCAAATGTGCTGGCTCAGTTTTGTGTGGTGATGTTTGCTTTTGTGGTTAAACGAGGCTTTATGATTGCTGTATCTCGTTTTAAATTCTGTTGGGCAAAGTCCTATGTAGGTTGCTACATGGTTGTTTGCATGGTTGTTCACTGCTGCTTGGTATATCAAATTTTTAGGTCTGCATTTTCCTTCTAACAGGCAATTGTTTGTTTTGAGTCTGCAGTTGCAACTTTTTTTGTTGTCTTCTCTTTGTTGTGTAATAGTTTTAGTGAGGGTTTTGTTGCTTGCATCAATGATAGTCTTCATGTTTGGCATTACTGAGTAGCTCAGTTTTAAGGTCTGTTCACTAAATATTGCTTGGATTGGGTATTTCTTTGGGAAGCATGCTGTAACCATGCTGAAGATTTTTTGGCTGATATTGATTGCAACATCGGTGCTGAATGGCGGGTTGTACCATATGATTTTTTTTCTGTTATGTTTTTTGGAATTTTTCATGTTAGGATTGTATTGTAGTTTGCTGTTGCATCCTCTCTTGTGGAGTGCTTCTTGGTGTGGTTGCACTGTGCTGTTAAATTGCTGTTCATTTGATGACATTGCGTTTACTTGTTTGTTTGTTTATGTTGTCTGGTATGTTTTTCAATATGGAAGGTGGATGGTTGCTTTTTTGTGCACATAGAGTATTGTGTTACTGCAAGTCCGTCGTCTCTGTATAGTCCAAATCTGCAAGTCAATTCCTTGAGTATTTGAGTCAGTAAGTCCCTACTAATTCAAAAGTCTCTGCTCCGTCATAGCTACCCATAGTCACGTCAAACAATTATTTTATTAGAGTCCTTCTTTGACCAAGCCGTGCCGTTGTGAAATACAAACAATTTTTTTGCATGTAGTATGATTGCTTTTTTGTCTTCTAGGATTTCTGCCATGTTGCTTGCGAAGTCTACTGCTTTTTCAAATAGTGCCTCTGTTATTGAAGGGTAAAATTCACAAACGTCAAAAGTAATAAATGCTTGCTGTTGTTTCTCCTTTAATTCTCTAAACCAATTCAGTACATCACCCGTACTTTGCCATAATTTTACATTAGTTTCTTTTGTAACTTTTTTGTTGATATTTGGGAGCAGGTTTTGCTAATTTTTCCTATTTCAGATTTTGTTGGGTTGATTGGTCTACATGTGGGGTGGTTTGTGAAGATATCTTTGTGGTCTTTTAACGTTATGAATGGCTGTTTCTCTGCTAGTGTCTCAATTATTTTCTCAAGTCCTAGTTTGTGTGCTATTTCTTTGTCTTTTGATGTAATTTGGTTTACTGATGTCTTGTCAGCTTTTTTGTAGGCTTTAGTCACATTATTCTGCAACATTTTGCTGTGTTCATCAGTTCAAAGGTGTAAAAATTGGTTGTTTTATCGGCTTTGACAAATATTTTTTTGTTTGCTTGCATTTTCTTAGTGTCTTGACGCAGCCTTTCTAAAAACCAGATAACACTATACTATATGTGCACAAACAAAGCAACCATCTATCATCCATATTGAAAAACTTACCAGACAATATAAACAAATGATTACACACACTTTCATCAAATAAACAACAATTTAACAGCACAGTGCAATCATACCAAGAACCACTCCACGAGAGTGGATTCAACAGCAAACTACAATATGACACTGAGATGAAAAAATCTAAAGAACGTAACAGACAAACAAAAATCACATGGTACAACCCGCCATTCAGCGCCAATGTTGCAAACGATATCAGATAAATATTTTTCAGCATAGTTACGACATGCTTCCCAAAGAAACATCCTCTCCAAGCAATATTTAATAGACAAACCTTAAGACTGAGCTACTCAGTAATGCCAAACATGAAAACAATCATTGATGCGAGCAACAAAACCTTCACTAAAACCTTTACACAACAAAGAGAAGACAACAAAAAAAGTTGCAGCAGCAGACAAAAGAACAAGTGCTCTTTGGAAGGAAAATGCAGAGCCAAAAAGTTGATATACCAAGCAACAGTGAACAACCATACAAACAACCATGTGGCAACCTACATAGGATTTTGCTCAACATAATTTAAAACTAGATGCAGCAATCATAAAGCCTCGTTTAACCACAAAAGCAAACGACACCACACAGAACTGAGCAAGAACAATTGGAAGTAGAAAGACAGGAACTCAACATACAACATAACATGGAAAATATTAGCTCAAGTACAACCATATACAAAAAAAACGATGCCAACTATGTTTACTAGAAAAATACTTCATAATATGCAAACCACACTTGAGCACACTGAACAAAAGAAATTAATTGACATCCAATTGCAGACACGCTAGAAGTTATTTTCTCTGTTACATTTAGCACCAAATCACATGATTAATGCAGTGAGCCCATTTCTAGCATTTCGGCACATTTGGTACAGCTTTTCATTTTAGTTCAACCGTGTCTGATGAGTGCATCACACAAAACAAATTTGTAGGCAATTACTAAAAGTTTACTTTCTCCTTAATATCTTTTTGCAAGTACTTCATACTCCACTAATTATCTTTTAGGTTTTTTAGTGAAGAGTTCTCTTTTTATATGCTTTTGCACCTGCTTCTAGTTACTATATATATGTGCATATATATATATATATATATATATGCACATATATATATATATATATATATACATGTATATATATATATACATTTATATAAAATTTATTCATATAAAACCTTAACCTTAAGCTTTAACATACTACATTGGAATATATATATTTATATGTATGTATGTATGTATGTATGTATGTATGTATGTATGTATGTATGTATGTATGTATGTATGTATGTATGTATGTATGTATGTATGTATGTATGTATGTATGTATGTATGTATGTATGTATGTATGTATGTATGTATGTATGTATGTATGTATGTATGTATGTATGTATGTATGTATGTATGTATGTATGTATGTATGTATGTATGTATGTATGTATGTATGTATGTATGTATGTATGTATGTATGTATGTATGTATGTATGTATGTATGTATGTATGTATGTATGTATGTATGTATGTATGTATGTATGTATGTATGTATGTATGTATGTATGTATGTATGTATGTATGTATGTATGTATGTATGTATGTATGTATGTATGTATGTATGTATGTATGTATGTATGTATGTATGTATGTATGTATGTATGTATGTATGTATGTATGTATGTATGTATGTATGTATGTATGTATGTATGTATGTATGTATGTATGTATGTATGTATGTATGTATGTATGTATGTATGTATGTATGTATGTATGTATGTATGTATGTATGTATGTATGTATGTATGTATGTATGTATGTATGTATGTATGTATGTATGTATGTATGTATGTATGTATGTATGTATGTATGTATGTATGTATGTATGTATGTATGTATGTATGTATGTATGTATGTATGTATGTATGTATGTATGTATGTATGTATGTATGTATGTATGTATGTATGTATGTATGTATGTATGTATGTATGTATGTATGTATGTATGTATGTATGTATGTATGTATGTATGTATGTATGTATGTATGTATGTATGTATGTATGTATGTATGTATGTATGTATGTATGTATGTATGTATGTATGTATGTATGTATGTATGTATGTATGTATGTATGTATGTATGTATGTATGTATGTATGTATGTATGTATGTATGTATGTATGTATGTATGTATGTATGTATGTATGTATGTATGTATGTATGTATGTATGTATGTATGTATGTATGTATGTATGTATGTATGTATGTATGTATGTATGTATGTATGTATGTATGTATGTATGTATGTATGTATGTATGTATGTATGTATGTATGTATGTATGTATGTATGTATGTATGTATGTATGTATGTATGTATGTATGTATGTATGTATGTATGTATGTATGTATGTATGTATGTATGTATGTATGTATGTATGTATGTATGTATGTATGTATGTATGTATGTATGTATGTATGTATGTATGTATGTATGTATGTATGTATGTATGTATGTATGTATGTATGTATGTATGTATGTATGTATGTATGTATGTATGTATGTATGTATGTATGTATGTATGTATGTATGTATGTATGTATGTATGTATGTATGTATGTATGTATGTATGTATGTATGTATGTATGTATGTATGTATGTATGTATGTATGTATGTATGTATGTATGTATGTATGTATGTATGTATGTATGTATGTATGTATGTATGTATGTATGTATGTATGTATGTATGTATGTATGTATGTATGTATGTATGTATGTATGTATGTATGTATGTATGTATGTATGTATGTATGTATGTATGTATGTATGTATGTATGTATGTATGTATGTATGTATGTATGTATGTATGTATGTATGTATGTATGTATGTATGTATGTATGTATGTATGTATGTATGTATGTATGTATGTATGTATGTATGTATGTATGTATGTATGTATGTATGTATGTATGTATGTATGTATG